>NC_142580.1:30285000-30630000 GCF_041283825.1 Pyrus communis
TAGGTTGAGATGCACTAGATGTACCAATAGAAGGAGATGGGGTTGGTGAAGTCGGAGGCATCTCGAATGTCTCATCGCCATCCTTATTTTCCAATCCATGTTTTCGATTGCATCTACTGCTGATTCAGCCATACTACCCGTGGCTCGGTCTCTCCCAAACACCGTACATAAGCGTGGATACAACGGAAATGGCTTATTTGTTTTGTAAGATGCATTAGGATGTTTCTACAATAAGAACCCAAAGAAATCAAAGTTATGACTTTAAAAGCAACTAATTGAAAAAGAATAAGAAACAAAATGTACCTTCACCCACAGCTGAAGTACATCGTCACTATCCACAACAACACATTTATTTTCGTCATCCCAACCAAATCCAGAGGTATTCATCATGTCATATGCAAAGGAATACTTTTCTTTTAGACGCTTCAGCTTGTTTTGTATATGTTTTGGCTCTATATTAATGCCCGGAATCATCTCCCTCATCTTGGTGGCAACTATTACAAATGTAGCAGCCTTAAAACTGCCGGTCTCACACCTAACACCATCAACTACCATCTCCTCGAGGATGGTAAGCAGTACATCCTCGTCATGATCATTCCAATTACGTGAGGTGGCCATATAATCTATCAAAGAAGCCATAATATTACATATGTAAAAAAAAGAAACATATGGTTAGTGGAGCATACATGATGCAATTAAGTTAATATCTGCCTACAACTTTTTACAAAGCTAAATTACTTCCTAGTGGAAAAGGTATATGATCAATTAAAAAGCAAATCCAATGAACAATATATATGTTTTTTTTTTTTTCACTGTTGTTTTGGGCAGTATTGCAACTCTTTGGTTTTCATATGCAGCATCAGTAGGTGCAACATCAGTATTAGCTAGTAAGACAACTTACAACAAGTAAGAAGGGACTAAAACGAAGAAATGAAAAGGCCATTGTAACCAACGTTTTTTTGTCTTTTATATTCATATGCTTGATTCTACAATATGAAGAAATGAAAAGGCATTGCAATCAGTTTGTTGCAAGTTATTTTGCTAAATGTTTATTCTCTGTCTTTTACTTTATTGTTAGTATTTTCTTCTTGCTGATAATTTGAGCAATAAAAAACAAACATCTCAATAGTCTTCAAACAATAAATTTTGTTATTAATGATTTTACTATGATGCTTACCTTAAAGCATTTTCATCTCGATTCCGTGCAATCCTCTGGGATAGGGGTTGGTTTTGCAAACAACACGTCTTGCAAATTGAGCAACGCACACAATACTATGCGGATATACCAACTAATAGTTTCACCAGACCTAATGAATCTAACTTGCATTGACTTGTTTTTATTGTGGTGGGCTAATATGTTAACAAAAGTAGCTACTTGCTCCTCTATTGTAACATGACCATCATCTACCAATCCACCACGAATTTGTAGTAAATCACATAAAATTGCAAATGCATTCCTATCCATTCGCAGCTCCCACAAACAGTTAGTATCACTCAATCGCATGATACGATTTATTTCCTTTCTCCTAACATAAAGTCTAACAAATGTCCTCTGCTCTAAATTAGCTCTTTCCCGTTGTCTCCTTTGTTGTTGTCTATACCTCAACAATTGTTCATTCGTAGTAAAGACTTGTGCCATTATAATCCAAACGTTCAAAAGAACAAAGAATTGAGTCTCATATTCATCCATACCTTCACATGCAAAAAAACAACACATGAATGAATGGAGCATCAACATAAGAAGGATTCAATTACAAGCGTATGATTAAATGGTAAAATAAAGTGGAGCTTCATATCCTAATTGAAATTCTTAAAGTGCAGCATCAACTTTGTCATGCACTGAAAATCTGAGTGCAGCATCACTGATGCAGCATCAATAGGCTAAAAGCATCAGTAGGTGCATCATCAGTATTAGCTTGAAATGTAATTAATGAAGTTTCTAATTTGTGATTACCTAAAAATTAAGTTAATTAACATCTATAGTTTAATCACTGTTAGAACAAGCAAACAAATTAGAAGTCACAAAGATGCTTGGATTTCACATATGGATGGGGTTGCAAATTGTAAAATTTTGCTAAATTATCTTTGAGCGGTTTCTTTGCCTTTCAAGATCGTGTTATGTTTGTGTTGGTCTCTCTAAAATTTCTTCATTAAACATGTTATAAAGAAAATGGATGAAGATGAAACAAAGTCTCATCTTTCTTTGCATTCTACAATTGCTAATGGTAAATTAAGAATTGGATATATCCATGAAATTTCCAAGTTGGAGCTAACCTTGCCCTTTATTGCTAACAAATAGTACCTGCATTTTTACCCCTTTAATATGTTCATGCATTTATGATGCAGATCAGAGTTCACTATGGTGGAAAGTTTTATGAATTTGTACGCAATTATTTGTTTACAAATTCGAAAATGATTTATTCACTTAAGTTCCTAATTAGAATAACATTAACATTCACATTAATAAAGAACTTGGAAAATGGTATGAACCTCCAACTATTTACATCTTCTCATCTTGTGTAAAAATAAACACCACGTATGGGTTCTTCCACTGGATGATATCCATTTTTAGACCTACCACTTCACCCAACATATGGGTTCCTCCACTAACAGTATAACAAAAATTTAAATTACAATTAAACTTACTATTTTGTATCTTCATCTCCCACTTCGTGTTCTCTCTTTCTCATGACAAACCAAAAGCACAAACTTCCTAAAATTGGAGTCATTTCACTCCTCCTTGAAACAATTTTTAATTTTTCTGTTGCTGTAGTAGAGCAACCTCCCCACAAAACCTCAAATAAATAAAAATAAAAATAAAAAATTAGTACAAAAGACCCCAACCATTTTTCTCTTCCACCCCTGCTCTCCTGTTTCTCTCTCTCCCCCATGAAACTCTAGCTTTTTCCCCTTCCTAGAAATCAAAAACTTCTAAGCCAAGCAATTATACTCAACAATCATATACATTGGTGAGGGGAATCAAAATCGAGCACTACGATTCTTTGTTCAATTAAAATAGTCACTGTGTCTTTTGTTTAACATTTAAAAGGTCAATGTACAGAAAACTAGATATAAAATGACTATATTTTGAGTAGCAATGAACCAACAGAGGAAAATCCAACAGAGAACCCAATCCAATAGAGGAAAATCCAAAACATGTAACCCAATCCAATCCAACAGAACCTAAAGACATCATATTTATAGATTTCAGCACATAAAAATCGAAACTTAAACACTGAAAAAATGAATCCACATAGGGAGATACCTTTGAATGCAGTACTACTCAATAGGGGGAGTGGAAGCAGATAAACAGAGGCAGATCTTTGGTTGCAGATGCAGTATTGGGAAGATCGAAGCACTACAAAATACAAAGAAATCAAAACAAGCAAATCAGAAAAGAATACAAAGAATTGAAGCACTACAAAATACAAAGAAATTCAACAAAATTAGGAATTGGGTGTTAATGAAATCGAAACAAGCAAATCAGAAAAGAATAATAATGCCACTTCAAATTTACATCAAAATTAATTACAGTTAAGATTGGAGGATTTGTAAGAGTATGGGGTTTAGTTGCAACAGTTGTCGCATGGATGGTATGGGTTTTAGTTTCAATCAGTCCAAGTGGGTAGGGTTTCCGACTGCGAGCCTCCAAAAAGTGGTACAAGGACTGAAAGCTACGTAGATACTCAAAGCAATAGCAAACACCAAACCAAGAGAGAAACAAAAAGTATTACAAAATACAAGGAAAGAGAGACCGAGAGGCTACACAATCACAATCAGATCGAACCTGGAACGGAGATGCAGAGCTGAAGTTCACGGATAAGAGGATGAGGAGGAAGGTTGCGAAGGGGAGATGCAAGGATGAAGAAGTTCGCAGTGGCAGAGAAGAGAAGATGATAGTTAGGGTTTGTTGTATGATTTAGATGGTGTAAATATTGCAAAAGCTAAGGGGTATTTTTGTCTTAAAATTTTATGATTTTTGTGTTCCACGAGACGGAACGACTTGTTCCAGAGGGGGAGGTGGAACGAAAATTTAATACATTTTCGTTCCATGGGACAGCGCGTTCCACATAATTTAGTGCACCAAACATGGGACATAACACGTCCGTCCCACTCCGTTTCGTCCCATCCCACGTACCAAACGCGCCCTAATAGTTTCAACCTATCAAGAACTCGACCAAGCCATGCTCAAATGTGATCCCTTCAAGGTCCTTCAATCATAAGGACTCGGTTAGGTTGGTATTATCTTGGGCTTGAACGTCATCGGCTCATAGAACTAATGATGGGCCGAGAATAAAAAATTCCTACTTCAAATTACTCATTCATGGCCCAAACTTATATTTTATGCCCAAACACTACCACTTTTTCTACACTCTGGTGCACAACAGTTAATTTTTACATTGAAGGATGATAATTATATGGGGTGGTTGTATACATAAGCGGTGTTCTGTTCGTATCCTTAATTATTTTATGGGACGTTATTTGACGTGTATCTGTGAGATTTTTGTACGAATCCTTTTTTTTCTTTTCAAATAGGGAGACAAATTTTATATATGATCAAAGTTGGTAAATGCAGCTTAATAAATATTGTTATAAGAATTGTTAATTAGGATGTCATCTGTTTATACAATAAATAAGGTGGTTTGACTCCAAGTTAGAAAGCATTGGTAGGATTAGGATTGGAGCAATTAATGATGTAATGGTGAGTTTAATAAGTGCAAGAAATGTCATTTAATACTATAGTTTATTAGTATTTTTTTTTATTTGTAATAGGAGATCTTAGGTTCGATTCTTAATAATGGAGAATTTAAACCACATTATTGCTAATTCATTGTGAGACTTAATCCACTTTCATACATCCTTGATGTAAATAATATCTTTTGTTAAAAAAAAAAATTGTGTTATTGGAACTTCAAAAATCTCATTTTACACTCCGCGTAAGCGTATTTTTATTCCTAATATAGAAAATTTGGAATGTAAAATGAGATTTTTGGAATGCTAATAACAATTCTTTAAATAAAAAAAAAAAAATAAAAAAAAAAGAAAAAAGCAAGCAAGAAACAAAGTGGACGGATGGAGTTGGCGAAAGAAGTTTACCTGCTCCTTTTCAGTTTTCTTCGTAATCAATCATAACTGTAACTCCTCCACCTCCATCTAAATCGTTCATCAAAACTATTAATTATTGTGTCGCTCTTTTTTTTTTTTTTAGGGAATTGTTATTAAAATTTTAAAAATCTCATTGTACACTTCAAACTTACTTCAAACTTTCTATAGTAGGAAACAAAAATACATTTGTAAGGAGTGTAGAATGAGATTTTTGAAGTATCAATAACATTTTCTTTTTGTTAATATCATCATTAAAAAAATGTTAAGTAGACAATATCTTTTTAGATTATATTTTGTAAATCATATTAATTAATTTTTTTTAAATTATTAAAAAAAATTGATTATTAATCGCCTCATCACGTGGTGGTGGTGTCTCTAGTATTATCTGTACAATTAATTCTCCGAAGGGAGTTGATCTCAAATCATGATTTTGGTATGTGAGACCAAGAAAAGGAACCATGATTCGTTATTGTGTGCTGTTTTGGAATGCCCTCAAAGTCGGAGTAGGATTATTTTCCTTCCTAATTTCTTTTATTTTTCATCTCCTTATATTTAAACTGTTGCAATTACGCTACATCTACATCTTGTTTTGAATTTCTTTTATATAAAAAATAAGATAAAAAAAGAATGTGAGAAAAGATGATGGTAATAGAAGAAGAGAGAAAACTACTTTCATCCGGTCTCTCACTCAAGTCTCATCTGCCTGCCTGCCAGCGTGGGCTGTCCGGGGTCCCACGTCTCATTTCGTATAATTAATGGATTTGTTTACTTGACTGAATTATGACTTAGATCCCAGCCCCCGCCATATCTTTAGTTAGTTGATGAATAATTTTACAATCAAAATTTTATTCTCAGTCCGTGGCAACGTGGGGTGGAGGAGTTGAAGGTTTAGTTGTCTACACTACTCACTCTCTCTCTACTCATCTCTTTCCTGCAATGTCGGCTTCTTGACCCCTTTTTTCGCTTCTTCTTCGTCTTCTTCTTCCTTCTCTCTCTCTCTCTCTCTCTCTCTATATATATATATATATATATATATATATATTTCTGGAAATACAGGTGCTTACTTGCTTGGGTTTGAAGTGCCCAGCACTTGATAGGCAGACAAAAGGCGACTAGACTAGGTAAATGAATCATCCCATATGATATAATATGAAGAGGTAAATTAAATTAAATTTGCAAGATTGGATTGAGATTAATGAGCAGCTCATTTTTTTTCCTTTCTGATATTAATTCATGATGAATGTTGGTCTGGTTAAATTGCAGCGCTACTTCTGACAAGATTAATGGACTCTTCTCCTTGTTTAACCCTCTTGTAAGTCTTACAAGTCTTAATTTGTTAATTCCTGCTAGGTTTTTATCTCTCAGTTTCTTTCACCTGATGTATAAGCATTGCTCCTGATTTGCCATCCATTTATTCATTCGTTCATTCTAAATTTGTTTCAATTTGGGTATACAAATTTGGAATTTACCACATAATTTCATGAGTTGAAGCTTTCTTTCTCGATTTCATTGTTGAATTCTATGGATTCAGCATAACATGTTTAGGATTTTGAAGAGACTTTGAAGATCGTAAATATCGCTCAAATATAAACACTAGCTAGCTAGGTATTCATGGTTGATCATGGCCTCTAGTCTCAAGTCTAGACCAATATTCACACATGTTTTGTATCTATCTTTTGACACTGATTGCACAGTTGGGTAGGACTTCCCTTGATCAGGCTTCCCTTTGCTGGGATTCTTACAAGGCACTGGGTTCTAGTTCCGTCAACTCTATTGCTTCCCTTGATCGCGCCTTTCAGCTTCTCCTACTTCCTCCTTGTCCTCCTCAAGTATATTTTCTTCTAAGAATCCTTGTGATAGTTGGAGTCCACATTGCAATGAATATGCTACAGTGCATCAAGGGTTGAAAGAAAAAAGTGGACCCTGTGCTACAATGACAGAAGTTTCGAAGATATGCTTAGACGACGACAACTTCAATTATGCTGCTAAGATGCTGCAAAATTTCAGGTTGAGCACATTGTACCTTAGTAGGACATATATATAGTTTTATATTTTGTTGCCCTCTTTGGTAAAACTTGATGGGTCAACTAATTAAATCATGTATTTTACCCTTTTTCTGGTTGATGTTTCAAAAATTCCTTAGACTTGTGAGATTCTTTTGAGTGTGACATGCTTCATTGCTCTATATAGATCATTGGTTCGAAGTCTAGAGAAGGTTGACGTTCTGAAAATGAAACGTGAACAGAAGCTTGTGTTCTGGATTAACATTCACAATGCCTTGGTGATGCATGTATGGCTTCTAAACTACAACTTTTTGTCATCTATGTCCTTTCTTTCTCTTCACAGTAAAACTTTAGTTCATAATCAAAACTTTTACCCTGAAAGTGACTTGTTCTATATACTTATGATTATGGGAAAATGGGATATTCTAGTAACAAAATGATTACTTTTCTAAGACATTGATATATATATATCATATATGATACGTTAAAGAAACCATAGTATTTTCTTGACTCGTTCAGAGAGATTGCAAACGGATGAATACTGCTGGAAGATATTGGCCATAGGTGTAATACATGTCTAATGGAGCTTATGACAATTTTTTTGTAGGCATATCTGGCACATGGAACTCATAATCGTGCGAAAAGTAGTTCAATTTTAAAGGTACGTAAAAGAAAATACAAATAATTTTTTAACGTTATTTGAAGCTCACCCTTACCGGCACTAGTATCTTTTACAATCCTATTTTCAGGCAGTGTACAATATAGGTGGACATAGCGTAAATGCGTGTATCATACAGACCTCCATCTTAGGAATTCGAGCACACCACTCAGCACCGGTATGCATACTGTTCTCTGATACCTTACTGAACCTCATATGGTCCGACTGCTTTAGGATTCTCAACATATCCTGTAAGCCAACCATGTGATTTTGTGACAAGAATAGGCCTCTGAGCTTTAAGAATATTAGTGCGTTCTTCTGCAACGCAATTGTGAACAATGGCCCTAAAAACTTAGCAGAGCTTTAAGAATATTAGAGCGTTCTTCTGCAACGCCATTGTGAACAATGGCCCTAGAGACTCAGCTGAGCTTCAAGAATATTAGCGAGTTGTTCCTTAGAAGCTGAGAGTATGTTGGCTAACCATCAATTGAAGCTAATTTGATGCATATCCAGCATTCGCAATGTTCATTGCATACCTATTACACTAGTATTATATTATGTGCTCAAATCAATTTCAGTTTGTAATGCCTTTCTTCATACTATGTGAATGCAGCAGCAACAAACATTGTTTCATTGAGGAAAGAATTTGGAGGCGGGGAGCACTAGACATTTATACGCATTAGAATACCTTGAGCCACTAGTCCATTTTGCTCTATGTTCAGGGGCATGCTCTGACCCAGCGGTAACAAGTTTCTTCTTTTAAAAACTATTTTTAGTTACCTGTTTCTAGATTTGTCTGAAATGGTGCCCCCTTACTGGATATAGGTTCGAGCATACACGGCAAATAGCGTATTTCAGGATCTGAAACTTGCTCAAACAGAATTTATTCAAGATAGTGTCAAGGAGACAGAAGTTTTCCTCCCTAAAATACTTGACTAGTTTACAAAAGACATGTCGCTGGGTATGTTAGGCCTCGTGGAAGAAATAAATGACTAGTTTACAATAGACAGACACTATATATTTATTCGTTCTAAAAACATCTTCAAGGTTAAGCAGCTCATGAGAGTTGGGATGTACCCCTCTTTGTTGTGTTGACAATGACAAGGTAAATAGAGCAATGCCGTTTGCATGGACACTACTTTGCAGACTGCAATACAATCACAAAAATCATTAGCCACTCCGAATTTCAGAGTCTATTGGCACGACTTACTGTGATGCTGGTGGAGTGTTCAAGTTGATCAGAATCAGATGGCTCCCAGTTGAGCGTAGACGAAAGAATCTTGGAGAGCGTGATGAAGGCTTCACCCATGCTTGGCCGAGAGTTGACCTGAGGAGCAACACAGCGTTGAGCCAACTGGGCCATGGAAAAGGCAAGGTCCAAGGGGTACTCACGCTTGAGGTAGGGATCCATGAAGCCTTCAAGTTTCTCTCTCACACGGTCTCCTTCCAACACCCCATTTATGGATGCAGATAGCAATACCTCTTCACTGTTTTTCTCAATGCCATCTGCGGCAGCAGCGGCCACGGCTTCTCTTCCGGATAAGAGCTCCAACAAGACAACCCCAAAAGCAAAGACATCTAGTTTGGGAGTAATGACTCCGTTCTGGATGTACTCCGGGGCCATATATCCATGAGTGCCCACCACATGTCTGGTGAGTTGGAGTGCTTGTTCTTGCTGCGAGTCTTGATCACTGCGGTGGTTGTCCAAGTCGACAGCTCTTGCCAAGCCAAAATTGGAAACCTTGGCCCTCCAGTTGGCATCCAAGAGGATGTTGCTGTTCTTCAAGTTGTTGTGTATGCAGGGAGGGTGGGAGAAGTTGTGGAGATAATTAAGCGCATCAGCCACGTCGTGGGCAATCTGAACCCTCTGCTTCCATGACAAGGACATATTATGATGAAGGCAGTCTGCGAGAGAGCCGGAGGGAGCGTACTCATAGACAAGGTAAGTGTGTGCCTCATGGACGCAGAAGCCAGACAGTCTTATGATGTTGGAGTGATTGATCCGCTTCAGAAGGTTGATCTCATTCTCATTACCCTCCCCTTTCACGACTTTGATGGCCGCCTCATCCCCCTCAAACGATCCCTTGAACACCGAAGAGTGTTTGTTAATTCTGTTGGCCTCGCTGAAGAATTGGGTGGCCCTCTGTAGTTCCTCCACTGTGTAAACAGACAAGGACTCAACGGCATGCCGAAGACCTCTGGAAGAAACGGCAGTAGACGACCACGATTTGGTGTCTGATGAAGGCAGCGAGGTTGGCATATTCAAGTGGTCTGGGCTCCTGTGACCAGAAGATGATGAGACTTGTAGTTTGGATTTGGGAGACGACGGGTAATGGTGGCGAGGAGGATGACGACGATGGTGGAATAAGAAGAAGGCAAGAACAAGGAGGGTCAGGAGGCAAGCAGCTCCTACGCCAACACCCACAAAGATCCACTTCTTGTTGCTGGAGGAGGAGGAGTTCCCAGCTGCTGGCGGCGATGATGGAGGAGGAGGAGGAGGAGGAGAGAAGAGTTGCAGTTGAGAAGGTGAAGGTTTCGTGGTGAGAGGAACCAGAATTGGGGTGAAGGGATAAATGATGTCACTGGAGGATAGGCGGTTGGCTTCGAGCAAGGTGGAGCGGTCGATGCCGAAGCGGTCAGCGATGGTGGAAGGCTCGTCCCCCCAGGTGACAATGTAAGAAAGGAGGAAGAGGACCCCAGCGGCAGTCTGGTTGGCGGTGGGGCAAGCGCATCGGAGGGGGACTTGGAGGGAGAGGCCGACGGTGAGGTTTTCGGCGTCGAAGGGGTTCTGGGCCATGAGGGACTGGCAGGTGGTTAGGCCCTGGTAGGTGTTGTTGGCGATTCCGAAGTAGGTGTCGGAGGACTTCAAGACGTACGAGGAGTTGTGCTGGTAGTAACTGTAATTATTGTTGGAAAAGCAGGAGCAGTTGACGGGGACGATGACCGGAGTGCCGGTGGGGATGGGGTCGACGTCGGACACGTTGTTGGCGGAGGCGATCTGGGTGGGGAGGGAGTTGAGGAGGTAGGCGATGGAGGAGGGAGAGTTGTAGAAAGGAGGGAGGGAGCGGAAGGTGAGGTAGGAGAGGCATGAGGAAGCGATGCCGTTGCAGACGTAACCGTCGGTGGTGTTGTAGTCGTTGTAGCAGTCGAGCTGCTTGTTATCAACGTAGCTCTGCTGCCCTTGCACCACCACCACAGTCACCGGCGTCGCCGCCACCAACAACAACAGTAGGACGACCCAGTCCCACCATAAGCGTGAAATGGTCATCATGGACACCGGCTACGGGTGGCCTATGAGGCTGTATGTCAGTGAGAAATTGTTTATAATTTTCAAAGAGACCTACCAGTGCCTGGCTTTAATTAATGGACAAGGATTGTCTACCTTCTCCTTTTGATGTCGTTAAGCCACGTCAATACTTTATATTATATTTTTTTATAAAGATAATAAAATAAAAATAAATAATAATATAAAATATTAATATAGTTTAAGCGTGATTACATAAATAAGAGAGCACAGAAAAATACCGAAAATAAAAAAGCAGACAATCTTCGTCCTTAATTAATTGAATTCAAATCAGAAGGCTCAACGCGTCTTATTAATTGTTTACTGTCTTTTTGTTGACGTTTGATTTTTCTTTCCAATTTCTCACGCCGCATTCAGACGTATTCCCGTCTCTGTCATTTTTTTGGGTCGTCCCTGGAATGCCTACCAACCATTAAACAAGACAAGACGAAACAAAACAAAACAAACTAACACGTTAAATAAAATAAAAAATTACATTTCGAATTGTTCATGTATTTTCGTTTTCACTAGTTTTGAATAAACTAGTCTAGTAATTAAAAAATAAAAAAAATTACATTTGTTCAAGTTGCCTTTCGTTCTATTCAAAATGGAAGGATTACAAGACAGAATGAAACAAGTGCTCGTTGTTGCAAAAAAACCAATCCTTTGTTGCATAGTCCTTTGTGATTTTACATCTTTATCACTCCTAACAACCCTATAACTATAATTTGAACGGTATAACATCCAATTGTGAACCCGGCATTTCACATCTAACAAGAAAAATACTTCCCCAAACTCACTATCCGGTGAAAAAGCAACCCCTACCATGACAATGATAATAACTCCAGTGAACTCAACTAGTACCATCCATTACCAACACGCTCAATCACACTTCCTTTTGAGGCCGCGGCCGCATCTTCTGCACGCTAAAATGGCAGCCCAAACTCCTCCTATCAAAGCAATTACCAAAACTGCAACATCCAATGGAACTTTGTATAGTTACAAACAGCATTTCAAGGAAATGTGACCTTCAAATAAATTTATATATAAAAATTAAAAAAAAAAAGTAAAAAAAAAGCAAAACAAAATACGATGATCTAGTTAAAGAGCTTTGAACATGGTTTGATGTCCCCACCCCACTCTTTGTCCCTTGAAAAATTTAAAAACAGACAGACAAACAAACAAAAGGAAATACGAAGACAGGAAGCACTTCCCCTTCCTTTATGATGGTCTAGTTCAATTTTCAGATTTTATCATGGAGCTTTAAAACCTTCTCTTTCTTTTTCTCGTTCCATTTATCCATTCCCATAGGCTATAAATATTTTTGCATAAAACACTGAAAGATCACGCATGCAGTGAAGAAACAAAACAGCTAGGCACACTCCGAGCAAGAAGCACTCAACAGTAAAGCTCAAAGTCTGAGAGTAACATACTAGCTATAGCACAAGAAGCTAAAATAGCCAGGCGGTATCTGACAATCCATGGTAGACTGACTTCCAGAGAGCAGTGCCTTTGATGCTCTCTTGTTTTCTTGGTGATCGAAGAGTTGAAATTTCTTGCCTGCAATTCCGATAGCGATGTGGCTACACCTACCACTGGATTTCCGTTCACATCCCTCACTTCAATTTTCAATGTCACAGGAGTGGCATTCCAGTCTATCTCAACTGCTCCAAAATTAGGCAGACCTGTTAAAAAAAAACATCCAGAAAGTAAAAGTTCTGATATTTTCTCATCAGGAAACTCGTAGACAAGTCACGTTACGACGTCATGCATACCATATGTGCACGACCTATATCTGCAGTTGTGGTCTATGACTCTCATAGTGGTAGGAGTTAACCATGCCAAAAATCTCACTAACAAGTGCAACGGCTGTGGGACTACCTTCTCAACTGCTTGGGTAATCCCACTTGCAGTAACATCATACAATGGATACCCAGTTGCGCAATCATAACGTGTAATTTCTCCAAAGTGAACATCTCCACTTATGAAAAACGTTCCATCCCTCTACAAGGAAGAGGATTTTTAAAAGAGCTGATTTAAGCATCCCCCAGTCTCAGACCAAATAGATAGATCGATATATAGAGATAAAGAGTGACTAATTTGTAAAAGTAAGAAAAAAAGACACCCAGCATCAGGCACCTGCTGCTTGTATCATAACTAGAAGTCATAACTAAAATAAGTTCAATTAAAAATATGCATCTTGGAGCATGCATATCCCACCTTACTATCTTCTATCAATTTAAATAGCCGATCTCTCTCCTTTGGAAAACGTCCCCAAGATTCCATGTAAAACAATGGCCCAGTGGTTGCCGAAAGATTTGATATTACCTGAATTGGAAGAAAAAATAATCACTCAAACGTATGACAGATAAACAAAACTTGCAGAAGAGACATGGCACATGTAACCAACCCAACTATCCAAATACTGGGGACTAGTTCACAAGTAAAATTAAATATATAGCAACAGCTTCGTGTAGAACGACAAATGCTATGCACTTATTCAAGCATAATAACTCAATATAATGTAGGCATTAACTGACAACATACCTGTATAGAAGATCCAATAATGGTAACTGATGTTGGAGAACTGTTCAGCTCCTTTTCTAACCATTCCCACTGTGAACTCCCCAAAATAGTTCCATCACTACGTAATGGGTCTCTATGATATCTAGTATCTAATAGTATAACCTGAGGAAGTTTCAGTTGCTGATGTTTGATTAGTCAGAGTTTCAGTTGCCGATAATATTGCACTAAATCCCAAATAAGCTTTCCTGGGAAAGGCCATTTAAATTCCACAAGAAAAAAATGTTTCAGA
Organism: Pyrus communis; assembly: GCF_041283825.1. Taxonomy (NCBI): domain Eukaryota; kingdom Viridiplantae; phylum Streptophyta; class Magnoliopsida; order Rosales; family Rosaceae; genus Pyrus; species Pyrus communis. The sequence continues at coordinate 30,298,866 of NC_142580.1, forward strand.
GAAACTATAAAAAACTTTTACTTTGATACCTTTACTAGTCTACCAATGGGTCCAAGTGTATAAGATGCATAAACTCCGTCTTGCTTACGCCTACAGTTGAACAGTTATATAACAACTCAAAATAATCAGTAATAATTAGGCATTACGAATTAATAATATAGCTCTATACAGTTACACCAGAATTAGAAAAAGTTAAAATTAATGACGTTTTGACGTTCTAGCAAGGAAGCTTTAACAATGTGAACCCCAACATCTTTGGATATCAATAAGGTCATAATGACAATATTATAAACAGGTCCTCACCGTGGACTATCTTGAGGTTCACCCAAGAAATCAAGGAGAAGCCTTTGATTAGTTACTTTCCTGCTAAATTCCTTTCCTGCATCATTTAGTCCATAATCGTGGTCATCCCATGTGCCAATTACCTGCGAGATTGACATGCTACCACTTTGAACGAGGAGTAATTATATGAAAATGTGAACAAGCAAGAATAAGAATCTCAACAACGATTCAGACAGAAATGTGAGGATTAACCACCTTAGTATTCTTTCGAAGACGAGAATAGCCAGGGTTAGACTTGGCTTTCCCATATCTGGACTTCATTTCTTGCTCAGAAGAAGGAATAAATCTAGGGGAATTCCTCCATGGACCAATTGTTCTTTCCTTTCCAAATATTTTAAAAGGACGCCTAATGTCTCCATAGATGTTATCACCAAGCCAAATGAAAACTTGGGGATCAAAATCGATTATTGCATTCCAGATGGGCTGCACAAAAGAAAAAGTTTCTGGCATGACATTTCGTTGTGTGGCCCTAAACCCTAAACCATGAAGCTAGATGGCATATGAAAAGGTAAGAAACATTTGCAGTGGGTCTCGCGAGCGGAAAGTAAAAGCAGACAGACACAATACGCACAGAAACATTGCGTAAATAGTAAATACTGTAATCGGTCAAATGGAAAGTTGGAGTACACACTACTAGGAATCAAATTTTGTTGTAAGGAGATTGGCATTAGGGCAATGGCATAATGATATTGCCCCTGGAACCTGGAGGAGCGGAGCCATGGAAGGCGGGGCTCCAACAACTAAGCTAACTATGTTACTTTGATTTCGGCATTGGGCAATTTGTATAAATTAGGAAATTGAATCGCCTAACAACTGATATCGACCTGTCATTTCATAGTAATGAAAAAGAGGAGATGAGTGGAGGAAGAGACGTCACCTGAGGAGCTCCCTGGTTGGCGCATGATCCAAAGCCAATACGAGTAACCAGGTGGTGATGCGCAGACTCAGCCGCCACTTCAACCGCCGCCGCTGTCAACCACCACCACCACCACCACCACAACTTCCAACCCATCGCTCTCTCTCAATTCACAATTCCCCTTTACTCTTTCTATCACGTGATTATAAGAAAAGAAAAGAAAAACAAGGGCACAGGAAATCCGGTTGCATTTTTCTCCTTCTTTTATATTTCTCTTATTTAAAAGATGGGCTTTAGTTGGGCTTTGTCGCAAACCACAGAAAATCAAAGGCATACAAAAGCCCGCTTACTTAGGGATACATCGCTTTGTCATTGAAAATGCAAATGCAACGCTCACTCAGTGCGAGTCTGAGTCCGAGTAGAAGAGGCAGAGGCACCGCTGTCGATTCACTTCCAATGGCAGCCGCCGGTGGTCCTAAGTGGGCCCAGAAGACCATAACTCTGCCTCCCTTCAAGAGGGGTTGTCATCTCATCACCCCTAAGGTACCTACTCTTTTGAATTTTGATTCTTGAGTTGATCCATCCATCAAACACTAACCCTTGATTTGAAATCAATTGAGTTGGATTCACAGTGAAACATGTGTGAAACATGTGTTCAGGTCTCTTAGAAATTTAATTTCTATTTGAATTTTCAGATAGTGAAGGAAATTGGGGAGGACTTGTCAGACTTCAAGTGTGGCCTTGCCCATCTCTTCTGTAAGTTTGCCTGCCTAATACTGTTTTCTTTCGACACTTGTTTTGCTTGTTTTGAATGAATATATAACATCTGTGTATATTTATTTGTGGGTAATATTTCAGTGCAGCACACAAGTGCTTCTCTTACTATCAATGAGAATTATGACTCTGATGTTCGTCACGATGCAGAGACATTCCTCAATACCATTGTTCCTGAGGTTACTTACTTTCGTCTTGTTTCCTTTCCCCTGTATTATGGTCACATGATTCACATCTTATGTACCAGCAGCACTAGCAAGCATTATATGATGTTCTCGTCTTCATTTATTTTCAGGGGACCTCTGCACCATGGAAGCATACCCTTGAAGGTTAGTATTCGATTCCATTTCATTGTTTCATTCACGGCCTTCGTTTCTTCTTTCGAAGAATACTTTGCTTTTCTCTGTTTTAACCCAATTGCTATAAGGCTATAACTTGGTTGGCTACGTCTTTGAGTTTGCATTATATGCACTGTCGTTTGACTACTAGCTACTGTGGTGCCTAGTAGCTCTGAATTTAAGTTATCTGAGTTTTACAGGCCCAGATGACATGCCAGCACATATTAAATCATCAATGTTTGGCTGCACACTGACGTAAGGATACCTTACTAGCTTGTTTAAAACTGTTTACATGTGCTGTGAGGAATTTACGGCCTCGTTGGCATTTACATGTTCCTTGTTCTCATGCAGGGTTCCAATTACAAATGGAAAACTCAACATGGGAACATGGCAGGTATGTAAAAGTGAAAACCATTATTCAACTTTTCTAAGTTTTCTACCTCTAAAGGGCTTGAATCTCTCAACCTTGAAATTAGGGTTTATGCTTGGAAAGATTTTCACCTATGCTCTGCTGCTTAATAAATATATTGGATGATGCCTAATTATTCTCTGTAGGAATAGAACTTAAAGTAAATTCTGGAGAAAGAAATGCATCATGTTAAGGGAAGGTAAACCGCAGAGCAGTAATTAAGAACTTACTAGCTGCAAAAGAAGTTTTTATGAGAACATTTACATTCTGAGCCTTGTTCCCTACTACCGTTGAAGTGTCAGTAACGGCTAGAACTATTTTTTTATGTAGGCAGAACATGTAAGTTAAAAGACACATGTTTTGAATGCTGGTGGTCAATGGCGTTAGTGCATGATGGAATGTTTTAGAGACCTTACTATAAGCATCTTGACTAGGCGTAAAATTCTTGTATTTGAGTATATAAGCTGAGCGTGGAGTATGAACTCATGAGAACAGAATGATAGATAAGATATGCATAGGCCTTTTTTTTAAGATTTCATCAACCCCTTTAATTTCTAAGGGACATGTGAGTGAGGCAATTAATGGCGCTATGGAATTACTCTTTGGCTAACAATTACTCTGTTTTTTCCTTTTTTATAAACATCACATTCTATTTCCATTGCATAATTGTTTGGCTCTCTAATAAATCAAAATTTCCGGTGTGTTATAGCTTATGGAATATTGTTTCTTTTTTACTTGTATTGATGCTGCTTCAGGGAATATGGTTGTGTGAGCATCGTGACCATTCTACAGCACGGAAAGTTGTGGTTACCCTGAATGGAATATGAGATTCTAAGATTTGGATATTTTTCATCCAAGTCTGTAGATAAGTCGTACATAGACATCTGGTTTGTTCATGGGAACCTCCTGGAGAGATGTTAACGTCCTAGCTGTTTTCTGCATCTTTCTGGCTGAATGAACATCTGGGACCTTGTTACTTGTAAACGATTTACTACTTTTGTGCTGCAGAATTGTTGAAAATGTAAGAAGTTACGTGTTCGGATGTGGGAGGTAAAATCCGATGAAATTGAAGATTTACCAAGCTCGATTATTGTAGAGACCCTTGAATATGTCACGCAGGAGCTCTATCATCGGGTTTCATAAAACTAGAAAATTTAAACTACTTGTTAACCAAGTGACTTATTACTAAAATATTTCAGTTATATGTAATGAATAAAAATGTCATAAGGGTAATAAAGATCAATTAGTATGCAAGCATTGGCAGTAGCATTATTCGGTGAACTTGTCCTTTTTCTCGACAGTTTTGTTCTGAATGTGGAATGTAAAACCCAAACAAATTAGGAACAAAACAAGTAACAAGATTGCACAAACTAGTTGCAAACCCAGGACACGAAACCGGACGCCAAATTAAACCCTTACTAGTCAGACAAACTCGAGTTTATTACATTCATCTTGTGATTGGGTTTATTCAATTTAAAAAGAAAAAGAAAAAAATGTAAATCAAAACCGACAAATCACAACACTCAAGCCATTCCCCAGCCAGTTAAAAATTATTCCCATTGTTTGTGAAGAATTTCTGCACTGACCAATCTATGGCTACAGTCAACAGAGACAAGCCCTTCGATAGGGTTTGTTCCGAAGCCTAGCAATCAACATCTTAATGCACAAGGAAAATCAAACTTTGGTATGGCCCGAAGATAAAGTACAATGCATTGTGATAGATTGTGATCCAAGCAACAACTTATGGGCGAAATACTTCGACGTTACTCTGAAATTGGGAGCACACAGTAGCAATAGCATCATCTCAGAGCTAAATCAAATCACGCCATCCCAGATCTGACTGAAACAAAATAGATAACAATCTAACACTCTCACACCTGTTCGTCAGAGAGCAGCAGCAGCATCAACACAATGTCTATCTATTCTCTCTCAATCAAAGAGCAAATTAACAACTTAGAGACGAGAGAGAGAGAGAGAGAGAGAGAGAGAGAGAGAGAGAGAGGTAATACGAGAGAGACCAAGAGAGATAGAGAGAAGCATTATCCGGAGAGGTGGGGAGGAAAAGACAGAAGAAACAGCCGAAGGGATTTGGTGATTGGGAGAGAATTGAACACAGAAGGATCAAGCTTGTTCAGTTGATTTTTGTGAAGATGGAGATATGACACATATCCAAAAACTCGCGGTTCGAGATGAAGGACACAAGGGAGCGAGACATGATCAACAAGCACAACCAAAGGAGTTCAAAAAAAGAGAATCCGTGATGGCATTCGGTTCATGAGATAAATGGTGTAAGTCACAGCATCGACCCAATGTCTTGGGTGCGCAAGCACCAATTAGAAGGGCACGGATAATCTCAAGTAGGTGTTGATGCGAGATTTACTTGACACTCAAATTAAACCCTCGTTTGACAATTGTAGTAGAATGGATAAGTGAGGGATCGTTCTAGACCGGGGATTATGAGGGCTTGCTAAAACCTTCTAAATTGACTTAAAAACATAAAAACTAAATTAAAATACTCTTAACAAGACTACTATGACTCAGAATGGCTTTGAAAAACTCAAATTGTCTAAAACAATCAAATTGACTCAAATAGAAGCTAGAACTTGATTTAGACGAATTTGCAATTGTTTATCACTCCAAAAGCTTTAAAGATACACAAATAAAACAAATACGAATGATTAAGACTTTAACAAAATAGGGGGGGGAATTGTGGTTGGACGATATTAAATTAAAAAGACAGAATATAATTGAAGGCAAAATGTAAATATGAATGTGATAAAAATATGGATGATGGAATAGCTAAGGGGTTCTTCTCCACACATGTTACACTTGCAATACAAGATTGATTTTCGGTTGGTCTTTCGATAAATTATGAAACTCAATGCTCCAAGTTAATTAGGTCCGCTTAAATTAACTTTCAAATTTCCCTAAATTCATTGGATTGAATGGAATACGCATTACAACCAAATTATTCTTAATCAAAGTCCCTAACTATGGAATACGCATGATAGAGACATTCAACAAAGATCATTAAGTTCAATGAAAATTATAAGTGTTGACGAGGCACTCGTTACTATGGAATACGCATGAAACTTATGCCAAGAATTCGTTTAACGCGATTGTTTATAAGCAACCTCCACTACTTGTGAATATAAGTTCATAACGATTAGGTGAAACTTACTTATATTCTAGCGTCATATTCATGCATGAAAATTAAGCTTGCAATCTTAATGAACATACATAAATAATTTATCAATCAAACAGTTAAACGAATTGAATCCACAACTTATGAAATACCAACCAAAAGTAATCAATTCATATTGCAAATATAAACATAGTTTCGAATCACCCCCTAGCTAAAGGGGGTTTAGTTCCTCATAACTTTGAAATCAAAGAAACCCCTAAACATTCCAACAACTCAAACTTGGATTGTATGAACGTTTAGGCACTCTTCTCTTCCATTCTCATACGTACAAAACAAAGAGAATTAAATTTAAACTTTGAAATCAAAGAAACACCTAAAAATTCCAACAACTCAAACTTGAATTGTATGAACGTTTAGGCACTCTTTTCTTCCTCGTTGTTGTAGCACAAGGTCTAAGTGAGCTTTGGGGATTATGTGAAGTGTTTTGGAGGGATGGGAAGTGGTTGGATAGTGGCTGCAATGAAGGAGAAAAACTGCACAGAAAATGGAATGGGACTCACGGCAATGGAATGGTATTTGTGTTGTGTGAAGTGTTGTGAATGGAAATATGAGATATTCTTGAATGAATGAATGCAAGGGTATTTATAGGAGTAGTGGAGGGAACATATGGTTGTTTGTTTAAGATGCAAGTGGCTAATTAATGATGGAAAAGTATGTGATTTAAAGGATGCAAAGTGAATGAATCATGAATCATTGTGGATGAAAGGTGGAAGTGCATGTGTAGATGCAATAAATAATGCATGTAGGGTTAGGAAATAATGAAGAAATGCATGTGAGTTAAAGAGGGAGAATGTGGTGAAATGATGAAGTAGGAAGGTGGAAATGCATGTGAGATGTTTGGAAAGGAATAAAGAATGAATGGTGGAAATGTGAGTGAATGATGTGCATGTGTGAGAATGCATGTGGAATTAAGAGGAGTATGGAAGTGAAATAAATGAATGATATGTTAAGTGATAAGTGAATGATATGTGGTGAGTGATAAGTGAATGGTTTGATAAGTGATAAATGAATTAGTTTAAAGGGCTAGGGTTTAAGTACATAGAATGGGCCTAAAATAGGTTGGTTTGTATGGCATAATGTGTTTGATTGGGCTAGAGCCATTGTTTTGTGTCTTCAAGTGCATACAAGGCCTTCAAATTCGTCCATCCTCTTGGCTCCATGGATAAGCTATCCAATCCATGCCCAAAAATGCTCCAAATGGCCTCAAAATGCACTTTCTTGCTCCCTAGGCCCCTAGAACCTGAAAACACACAAAAGAAGCATAAAGGACTAAAATAACGAGAGAAACATAACGTAAATGCACGAGAACAAGCCATTTAAGTCGCATGAATATGCTCCTATCAAATACCCCCACACTTAGCTTTTGCTAGTCCTCGAGCAAAACAGAATAAAAACAAATAAACAAAACGACACTAAACACGTAAAACACAACCTAAACCTTCCAACAACCGTCTTAGGGATTTCCAATGCACATGACAAGTTAAAAATCATCATTCTCACAGATTTTAGTCATCTTCACATTTAAGTACATTCTTAATCATAGTCACCATATACTAGTTCACAATTAAGCATTTAAAACCATGTTTTGAATGTAGTAACATGCCTTAGAGAATTTGCTCAATTCCTTTCAAGATATGCACTCAATTTTTACTCAGATTTTCTAACTACACACCCTAATCTAGTCATATGTGAGAAGATTGATGTAAACATGAAAACGACACTCACATATATGTATCACAAAGAACGCAAATTCTGGAGTTAATAATCAAGTTTAGATATGATCTCATGAATGGAATGCTACTACTTAGACGCGAGAACCAGTGACACCATAAGCTCATACCAAGTTCAAACTCCACAAATTGAAATACACAACACTCAAGATAGAAGTCAAGGGTTGTAACGGGGCTTGGGGTATGTGGATAAAGAAGGGATATGGAAAACAAAGGTTCTTAAAGAAATAGTGAGCAAAGCATTTTAATCAACTTAGAATTCACTTTTGAATGAAAACTCAACTTTTGAACAAAAAGGGAGAATTTAGACAATTTACGCCCAGAATTGGTGTTTTGGAACCTTTCTTCAATCACTTATTCTTTTCTCTTTTTTTTTTTTTTTTTTTTTTTTTTTTTTTTTTTTTTTTTTTTTCTTTTGAATCTCAAAACAAAAACACTTAAACATTCTCTCCCCCACACTTATTTTCTTTCATAATGTAACTCAAAAGGAATTCAATTAAGTCATGCTCACTATCTTTTAAGAACAAGGGTAAGGACGGTCATATTCTAGGTTAGGTGAAGATAAAGTGGGTAAACAAAGAACATGGGTTAACATGGCTCAACGGGGGTAAAACTTACAACATATACGAAATATGGGAAGCGAGGCTATTTGGCTATGGTGGCAACTACACAACTTCATCTTGATATATGTTATGCAAATCAATAACATGCTTTGAATGAAATGGGCATGAGTTCTAGCATTTGGAACTATATGATGAAACGCCTTCTAAGTAGTAACCAAGCAAAGAATAATGAGATCATGCAACGATTTTAGAAAACAAGAAATCACAGATTATACTCTCCAAAGAACGTTATAGGCTCAAGTCTCTCAGGGTTGTAGCATTTGTTTGAGTTCCTTCCTTCAGGCATGTTACAAAAACTAAATTTTCTTTTATGATTGCATGTGAAGTCATACATTATAACCATAACCAAGCATATACCAAGAGTAAATCAAACTTTTCTCTATGTTTATAACTCTTTTTAACAGTCATGCAATTACAAACCAAATCCTTAACATTGTGTTGGAAGGTATCCTAAGACACAAACACACACACAAAAACAACTTTAAAACAACTCTTTTTGGGTTTTTCAAAACAATTTTTCAAATTTTTATGGGATTTTCGAATTTTAAGACAAAACACACTAAAACAGTTTTAAAACAGTGAGAAACAACATGTGAAGTGATAGGTGAGTAAATCCCATGAATTTGCATCAAATATACTTAGTTACCCCCCCACACTTAAATTAAACATTGTCCTCAATGTTTTAAGCATAGATTCACACAAAGCATAAGTAAATACACAAAAAACACTTAAACATACTAAACATGGCCTAATGTAATTAACAAAGAGAAGAGTTTAGAGACGCAAATCTGGTTATAGAGTGTAAATTCCATCTTCTCCTTGGTAATTGCATTGAGGCTTTGATCTTTGTGATTCCACAGGCTTACTCTTGAACTGGTTTCTGCCCATCGTTGATTTTCCTTTGTGCTACTTCTTGAACTGGGCAGCAGGAATCTTTTGATCTCCTCCACTTGTTGATTTTCCTTTGTGCTACTGGGCTGGAGGATTCTTTTGGTCTTCCCCGAAGGTCTGAGCATACCCTTTTGGTCTGTTTCTTTGTTCAATCTTTCCAATTCGTATTGAAAAGAGTTGGAGGATAACTCAGCCTATGTTTGTCTCCACATGCTTCAATGTATCATTTTCACTTGCCTTACTCGCTCCCCTTTGCAGAAGTGGTCCCTTCTCCGGAAGTGTATCAACCGTTGAAGATGACTACTCGAGAGCAACGCTAGGTAAGCAATCAGGAATAGATTCCAGGCAGTTGGCTCCAGATCGGAAGATTGACTCCAAGTGTCGGCTGATTGCTTCTTTTACTTTGCCATGCGAGTAAGAACAAGGACAAAGAAAAAGACAGGGAAAGAGCATGATATGAGATACTTTTGCTTTTGACCTTTATGATATGAGATACCTTTGCTTTTGAAGAAGCGGTGAATGAATCAGCACATGTATTTGTTGTGCTGTTTCCTCCTGGGTCATATGTACTCCAGGCATCTAGTATCATCTTTGGGGAAGAAGAAAGAATTGAGTCTTTCGAAAGGCTTTGCTGGGAGTGCGCCCTCAGAGGTGAGAGAGAGTTGGTGGGCATTTTCTTCAAGTTTGCCCTGCCATAAAAGACGAAGGTCGACATATATAGAGATAATATCAAGTGGTGGTACTTTTTACCTTTGTCGACAAACGTTTTGATCCCGCAAATCCGGCTTTTTGAAATAGTGGCGCCTCTTCGATCTCTGAACACGCCTCTTCGATTTCTGAGCAGGCGCCCCTTCGATTTCTGAACGACGCCCCTTCGCTTTCTGAACGACACGTGGTAGTGCAGATGCGGCTCCTTTTGACAAAGCTGCACGCGTCTTCTGAAAAGCAGAGAAAGCGTCGCCGAACTTTGCGCTTGTCGGCTAAAGATGTGTAGTTGCGATGATGGCCTCCACGTGTTTTCAGCTTTGTCAGAAATCTTTTGACAAAGTTGAACGCGTCTTCTGAAAAGCCGAGAACGCGTCGCCTAAATTACGCCGGAAATTCCGGCTTTTTGAATTGGTGGACGCGTCGCCTTGGCTTCTTATAGAGCTATCGATCACCACAACAAACACACTCTGAAGAACTCCCATTCTTGAAAATCGACTCCGACCCTTTGAAAATTTACTCCATCAACCCCTATCTTTGAACACCTTTGAAAAAATGGCAAACTCATCGAACCTTAGCTTGGAATTGAGCCTTAGCAGTGATACGGGCGCGCCGCGTCAAGGTAACGTATGGCGCCCTTCTTTTTTATCTTCTAACGGTCCTCTTTCAGGTGAAGACTCTGTGATGCAGGACGCCACAACAGCTACAATAGTAGCTAGGAACCTCCTCACTCCAAAAGATAGTAGGCTGCTGTCAGGACGGTCTGATGAGTTGGCCGTTCAAGAGTCCCTTGCACTTAGTGTTCAGTGTGCGAGCTCTGTGTCCAACATGGGCCTACGCCTGCTTGCCCGCTCTCGTCAGGTGGAATCGTTGATGGCAGAGGTGGAAAGACTTAAGCAAGAGATCCAGCAGCTTAAGTACGAGAATAGAAGTTTGCATGTGCTTGCAAATAACTATTCGTCGGGGATGAAAAGGAAGCTTGATGAGCTGCAAGAATCTGAGGGTCGAATTCACAGTGACCGTCAAAGGCTTGCGTCTTATCTCCAGAGGCACCTTTTTCCTGGGTCATCCAGCGCTTGGCCAAGTATTGAGGCCTGGAATGCTCTAGCTCCGATGCCTCCCGCTCCGATGGCTTCCGCTCCGATGCCTCCCGCTTCTATGCCTCCCGCTTCTGCGCCTTCCGCTTCTGCGCCTTCCGCTTCTGCGCCTCGTAGTGGGGCTTCACGTAAACAACCTTTGTGAAGCTCCACCTTTCTCCATGTTTAGTATCTTTTTTTTCTTTTTTTTTTTTTTTCTTTTTTTTTTTTTTTTTTTTTTTTTTTAACATAAATAAAATCAAACGGCATGGAATTTATCTTTGAATGGGCGGTGATACTTGAAATGATCCGGTAATAGTTTAAATTCCAGATTGGGTGCCTGAATCATTAACCACATGTTAGTATAAAAGAAAATTGAAATTCGGGGAGGCGGCTTACCTGTGTGCTCCAAAATGAACTCCAGAATAAACACCCATTCGAAAGTTATGACTTGTCCCGTGTCATAAAATCCAACTTCCTTGGGAATTGTGGTTTCAAATATGTCCTCTTTGATGCCTTCTACATCTTCTCCAGCCACTACCTTCTCTTGAATCATTCTTCTTGGTGTACAAAGTCCTTTGAAGAATTCAACACCATCTAAAACTTGCTGTGTTGCACCAAGAATTTGAATAGCATTTTGCTCCTTTGGGAAGGCTTCCACGATGTCCTTTTTACTCTCTTCTTGGTTGGGAATCAAAAACCTGCTAGGAAAAGGGACATTGGGTGGAATAACATCAGAATAACATGAAATTGGGACGTCCTTACTGGTGGTGGGTGGTTTAGAGGGCTTAGGGGGCTGCGGCAAGGGTTGTTCTACCCTTGCCGTGTGCATGTCTTCTTCCTCCTCCTCAATTAGCAGCTCTTCATCCACTTCTAGGCTATGTTTGGACATTTTTAGGTCAGCTCCAACCTCCATAGCACTTCCCAAAGTGATAGCATTATGGATTTCAAAATCTTCCTTCGAGTTTTCAATAGTTGAGTTGGAAAGTTCACTTTGCTCTTGAATTTGTTTCATGAACTCCATAATCTGCCCAAATTGCTCGTCCAATTTACCCAACTTCTTGTCTTGATTTTGTTCGTCCTGCGTCAAAGAGGTTAGTAATTGAAAATTTTTATCATTATCCATGGACATACTTGAACTTGATTGGAATTGTTGTGGGGGAGGTTGTGGTGGCTGCATAGGTGTTGTATTGAACTCCTCATATGGTTGCCAATATGCTTCTTGTTGAGCCTCCTTGGCTTGATTTTGTGACCCCTGCGCCAAAGAATTTATTTCATTAAGAATTTGAATATAATCTACTGGCGAACTTGAATTTAATTGAGCATATTGCATATGAAGTTGTGGTGGCTGCATAGGTCTTGAATAGAACTCCTCATATGGTTGCCAATATGCTTCACGTTGAACTTGTTGATCTTCCCACCATATAGAGTTTGAATGATCCCTCCAATCTCTTTGTGGACATTGATTGGCTTGAAATCCTTGCCTATATGAAGCACCAAATGTAGGGACACTCTGCATTGTGGTCCTTTCGGCATACGGCGACAATTTAGAAGTAAGATTTGCCAATTGAGCTTGAATGCTAGCAAAATCCATATCTTACTTCTCTAGTACCTAAAATCAAAGAAAGAGAACTAAATCAAATATCAAAAGTAACAACAAACAAAGAAAACAACACTAAGTTTAGAAACTAAAACGAAAACAACTAAACAAAAAAAAAGAAAAGAACCAAGGGATTAGCAAAGTTGCTAATCCCCGGCAACGGCGCCAAAATTTGATGCGAGATTTACTTGACACTCAAATTAAACCCTCGTTTGACAATTGTAGTAGAATGGATAAGTGAGGGATCGTTCTAGACCGGGGATTATGAGGGCTTGCTAAAACCTTCTAAATTGACTTAAAAACATAAAAACTAAATTAAAATACTCTTAACAAGACTACTATGACTCAGAATGGCTTTGAAAAACTCAAATTGTCTAAAACAATCAAATTGACTCAAATAGAAGCTAGAACTTGATTTAGACGAATTTGCAATTGTTTATCACTCCAAAAGCTTTAAAGATACACAAATAAAACAAATACGAATGATTAAGACTTTAACAAAATAGGGGGGGGAATTGTGGTTGGACGATATTAAATTAAAAAGACAGAATATAATTGAAGGCAAAATGTAAATATGAATGTGATAAAAATATGGATGATGGAATAGCTAAGGGGTTCTTCTCCACACATGTTACACTTGCAATACAAGATTGATTTTCGGTTGGTCTTTCGATAAATTATGAAACTCAATGCTCCAAGTTAATTAGGTCCGCTTAAATTAACTTTCAAATTTCCCTAAATTCATTGGATTGAATGGAATACGCATTACAACCAAATTATTCTTAATCAAAGTCCCTAACTATGGAATACGCATGATAGAGACATTCAACAAAGATCATTAAGTTCAATGAAAATTATAAGTGTTGACGAGGCACTCGTTACTATGGAATACGCATGAAACTTATGCCAAGAATTCGTTTAACGCGATTGTTTATAAGCAACCTCCACTACTTGTGAATATAAGTTCATAACGATTAGGTGAAACTTACTTATATTCTAGCGTCATATTCATGCATGAAAATTAAGCTTGCAATCTTAATGAACATACATAAATAATTTATCAATCAAACAGTTAAACGAATTGAATCCACAACTTATGAAATACCAACCAAAAGTAATCAATTCATATTGCAAATATAAACATAGTTTCGAATCACCCCCTAGCTAAAGGGGGTTTAGTTCCTCATAACTTTGAAATCAAAGAAACCCCTAAACATTCCAACAACTCAAACTTGGATTGTATGAACGTTTAGGCACTCTTCTCTTCCATTCTCATACGTACAAAACAAAGAGAATTAAATTTAAACTTTGAAATCAAAGAAACACCTAAAAATTCCAACAACTCAAACTTGAATTGTATGAACGTTTAGGCACTCTTTTCTTCCTCGTTGTTGTAGCACAAGGTCTAAGTGAGCTTTGGGGATTATGTGAAGTGTTTTGGAGGGATGGGAAGTGGTTGGATAGTGGCTGCAATGAAGGAGAAAAACTGCACAGAAAATGGAATGGGACTCACGGCAATGGAATGGTATTTGTGTTGTGTGAAGTGTTGTGAATGGAAATATGAGATATTCTTGAATGAATGAATGCAAGGGTATTTATAGGAGTAGTGGAGGGAACATATGGTTGTTTGTTTAAGATGCAAGTGGCTAATTAATGATGGAAAAGTATGTGATTTAAAGGATGCAAAGTGAACGAATCATGAATCATTGTGGATGAAAGGTGGAAGTGCATGTGTAGATGCAATAAATAATGCATGTAGGGTTAGGAAATAATGAAGAAATGCATGTGAGTTAAAGAGGGAGAATGTGGTGAAATGATGAAGTAGGAAGGTGGAAATGCATGTGAGATGTTTGGAAAGGAATAAAGAATGAATGGTGGAAATGTGAGTGAATGATGTGCATGTGTGAGAATGCATGTGGAATTAAGAGGAGTATGGAAGTGAAATAAATGAATGATATGTTAAGTGATAAGTGAATGATATGTGGTGAGTGATAAGTGAATGGTTTGATAAGTGATAAATGAATTAGTTTAAAGGGCTAGGGTTTAAGTACATAGAATGGGCCTAAAATAGGTTGGTTTGTATGGCATAATGTGTTTGATTGGGCTAGAGCCATTGTTTTGTGTCTTCAAGTGCATACAAGGCCTTCAAATTCGTCCATCCTCTTGGCTCCATGGATAAGCTATCCAATCCATGCCCAAAAATGCTCCAAATGGCCTCAAAATGCACTTTCTTGCTCCCTAGGCCCCTAGAACCTGAAAACACACAAAAGAAGCATAAAGGACTAAAATAACGAGAGAAACATAACGTAAATGCACGAGAACAAGCCATTTAAGTCGCATGAATATGCTCCTATCAGGTGTCTATTTTTTCATCCAACTACTTCATTTTGTTGTGGGGTCTGAGGACAAGTAGTCTCATGAAGAATACCCTTGTCCTTGAAGAATTGGGACATGTCTTGATTAAGATATTTACCACCATAGACCATGTGATAAAAGATTTTGAAGATTCCACCCACATCACTCTTATTTTTCATGAGGTACAACCATAGACCATGCTGAGGAGTAACCGGAGATGGTCCCCACGCATTAGAATGAATCAATTGGACATGTTCTTTTATTAAAACTCGGAGAAAATGAAGCATGATGGCTTTTAGCTAATGTGCAGACATTGCACTTGAGACAAGAATCTGAACTATTACTAAATAACAACAGAAGCAATTTCCGCAAATAACCAAATGAGCCATGACCTAGGCAACGATGCCACAACTGAACAGTCTTCAACTTCCCGTTATCCTGACTTCACTTGATGAACATGACCATGTGCAACATCGTTAACATAGTACAACCCTGTCCTCTTAGTACCACGGCCAAGGATCGCCTGAGACCAGATATCCTTAAGTAAACAGAAGGATGGAAACAATAGCACAAAACACTCTAATTGTTCGATGATCTGTCCCACAAATAATAAATGGCTAGACAGTTTGGAAATAAGTAAGGTGTAAGGAAAGAGTAAGAGTAAGAGCTATCGAACCCGCCTTTGTAATTGGAGCAACGCCTTCATTGGTAGTGACACTATTCCGTGAAGGTGGTGTTGTGGAACTAAAGAGGGTATGATCATAAGTCATATGATCAGTAGCCTCTAAGTTAATAATCCAACCCGTATCATAATCAATGGACGCAATTAGGGAAGTGCCTGTTTTACCTAGGTCATAGGACTGCTCATGCGAAGCAATCATGTTCAATAGTGAGAGTTGTGGGTCCAGTTCATCCATGTCTGCTTCCTGATGTCGTCCCGCTGGTGGGTTGATTGGGGCCCGTTACATTGTGGATGATAACATCGTCGTCAGCTCCTTTCCTTCGCGAGCTTTGGTCTCCAAACTGCAAGGCACTGAAGTTAGGATTTTCATGCGAGCCAAAGGTCGGGGCAATGACTAGAACCACGGTTCTGTCATCAATTGTTATTTTTATTTTTTCGTTTTGTTTTATTTTGTTTCGGTTTTTTTGAGGTTTAGTGGTACTTTCTTGTATCAAGACTTGTGAATCTGGTTGCAGGCAGTGATTTCGGTGGCCAACAGAAGCTTTCATGTCGGCGGTGACAGGGATTAGGGTTTAGAGGAAGAGACAGATCGAAACCGGCTCTGATGTCAAGATAAAAAGTACACTATTTAACATTCATCATATTCTTCTTCCTCTAGGAGGCAATATGTATAAAACACACACCTTGTGATACAAGTAACATCAAATGAATTCTAACTAAATTAGAAAACACAATGATATTCCTAATCAATCTAGGGCTCACGCCAACAGTTATTTCTTTTGACTTCTCAAAAGTAAAGTTGTTCCTTTTTTCTTTCTTTATTGGAAAAGCTGATGTACAACTCACTTTGCCCCTTTAGTCAGAGCTCTCTCTCTCCCCTGCTCGAGCTTTATCTCATCTGTATATTTAGTTGTGTGAGTCTTGTATTGTCCATTATGAAAGAAATATATTTCTATAATTTTTCAGCATGGTATCAAAGCCTTGTCCTTCTTAGGCCTGACTATGTTGTTGCCGTGATATTTCACTATTCTCAGCCTTCAACATGGCAGAAGAAAATTCTGTATAACATGAAGCTGAGAGCACACTTGTCTCACCTTCTACCAATTTTTCTGAGGTTGATATCAACCCAGATCAAAAGGTATTGACTGGACTTCCAATGTGGACAAACCAAACTCATCATCACGGTCAGTGTGACGGTATGAATTCTTATTTTTCTTGGCCAGTGCACGTCGTAACGGTTGCAAGAAATTGAGCTTACAGCCAAGACATGTAGTTGTCTGGTTCCAGAACCGCCGTGATCGGTGGAAGACTAAGCAGCTCAAGCGGGAATACAACCTTCCAAATCTTCTTATGACACTTTTTTGTCTAAGTACAACTCCATCCTCAAGGAAAATCAGAAGCTCAGGTCCCAGACGTTCTTCACAAATGAGAAGCTTGGAGGCAAAGAGGAGGCTAATAGCACAAAAGCAGCATCATTTGCAGTGGATGATCACAATGACGAGAAGCGTGGCCCTGGTATCACCCCATTTTCAACTACTCTCAATCTCTTCCCAGAGTGTTTTCTTTTCTTAATTGGTCGTTCACTAGTAGACGCAAGGAGAAGACTTTTATAAAGCAAATTAGAAGTGTGAAGTCAATTTTTCAGAAATGTGCAAGCCCAAAAAGTTGACCATGATCAGACACTTCCTCATGCAGAGACCCCGTGCTAGTCTTGTGCATGAGTGTTGGGTCATTGATTCAGGTGCCATTGATCACATTACAAACCAAGATACAAAATTGCATGATTTTCATAAAATTTCATCTCAAGTAATAGTTGCTAGTGGTAGAGGAGTTTCAGTTATGGGTAGAGGAAAAGTTATATTAATTTCTAACCAAGTTGAGTCCACAGCACTCTATGTCCCTACCTTCCCTTATCAACTTCTATTCATGAGAAAAAATCACCAAAACACTAAACTTCCTTGTAATTTTTTCGTCCTTGTAATGTGATTTTCCAGGATCTAATTACTGGGAAGACAATTGGTGAAGGATTCTTAAAAAATGACCTCTACTGTTTGCCAGGGGATTTATCTTTATCAAAGAGTTTTCAAGTTAGTACAAGTTCAAATCCGTCTCAAGAACCACACCTGTGGCATCAACGTCTAGCACATCCATCTAATCCCATTTTGTCAAAGTTATTTCTTAGTATGTGTCAAATACCCATCAAGTGTGATACTTGTATGTTTTCCAAATTTTCTAGACTACCATTTAATGCTTCATTGTCTAGAGCGAGTAAACCTTTCGAGATTGTTCACTTGGAAATTTGGGGTCCAATTAATAAATCGTTTGATGGCTACAAATATTTTGTTACATTTGTTGATGATTTAACAAGAATCACTTGGTTATTTCTCTTGAAAAATAAAAGTGTGTTATAGATAATGCGTGGATGGCCCACATGAATAGTGATTCTTTTGCCTATAAAATGAATGAGAGGAGAAGGAGGAGAACACACAACAAATGGAAGAAAGAAAGAGGAAGGAAGAAAGAGGGAAAGAAAAGAAGAGAAAGGAGAGGAAGAAGAGAAAGAAGAAAGATATAGAAGAAAATAACAGTGAGCTGGGCTAGAGATAAGAGAGAAAATAGTGAGATTTATCTTTGTACCCCTATTATTTCACGTAATGAAAGAAAGTACTACTGTTGCCTCAAGGACGTAGGCACACTTGCCGAACCTTATAAATATTATGTCTCATTTACTTTAAGTTCCACTGCACACATACTGTCGATTTTACAACACATTATTAGCATGAGAAGTTTTCGCGATGTCTAGTTTGCCCAGAATCCAGATCTGAGATAATGGTTCTAAACAACATCATTCTCAAGTATTAGCCATATTTTGCCATCATTCTCATCTACCCTACCGCACCAGAAGTGCCCCACCTAATCCAGTGAGAATTGAGTTTTCCCAAACGACTTGGCGTCGTCACAAAATTAGGGAAGTCGTACCTAAAAACTGGTTTTCAAAGATCCAGAAGAATCTCATTAGACTTGGAAACTCAGAACGTGTCGTTCTCGACGGATCTCAAGGACTCATGATAACTCTAACTTTGAGTCTTACATTGCTTGACCCGACGCCCATAACTACCGTCTTTTGATGACGTTGCAACCCCCTGAAGGAATATAAGTTCTCGTTGCCCCCATGGCCATAGCCTTGCTCAGAGCGCCTCCCTCGATGAAATCAAGGTTGAGAGAGATGGCCTTAAGCCTTGTGCTCGACCCTGGTAATCCATATGTCGGAGAAAGCTGTTTGCCGGTGAAGCATAGTACACCTAGATTACTTGGGGTGCACCAGATAATGACCAAAGGATTAAAATCCCCATTTACATTCCCAAAACCTGCCCAAACAGACCACTCCAAAAGAATAAAAATAAAAGAAAAATGAAATGGGGCCAAAGCTTTTGGAATGGTGCGGTTTTGGTTGCACCATAAAAAATAAAAAAAAAATTGATAGTGGGAAGTAATGATGGCACCACCACCATGTGAAGAAAAAGGTTTTGGAATGGTGCATTGGCACCATGTGAACAGAAGAAAAAAATGATGATGTTCAAAATGGACCCGCTAGTGCACTTCTTTATTAAAAGAGTCTGATACTTTTGTTTTTTTTATTTTTTTTTTTATACAATTATAGTATGAAAGGTGCTGGTTTAAAGCCCTTATCACAAGATCTATTTATTTAAAGCAAAATATTTACAGTGGATGGACTTATTATCCTTTACTTTAAGCTTTGATATTTATGTGAATGATGCTGAATCAAAGCCCTTGTTACAAGCTTTATTTACTTAAAAGCAATTTATTTATCATGGCTGGAATTACTGCCTATTGCTTTAATTTATTTAGTGTATTACATTTTGTTATGATGAGTATTTAAAGGACCTGAAGTTCCTTAATCAGAGCAAAACCTAAAGTTACTTGATTCTCATCATATAGATTGAACCCAAAGTTCCTTTATCAAATCAAAACCTGAAGTTTTTGAATCAATTGCGAGAGCAGCAATTCCTCAATTAAATTAAAATGACTACCATAAGCGCCTCAGTCCACATACTATTAAATAAGGGCCAAAAGTTCCTTGATTCATGTAAATGAGGACCATAAGTTCCTTAATCCATGTACATATTAAGTATGGGAATGAATTCCAAAAACATGAACCTAAAGGTTCTAATGATGTCGATATTGAGAATAAATTTTGAGTACATATGAATAATGTTTTGACCTGAAGTTCAAAACATGAATAATGTTAAGAACTTGAAGTTCTAACATCTTGTGTGGACATGTGTTATATGTGGTATGAGTTAATTATCGCAATTTCCATCTGTTGACCCTAAAAACTACCAAGCCTACGTGACGCACAAGCCGAGTAATTAATAAGCTAACTACGTCCTTAGGTTGTGTGCAAGTTGTGTGCAGAGCGTGCCAACTCGTCGACCAAGCTCGGCTGGGGAGTAAAATATGTTGATGTGGCATTGGTGCGTTATCGACTTCTTGATCTTGCAACTGTGGCTGAGGAAGGAACATGTCTCAGCCTTCGGGTTTTAGAGCTTGAAGACAAGGCTGCTAGTTTTGCGAAGTTTAATATCAAATTTAACTTTCAATGTGCCTAATGTAGTAACCTGGTAACACCTTACTTCGTCGAAAAGGTTGATAAGATGACCTCTACCAACAACGACTCAGAAATCCTTGTCGACCGAGACTTGTATAAATAACTAGTCGGTCTCAAAGAAGTGCTGTTTATCCAAACTGAAGGTGCTCCTCGATCGGCTGCTGTTTATCCAAACTGAAGATGTTTTTGGTTGCCTTCACAGTGCTGTTTATCCAAATTGAAGATGTGTTGGCGAAAGAAAAGGGAGAGGGTTAAAAATCTCAGGGTTGTTGAGAAGTTTTTCGTAGGGCAATTTGTGTGTTGAGTTGGAGGGGCTTTGAATGTACACTCCCTCTTCTATTTATAGTAGCGAAATCCTTTATAGCTGGGCTAGAATCATACTCAGATTAAAACTTCTCAACCTAATATGATTAGGTTTCAGCCAATCCTATCTCCAAAAGGACTTTGAACCAAGCTAATTAGCAAACCAGATATATCTCTTAAGTCTTAGCATCTTTAGCCTATTAAGACTCCTTATTGCACTAGGTCTCGACTACCCCACTCTTATCTAAACCAACCTGTCCTGCAATAGGATTCGACCAATCTTGATTGGACGGCCCATGATAATTCTAAAAGAAGGCTACTAAGCCGAGAACAACTCTAAGCTCGGCCCAAAACAATATTGTGGGTCCAAACATTGCCTCTTCGCTTTTGAGGTCTTCAACCTACAAGTCTTGGCTGAACTTCGACCTTGAAGAAGCGAAATTGACCCTTAGCATATTCCTAAAGAACACCAAGAAACCTCGAATCTCCAAACACTCAGGTGCATTTCACGATTTCAATCATGTCAAACTTCTTGCCACGTGGCATTTTCTTGGCATGCTCGTCCCTTAATAATGACACATAAGGCGTGCGGATACTGAAAAGTTATTTCACCATAAACTTACCATTGCAATTGTGCAGCCTTGATTCGCCAGCTTTTTGGCCTCCTTGAGACGTGCGAGCACTGAAACATCCCTTCACCATAAAACTCGCCATCACAAGTAATCATGCATCCTTAATCCACGAGCTTTTTGGCCTCTTCATCTGGATTCTCTAAGTATCCATCATGATTAAAGAATATTGTGGTCGAATCTACTCCTTATTCTTTTAAAATAAAACTATCGATCTCCTTGCTAAACACCTATAAATACCCAACCCTCCTTCATTTAGATTTTCACACTTTCAAATCTCTCAAATCTCTTGCCATTTGCTCTTAAACCCAGAAAAGAAACCATACTTTGAAACCCAGAAAACCTTCATCTTCATCGATGGTTGCCAACATTTTCATCACCAAGTTCGTTGAGGAATGCGATAAATGCCGAAACATCACTGATCGAAACACTTTCAAAACCATCCGATTCGAGGATGAGCCAAGTGTTTTCCACCAAACCCTCGACCCACTTTTCAAGGATGATGTACCAGAAGCCATCACCGAGATGATGAAGACTCACTGCCTAAATCCCTTATTCTAAGGGTATGATTGGTCGAAATGGGAATCGGCCAAGCCTCAAGGTGTCTGGCCCTCGACCACTACGGCTTAGGCTGCTTGGGTCACTCGAATAGAGCCATACTTTGGTGACGAATGGAGCCAAACTTTGGTGACGAGTGGAGATCTCTTAACATTTTTTATGCCATCAAACTCTCAACTATCGAGATGAACTTGGATCGAGAACTCGTGATGGCTGCCTTAAGCTTCTGGTGCTCGGCCACTAACACGATGGTTTTTCCCCTCGGCCCCCTTGGTCCGACGGTGCTAGACATCACAGCCATACTTGGCACCTCATTCCGACCTCCCAATCGATACTTCTCTCTCCGGGTATGAATCCGACCTGAACCTGAAGACAATCTTCAAGGAACGTGTCGTTGAAACCCTAATGAAAGGAAACCAAAGGCTGCCAAAAGAGGACGCACAGAAACTGCACAAGAACTTTTTTAATCACAACATCCTGATCACCCACTTCGCCGGCTTCGAAGGAGAAGATCTTAAAAAGGGAGAACATGGGGCCTTTTTATTCTACTGGTACAATAAGTACATTTTCTATGCCAAGTCGAATAAGTGCCTGGCCGAGAACATGCTAGTCATGTCCTGGCCCTTAGTCCGGTCGTCCTTGCTAATCTCACCAGGTGCTTAGTTGAAGCTTCTGTGGGGAAAATCGACCCCCACCAAAATGGCCCGCTCTGGGTTTTCTAGCTCTAGCTGCAGGTCTATTTCTCAACGCTACGACCAGAAGTCCCAAGCTTCATTTCCTCCAAAGCAATGGGTCTTGAGTTGGCCTCATGCCCCATTCCTACTCACTCGGTCGAAGAAATCTTCAAATATTTCTTCGGCCTAGAGGACTTATCAGATGACGAATTCCAAATCTGCTGTCATTGGGCATACCCATCTTCTATTGTCCTTCTGTTGGAAATGTGCCCTAAAACCAATCATATGATGATACTTTACGGACATTTCACATGTTAAACTAATCTAATTTAATATAAAGGGTAAAGATTATTGTTTAAAGCTGTCTCAAATAAATGTTATATGCTTAAACGTTAAGTCCAAGGAATATGTAACTAGGAGAATGTGATATGAAGAAGTTAGATTCATGAGACCATTCTCTTTCTTATACATATCCTAAAAGTTCCTGATTATATGATTGCCAATTGGGCATTGACAGTCCGTTAAGATCAGTCTTTGCTATGTCTTCTCTTAGGGAGGGTGATTGGTCTCGAGTTATTGGAAGACCTAAAGGTGTATAATCACTAAAGGGAGAATTGAAAGTAAGTTTCAATTCATAATCGATTTAAAGAGTTCTAATCGCCCACTGCCTCGCTAAAAGGAACCTAATGGATCGTACACCGAGTAAGGTAGAGATTGAAGAAACAACGGAGATGAGTAAGGATAATTAAATGGTTTAATTATTTATGGCTAGGATTAATTAATATGTTAATTAATCAAATGGATATGTTTGTTATAGACCTTGGGTTAGTTTTGGGCCGCAAGGCCCAATGGGATTTGAATGTCAAGCCCATTAACTCAAGTTGTATGACAACTTGAAAACATAAGGGGCTTGAAAGCCCAATGAACCCTTAAGGCCAACCACATTAAAGGATGAAGGGTTTTGGTTCTTTTGTCACTTAATTGAAGGGACTATATTAAGAACTTTATAACATTTCATCATAAGGGTTTCTTTTGGAGAAAAGATGAGAACACAAAGCTCTCTTTTCTCTCTAAGAGGCCAGCCACCCTAAAGGAACATAGCTAGCAATCTTCCTTCCTCTAGGTCACCCATCTCTTCCTCAATGCTCACCTCGGTGTGGAGACTTAAAGGTTTCCTATTTTGGGAACTTGGAGAATCCATTCATCCATCCTTCTCCAAGAAATCCATGGTGCTAAGAAGTAAGGAATGAAGGCCTTCTCTCATGGGTGATTAGTTGAGTCTTGGTTGACCACAACTACTAGGCCTTGAATTTCATGGGTAAAGTTTTGTTTTTGAGTGCATACAAGCATGATTCCGCCTTTTAATTGTTGATTGCATGCATAGATGTTGCTCAAATGAACTAGTTTTCACAAATATTTCCTTCACCTTCCACAATCGGCGTGGGAAGAGGCCGAGGAAGTGGTCGTCGGAAGTCCTGGGTATAATTCATCATTACTCGTGACATACCTTATGGTTGCGAAGCTCGATAAGGAAGCTGGGAAGTTCATCATCCCAATTTCTTGGCTCGTTAACTCGGCTATCTCCAGGGGTACCCCATGCCATTCCTTGCTTCTCACTCACTTTTGAGCCGATAGCGCTTCTCTATCTCCTCATAGAGAGAATGTGAGATAGCTGAGAAGGAGTTCCAAGAATGGTGCACCAAATTCTGCCTTCGATCGAATACTCCAAAATCCCGATGTGCCAGCACCTTTGCCAACTGGTGGGATGCCTACACCAAGGATTTCTTCAGTACTTCGGCCGAGGAAATCTTGAAGAAACTTTTGGCGATCGACCCAAAAAGGTTCTCGCTCCAAAATCCAAAGAAACGGTCCAAGGTATATATCTGCTTCTATTATTTTCCTTTGTTCATTCAAACTCTATTCTGACTTGAGCTTAGTTTTTCCAGGTAGCCGTACAATGAAATGGGTCGATGTGGTGGCGATGACCGCGGCCAAGAAAAAGCTTGCCCCTCTTCCAAAGAAATGGGTCGATGGGTCAATGCAGCTATTGTGCTGACCCCATTGAGCAAACAACCTCGCCACGATGCCAAGATGGATAGCGACGTTCTTCAGCCCAAAAAACATGTCAAGAAATTAGCAAAGAAGGGGGAATGGGAGATTCAAGTAATTTCTAGCCAACCCACAGGGGCAACTACTTCTAGTGTCCCTTTCCTTTCTTTTGTCATCCAGGCCTTGACGGGAACACTACAAAACCCTTCGACTGAAATTCATCCCACCGCTCAAGTCATGGTCAAACCAATCATTACCCCATTGGTCGAGGGTCCTGCAAATCCAGGGCCAGTTGTTGCTCCTAAGGTTGGCCCAGTAGTTGCTGTTTTGGAAAATGTGGCCACTATGGTCGAGAAAACCCTCCCACATATCCAAAAAAGAAATCAGTGATCGTCCTAGAAGAAGTATGATTATTTTCATTGACGATCTTCTCCATTTATTTAAATAGGACCTCCCAACTAACGACCAATTTCCTTTTATGTCTAGGAGGATGAAAGTGAATAACCTTCGCTGCCAAGGCAGCCTCGACCGGCCGAAGTGTCAACCTCCCTCGATCGAAGTCTAACCTCCCTCGGTCGAAGTCGGTTGTGGGACTGAAGCAGTGCCCTTAGTCGAACCGTAGGTAACATCAGAGGCACCGGTTCATCCTCAAGATCAAGATCTTGGCATTCCTCCTCAAGAAGTTACTTCAACTTTTGTAAGGCTTAACTATTTTCTTTTGTTAATTCCAGGTGCCCAATCGCTTATTTCATCGAAGGTTCTATACGCCGAAGGGCGTTATTTACATCTCTTGGCCACCTCAGTGGCCATCAAATGTAGATAACCTTCATCAACCGTGTGAATTAAAAGGCCGCCTTAAACACTGGGCTCGGCCATTAAGCTCTCTAGTTCAAGCAACGAACCAGCAGACATGGCCGAAGTCTCTTATCGGTAAGTCTATCACAACTTCCTTATCTGCCATTCTTTTGGATTCTTCTTTCTTAACAACTCTTCTCTGTGTAAAGCTCGACACCCTCCTCTCGAGCACTTCTAGGATGGCTGGACCTTCTGCCACCATGGCCGAGCCTTTTGCGACTGCGGCTGAGTCTAACACCTCCATCAAGTTGCAAGAGCTTCTATCCCTTTCGGCTTCACAAATCCTTCAACGCAAAGGCCTTGACTCTGTAGGAGAGTGCCTGGACGATTTTGTAGCCAACGGATTACTGAGCATGTAAAGTGTCGTTCGCTTATCTAATGTCCTAGAGCGAACCTGGCAGTACTTCACTACTTTTGAAAGGGCTCTCCAGGTAGAAGATGACCTTAAGGCTACAATGGTTGCTCATGAAGCTATTCGGCCAGAGCTTGAGGAAATAAAAGCAAAGAAGACAGGACTAGCCGACCTCAATCGTCGAATCGTCGAACTTTAACGTCAAAGGTCAGCTGTTGCTTCGGAGCTCGAAAAGGATTTTGAGGCAAATAAGTCTCGACTAACGGACTAAGGTGGTTGGAACAGCAACTGCAGCTCGATAAAAGAACAAGGTAGGCTAAAGTTACGATGGGCGAAGTAAGGTGGTTGAAACTGAAAACTGCTCTTAAAGCCTTCCTTCCTTCGACCCCTTAGAACTTTGTCTTTAGTAGTAGGCTGTTGTATTTTTGTAACTTTGCTTGTACGCCCTTTTGCAAAATTAATGAAATGAATTAGTTATTCTTGCATCATCTCCCAAGTGATTGGATAATATTTCTTTAAGAATTTCCCATTGATTGGTAACTTATGAATTAAACTAGTTCAATCCTTAAGATAGTATGCCTCCTTGCCGAGAACTTTGTGGACGATGAATGGTCCTTCCCAATTCGGGGACCATTTTCTGAATCTAGGATCTTTCATTCCTACTGGGAACACGGTTTGCCATACTAACTCTCATTCGCCAAAAGTTTTTTGTATAACTCGTCGATTATAGGCTAGTTCGACGATCTTTTTCTACGCCACTAATAAATTATAGGCATTAAGCCAAACTTTCTCCAAGTCCTCTAACTCTTGCCTCATGGCCTGATTGTATTCGACACTGAACAAACTACTTTTTTCGATTACTTGTTATGAGTTTATGCTTAGCTCAACTGGTAGCATCTCGTCGTGCCCATATGTTCCTGTTGTTGATCAGAGTGAAGTTCGATATGCCCATAATGCTTCTTTTAACTTCAAATGCCATATACAAAGTTTTTCTTTAATCATTTTTTCAAGAATACTGATCAAAACTTTATTACTTGCTTTCGCCTATCCATTTGCCTATGGGTAATACGGCGTAGACTGATTGAGCTGAATTTTTAAACTTGCCGTGTATTCCTTGAACCTGTCGGATGTAAAGATCGTACTGTTGTCCGTTATGATTGTTTCTGGTACGTCGAATTTGGTCATGATGTTTTCTTCCACAAAATTACAAACTTCTTTAGACGTTAACTTTGCATATGACTTTGCTTCTACCCATTTGGTGAAGTAGTTTGTCGCAACGAGTATCCATGCATGCTTTTCTAACCCGAAAGACGGCATAAGTTTGCCAATCACGTCCATGGCCCATCCTTTAAACGACCATGGTTTGGTGACCGAGTGAAGTAATTCGGCCAGGATTCTCTGTATAGGCCCATGAATTTGACACTGTACACATCCTTGTGCGTACTCAATGCAATCTTTCAATATACTCGGCCAGAAATAACTGTGTTGGTGAAGTAGCCAATGCGTCTTGTGTCCAGATTGATGAGCTCTACATGTGTCCAGATTGATGAGCTCTACATATTCCTTTTTGTACCTCTGTAATCGTTTGGGTGACCTTTTACAGGCCAAGGCACAATAACAATAAGCCGTCCTCACCCTTTCGGTACAACTCATTCTAGTACATTACGTAATTTATGGCATGTATCCTTATCTTGTGGTCATCTTTGCCACTGGGATTATTGAGATATTGCATGATTGACCTTCTCTAGTCATCTGGTAATGTCTCGGCCGCGCAAACATCTGCAGGATCTTCTCATTCCAACAACGAAGGTAAGGGCATGACTCGTGTACAGATCACGTGGTCACGTTAGAGAACTTGTTGATTGACCAGGGCCGGGTGTGGTCGTCGTACTACTGGTATTACCCGGCCTAGCTCACCCCCCAGGAGTTGGGCTCTGGAGGCTATTTAACCCAATTTGTATGCGTCAGTGTTTTGGACTTGTGAGATGTGCTTGAATATGATGCCTTCAAACGAGTCGGCCAAATAGCTGGCAACCATGTGATAGGATGCTAGAGTACAACTCATACAACGAAAGGTTCTATTGAGTTGGTTAATCACAAGTTCTGAATCGCCAAGGATGAATACGCGAGCTGCCCTCAAGTTGTGAAGGACGTTAAGGCTGATGATAAGGGATTCGTATTCGGCCTAATTATTCATACAATCGAAATCTAGCTTGAGAGAAAAATACCAGCGGTGGTGATCTAGGGATTGGATGACGAGTCCAACACTAGCCAAGGCCGAGGTACTAGAGCCATCAAAATACATTGTCCAATAATTATCACGTGTTTCCACCATGCCAATTTCGGTGTCGTTGCCCCCAAAATCGTATGGGGAAGGATGTTAAGCTAGGAAATCGGCTAGTGCTTGTCCTTTGATGGCTTTTTGGGGCACTGTTGACCCTAAAAACTACAAAGCCTACATGGTGCGTAGGCCGAGTAATTAATAAGCTAACTGCGTCAATCGGTTATGTGCGGGGCATGCCAACTTGGCGGTCGAGCTTGGTCGGTGAGTAAAATGTGTTGATGTTGCGTTGGGCGTGCTGCTAACTTCTTGATCTTGCGACTGTGGCCAAGGAAGGAACACGTCCCGGCCTTCGGGTTCTAGAGCCTGAAGACAAGGTTGCTAGTTCTGCGAAATTCAATATCAAATTTGGCTTTCAATGTGCTAAATGTAGTAACTTGGTAACACCTCACTACGCCGAGATGGCTAATGAGATGACCTCTACCAACAAGGATCATAAATCCTTGTCGACCGAGACTTGGATAAATAACCAGTCGGTCTTGAAGCAGTGTTGTTTATCCAAACTGAAGATGGTCCTTGATTGGCTGATTTTATGGCTCCAGTACTGTTTATCCAAATTGAAGATGTCGCCGGTTGCCTTCACAATGTTGTTTATCGAAACTGATGATGTGTTGGCGGAAGAAGAAAAATAAAAATCTCAATGTTGTTGAAAGGTTTCGCGTAGAGCGAGAATTTGTGCATGGTAGTTTGTGTGTTGAATTGGAGGGAGGTTTTCCTGTTGCCACTGCCTTTGTATTTATAGGGACGTGCTGACTTGACTCGATCAGTATTGCATTTGATCTTTAACGCAGTTTGGCATGGATCAAAACCAACTAAATGCATGGTGTTATTATGTAATTGTCCAACCAATTTAAAATCTCCATCATTATCTCCTTTTAATTGACCACATCTGACCCAACAATGATGGCTTTATCCCATCATCATGTGATCCATGGTCAAAAGATCACCACGTTACTATCCTTGTGCTAATTGACTCTTCCTAATATGTCCATAGGCTGAAGCCTACTCTTTTGTTCAGATGCCATCCTAATCACATCACCATCTCATAATTTCACCTTTATCCTATGCGTGGATTAATTGCACGAAATTAATCCAGTAGTAATTGTATTGCTGTGTGAATCTGCCAACACCAATATGCCGAATATCCCCAATTAATTCTGAATTGTAGTTTAGAGATATAATTTGCATCACGTTTATCTTGTACAAGATAATTCATTATTAAAAAATAATTATTATGATAAAAAAAAATCATAATATTATCCTTGGATAATAATAAAATTATCTTCATTTTTTTATCTGACAATGTGGAGCTATGCTTACTTAACTGCCTTGATTGCACGGACCGACAGTGTAAATTTGGGTCTAAACAAGCACATATTGTCAATTGAATTCGGATAGTGCCATTGTCCATTTCCCAATTCGGCCTTTTACTATGGCCGAGTGAGCATGTAGCGAATAACATTTGTTTGGGTGATGACCTGAGTAACCGATGGGAGCATGTAATGCCTGAGTTTTGATGTGGCGAAAAACAAGGCCAGGTAGAGCTTCTCGATAGCTGAATAATTCATCTCAGGTGAGTTAAGATTCTGGCTAAGATAAAAATAGCCTGCTCTCGCCCAGTGTCATTGTCTTGTGCAAGAAGACATCCGATGGATTCCTCGGCCACT
Source organism: Pyrus communis (assembly GCF_041283825.1). NCBI lineage: Eukaryota > Viridiplantae > Streptophyta > Magnoliopsida > Rosales > Rosaceae > Pyrus > Pyrus communis. Next base: position 30,328,510 of record NC_142580.1, read on the forward strand.
GAAATATACAACTTGAGAGGTTTGCTACATCGAGGAGGCACAAGGACGGGTGGGGTTGTGAGGGAGACCTGGATTTGTGTGAAAGCATCTTCACACCATTCAAATTTGTTAGAATCCTTGAGTTTAAAAGCATGGAGAAAGCCTTCATTTTTCCACTAAAATGGCAATGAAGCGGCAGAGAAAATTAATCATGCCGAGTAAAGACTATAGTTGCTTCTTGGTTGTCGAGGGTGGAGTGTCGATGATTACACAAGCCTTATTTGCATCCACCTCGATGCCTCGATGATGCACAAGGAAAACCAAGAAGTTACCGACTGATACGCCGAAAGCGCACTTAGCAGGGTTCATTTTGAGGTTGTGTTAGCACATACGAAGGAAAGCTTGCCGAAGATCATCTAAATGTTCTTGGTAGCGCTTCAATTTGACCACCACATTTTTGATATACACTCTATGACCGTACCAATCAAGTCATGAAAGATGGTATTCATAGCATGTTGGCATGTGGCAGCAACCTTTTTAAGGCTGAATGGCATGACTACGAATTCGTAGGTCCCAAGTGCCCCCGATCAACGAAAAGTAGTTTTGTGGACATCGGCCTCAGCAATGAAGATTTGGTTGTAGCCAGCATGGCCATCCATAAAGGATAACATCTCGTGGTTTACTGCAACGTCAATTAGTAAGTCTGAAATTGGCATTGGGTGTTCATCTTTAAGGGTTGCCAAATTCAAATTACAAAAATCGATGCAAATATGTAGAGCACTGCTTTTCTTTAAAACTGGTACGATATTTGCCAACCATTCATCGTATTGAACTGTCTCAATAAACCCGCCTTTTAAAAGTCGAACAAGTTCATTTTTTATGCCAAGTTGTACTTCGGTCGAGAATCGTCGAGGAGGGAGGTTGGCGAAAAGGCTTTAAGCTAGTTTTGATGTGTAATTTGTGCTTGACGAGTGTTTGATCTAGACCAGGCATCTCATGGTAACTCTAAGCAAAACAATCTTTAAATTCTTTAAGTAGTTTACAGAGTTTTGTTTTCATGAGTTGGGGTAACAAAGCATTAATAAATAAAGGCCGAACGTCATCGGTCGTTCCAACATTTATTTCCTCTAATGGGTCTTTGACCTGGGGCTGACTGTTTTCGAGCTTGGTCGGGGCGGTTTGGACTTGTCAAGTGACAGGACTAGACCATTGTCTCATTCGGTGAGAAACTCAATTAAGTTCACCGTAGAATTTGGTTGCTTGGAAATGCCATACCAATGGGCCAGCAGTCGCTCCATGGTGGATGAAACCGCAGTCTAGCATGAAAGCTTGTAAAGTGATGCAGCAGACGTGATCGTCGTAATAGCGAGCTTGAATCATATTATCTTCGAACGGCTGATTGTTAGCCAGATGAATCACGACCGATTTACCATCCCAAAAAATAAGGACTTGATATAATAATGACGGGATACAGCTTGTTTGGTGGATCCAATCACGATCAAGCAAGGCATTATACTCAGTCTTTGAATCGACCATTAAAAACACGGTCATGTGATTGCGACCTACGATATTTACCTCTAAAGGAAGCACTCCCTTGGTCTGGGACTTGTCACCGACAAAGCTACTCATGGTTACCCCTGATGGGATGAGTTCGTCGTTGGAGCGTCATAATGCCTTCATGATGGAAACAGGCATGATGTTGACTGTTGCCCTACAATCGATGAAAATTTTGGAAATTGGGTATCCTTCAATATAAGCCATAACATACAATGACTTTAAATATTGAAGATTGACGGAAGAAGAGCTGGGGAATAGTTCGGCACAAGCTGCCCTAAGTTTATCGTCTTTGCTTACTTGCTCAGCCTCCTCGATGGTGACGAAGTCAACTTGTGTTGCTTCCTTAGGAACCACGTTGCCATCTAGGAAATTTGATTAGGACGTGGTTGGCTGGAACTCAGCACATAAGACGTGGATCCTGTTGATTTCCATATTTTCAAGGACCGAAGGGCCCATCAGGACGTGATCTTCATCTTCTGGATTTTCGGGCAAGGCATCCTACTCTTGAGTATCTTTTGCTTGATCATCTTCTGCTTCAGCGAGTAATTGTTCATGTGGTACATACACTGGACTTGTTTTATTCTGATTGTCATCCCTAAGCTTGCTCGACATTAGGACTTGGTTCTGCCCCTATGAAGCCTTGTGGGTCCAATCCTGATAGGCGATGCGGGCGTCCCTTGTGTCCAAGTAAGCATTTAAACATGCCATACGCTTTTTTTCGTCTGCCATAAGGCCGAAGAGGGACACACCTGAAAAAACTTAAAAATGGTATCACATATATTAGAGGTCCTCGAGAGAGAAAGGAAGCTTAGCAGTATCTATATCAGTATATGGTTCAACCTCGAAGCCAAGAACTCGAGCCTTACGTATATGCTGGAACCTGGCCTTTATCCTCGGATCTGTTGTCTTTTGGATGATCTGTTCGGCATCAGGGCAAGTTAGTGCCAGGTCCAGAGCCTATTGGCATGCTTTTGGTAGGCCGTACAAGTCATTAGCGAAATGCTTCTTATGAAACTCCCGCATGTATTCCAAAGCTTCACCGAGAAATGATGGTTGAAGATTTCGTCGGACTTTAATTAATGGGTCTTGTGGGGGTAATGGAGGAAGTTTGCTTTTCGCTTCCTTCCTAAAGTGCACGAAATTAGCTTTCATTTCCCCAGGTTGAATGAAGAGTTTGTTGTGCTTCTTAAATTCTTCAATTGTGGTTTTGAAGTCTCGGTCGATCACCTTCTTTCCTTGAAGTAACTCGGCCATGATTGTCGAAGGTTGTCGGTCATCTTCACTAACCGTTGTTTCTTTCGGCTGCCATTTGGTAGTCGAGGTAGCTTGGGCTGCTTGTCGGTGAGCCATACAGTCTATTCACTGGCGTCGACGATTTTGCGATTTAGACAATGCGGTATATACACCTGTATGAGAGTTATAACTATACCAACGTTGGTCGCGTGGCTCAAGTGGCTTGAAGGTTCTCTGGATAGTGGATGAGCTCGAACTGCTAGAGTTGTGCACATAATAATCCTCATTATAAAACGGTGTGTCAAAATTAAGTCGCCGTTTGGCTGAAGGTGGCCTGTCATTCCGTGTTTGAGGGCTGAGCCTATCGAAACCAAAAATTAAGATAATGTTTTCCTTTGGCCTGTTGTGGTATTATAGCCCAAAATGGCTTCTCCTTTGGCTCAATTAAGATAATGTTTTCTTTGCATCGACTACACAAAACCATTGCCCCGTCCGTTTCCTCTGCACTGGAGTCTGACATGGACTCGATGACAGACGGTCCTGAAAAGTCTTTAGGCAGCTCATTTGAAAACAAATCGATCTTCAACCGTGGCTAAGAGTTTTTCTTTGGGATGAATTGCATTGGAATGAACTCGGCTTTCCCTTTTCCTTTGTTTTTGGGTAGATGAGCATCTACCATGCTTACCGTCGCCGAAGGGAAAGGATTGGTGTCAACTAACTCGGCCTTCCCTTCTCCTTTGTTTTTGGGTAGATGAGCATCTACCATGTTTACCGTTGCCGAAAGGAAAGGATTGGTGTCAACTACCTTTTAGTTTTCAGGAAATTTTAGCTTGCCATTATCAATCCAGCTTTGAATGGCATCGCGAAATACGACACAGTTGTTTGTCGTATGTTTGTTCGAGTTATGATATTTGCAATAAGTTTTGCCTTTTAAGTCTTCAGCCTTGGGAATATTATGCCCTGGTTGAAGCTTGATAATTTTTGCGAGCAGTAACTAGTCGAAGATGGCATTGACCTTGGTGATGTTGAAGGTGTAGACCTTTGATGTTTTAATAGGAGTTTCCATAGGGGCCGAGCGAGTTTTGGCATCTTTGGAGCTAGCGTAAGCCAATGTTTTGCATACATATGGTTTGTCAATCACTATCTCAGCTACATCTACGCTTACGCATTAGGACTCTTCCCCGTCAGTCGATGCATAACTGATCATAGGGTTCTTGTAGATCGTTCCTCAGGGATAGGGAGTTTAAGATCTTCTCTTCTTAGAGCAAATAATCATATTGTTTGATATGTTGAGCCAGTTCATACATATCTCGAAAGTTTGCCCCCAAGAATTTCTTTTTGTACTCTACATCCAAGTCGTTTAGAGCAAGTCTAATGAACTTGACTTCAGGGAGAGGTACTCGGCACCAGTTTCTAGCCGACTTAAACCTTGTAAGGTATTCCATCGGTGACTCGTCAGAGGTTTGACCCATCCTTGCTAAAGAAGATACTAACACGTCCATCCCTGGTCGATAGAAATGTTCATTAAACTTCTCGACTAGTTCCTCCCAACTTTGGATAGAGTTGGGTGGGAGGTGGATATACCATGTGAATGCTGAGCCCATTAACGAAAAGTTGAACAATTACAGCTTATGGAAATCACTGTTAACGTCCCCACATTAAGCAGTGAATCGAGCCACGTGTTATAATGACGATAGGGACGACTCTCCAACGAAAAGGCTAAAGTCCGAGATCTTGAACCCCTTGGGGTACTCGAACTTTTCCACATAAGCAAGGTATGGGTGAATGAATTTTGTAAACTTTGGCCTTTTTTTCAAGGCCGATTCAATCATTCTCTGGACTTCGACCATGTCAACAAATGTCATTTCTGCCCTCTGATCGAAGTTGTTTGATCTGCTGGTTGACCCACCACTTTTTTCCAAGTCAATCATTTTGAGTCGAACGGATCACGTCTCGGCCTATATCATTGGAAATAGGTTATTCTTGAAAAAAGCTGCCTGATTCGATTGGCGGATCCACTATCATGGACTCTACTAACTAGGATATCACGTATTTCTTCACATATGTTTTTTATTTCTCTGTTGAACATCTGCTCTAATTGCCGAGATTGTTCTTCAAGTTGCACTCGAAGAAACGATGTGGTTGTGGGTCAGAAGCATCACCACCGTCTTCATCACAATCCTCCACTATTCATTCAATAAAAATTCCTTTTGACGTTTTGGTGGGGATTTCCGCAACACGAGGTTGACTGCCGAGACTAACTTCCTTTTCTCGACGTGTCACACTTGTTGCTTCAGGTGTCACGGCAGCAGGAATAATCTGTGCCTGTAACAAGCCATCTTGTCCTGGGTTCTGGATTGGAAGATTAGTCGTTGATTTTCCCATAACTGTTTTCTTTTTTACTGACTGTGTCTTAATGGTCATGAACTTCGTAGCTTTAGCACTAGGTCCCACCGAGCGTGCCAATATGTTGACCCTAAAACTACCAAAACTACATGGTGCGGAAGCCGAGTAATTAATAAGCTAACTACGTCATTCAGTTGTGTACGGGGCATGCCAACTCGTTGACCGAGCTCAGCCGAGGAGTAAAATATGTTAATGTAGCGTTGGGCGCGCTATCAACTTCTTGATCTTGCGACAGTGGCTGAGGAAGGAACACGTCTCGGCCTTCGGGTTCTAGAGCCTGAAGATAAGGCTCCTAGTTCTGCGAAGTTCAATATCAAATTCGGCTTTCAATTTGTCAAATGTAGTAACTTGGTAACACCTCACTTCACCGAGAATGTTGATGAGATGACCTCTACTAACAAGGACTCGGAAATCCTTGTCGACCGAGACTTGGATAAATAACCAATCGGTCTCGAAGCAGTGTTGTTTATCCAAACTGAAGGTGCTTCTCGATCAGCTGATTCTACTGCTCCAGTGCTGTTTATCCAAACTGAAGATGTCGCCGGTTGCCTTCACAATACTGTTTATCCAAATTGAAGATGTGTTGGCGGAAAAAAGGGGAGAGGGATAAAAATCTCAAGGTTGTTGAGAAGTTTTGTGGAAGGCGATTTGTGTGGTGAATTGGAGGGGCTTTGAATGTACACTCCCTGCCTTATTTATAGTAGCAAAATCCTTTATAGCCGAGCTGGAATCATACTCAGATTAGAACTTCTCAACCTAATCTGATTAGGTTTCGACCAATCCTATCTCCAAAAGAACTTTGAATCGAGCTAATTAACAAACTAGATACATCTCCTAAGTCTCAGTATCCTTAGCCTATTAAGACTCCTTATTGCACTAGGTCTCGACTACTCCACTCTTATCTAAACAAACCTGTCCTGCAATAGGATTCGGCTGATCCTGACTGGACAGCCCGCGATGACTGGACGACCCATGATAATTCTAGAAGAAGACTACTAGGCCGATAACAACTCTAAGCTTGGCCCAAAACAATATTTTGGGTCCAAACACCATCATAACTGAATTTCTTCCTTTTGGGAATAAGAAATGATGAACTTAGCAAAATCCAATTTTGTGACCATCAACATCTTACACAAGAGATACTTTCATGAATTCATAATGCCCGAGAATTCATGTGGAAGAATATGATATTAGAAAACATTCTTTGCTTAAAGGCTCATTGAATCATATTCATGAAACCAGAAGTTTCCATCATCTCTTCATTGATTCATATTAATGAAACCAAAAATTTCCATAGATTCCTATATCTAACAAACTGAACTAGAAGTTTCAAGCATGTATAAACCAGAAGAGAAGGAATCTTTATATACACACACACACACACACATACACACACACACACACACACACATGTGCATACATTTGAGTTATAAATACAAAAACAAACAAATTGGGGGCGGGGCATTCACAAAGGTTGCTCATGTGAAGCCTCAGTACTTGGCAGTACCCTAAAAAGGGGAGGCACTGGAGATTGACCATGTGACGCCCCAGTACTTGGCAAAACACCCTAGGGGGAAGGCACCAATTGCCTTCATAATCTAGCCATAAATTTCTGGTGATCACTTTGAATCTGACTTTCGGATTCCTGCAGCTAGTTAAGCTTTCTTTTCATGCTCGTTTAGTAAATATTTGTAAGTTTGTGCAACTCTTTATTATTATGCTTGAGCCGTCTGATCTCTTGTCTAAGACTTGCCACCTCAGCCATTAATGTTTTGACTTAGCGAGTTCCAACAAGTAGGCGTTGGCCTATGTTGGACACAGAACCCGCGCACTGAACACTGAAAGCCAAAGAGTCTTGAACGGCCAATTCATCAAACCTCTTTGAAAGTATTCTTTTATCTCTAGGGGTGAGAAGGTTTCTAGCTACTACTGTAGTCGTTATATCATCCCTCATCACATAATCTCTAATCGTAAGAGGCCATTAGAAGATAAGATGAACGGGCGCCATATATTATCCTGACGCAGGATGTGTGCATCTCCCCCGAGACTTAAATCTAAACAAAGGTTAGATGGGCATGCCATTTTTAGAAATGATGAAAGAAAATGGTTGGATAGAGTGAAATCTTAAAAATACAACAGAGACAATTTTCACAGGTAAGCAATCTTTAAATCGTGCATTTTTGATACAATTGATACCTCTATAAAAGGAGAGGTAACACAACCACTTGTTCAAAAATCAAAAAGACATTGCTCCCCGAATTTCAAAAACCGGATTTTCTGCATAAAGTTTGTCAACATTTTTTCAGAAGCAATCTCAGCTTTCTAGATATCAAGGACAACTCTGGCAAAGTTAATATGCGTAAAGTTCATTATTCCAACTACACCACTATTGCCGACGAGCGTGGGTGACAAGGCCACATCCGCACCACTACCTGCTATTGGGAAACCCTATATATGTTGACCTTTGTTCACCATGGCAAGGCACACCTCCAAAGTGCCTAACTCATCTTCTTTGCCGAGAATGCATCTGCAACAAAACCTCTCAACATATTCAGTCTTTATTCTCTCTGAGAATACCTCTTCAACAAAGTCCCTCAAAATGCCAAACTCATTTTCGTAGCAAGAAATATTTTTGGTCAAGAAGCTTTACATCATCATAAAATCCTTCTATTGTTTTCCTTCAAGAGAAAAAGTATTTCATATCATTAGATTTGAGAACAAGAGTATCTCATATCATGCTCTTTCCCTGTGTTTTCCTGTGACCTTGCTCTTGCCTACATGACAAGGATAAAGAAAGCAATCAATCAGAACCAGAAATCAAACTTCTGATAAAAAAACAACTGCCTAGAACTTTTCCCTGATTGCTTACCTTACATTGGTCTTGAGTAGTCATCTTCAACTATTGTTGGAGTTGGGCCTCAAGTCACCAACACTACAGAATAATCAGTACATTGTTGGCTGAAGCTGCCAAGGATGGACGAGTCACCAAGAAGTGATGGACCATCCAAAGGCAAAGGTTGCACACCACTTCTAATGGGTAAAAGACTGAAGCAGAATGATCAACTATGAGCCTATGGAAGTCTAAAGCGAGAAAATTGGTGGTTGACTAAGTGAATGGAAGACCAAAGTTCAGTGATGGGAATCCTACTCATAGCCCCAGCAAAATCTACCAGTTTATATCATTCACATGATGTACAAAAAAGGTAATGAAAATTACTAATTGATTACAAGTTACAGAGATGCTGCACCGATTGCAAGTTTCAATTAGACTTGGCAATATTGAACTGTTGCATGCCCGAAGCATGACAATCACCGCATGAATTAAATTTCCAAAAGGGATAATCCATGGACATGGCAATTTTAATATATCTCATGCCTGAAGCATGATCGATGTGTAGGTTCTAATGACTCAACTCCCCAGAAGTGGGGATTAAAAATCCAAGCTTTATAATGCTCTAGAGGAGGTTATGATCCATATTCTCAAACTATTCATCTAATAAGAGATGACTATCCTATAAGAGACAATGTAAAGCCCCTGAAGAGGCAAGGATATCCAAAGTAATTAAATGACTACAAATATGCATGTGCATGCACATGAGAATTATGGGATCATGAATTGATGATTACCAATGTTAATTTTGGTTTTCAGTAGCTACTAAATTCATCAAAGAGTTGTGTTGATATTGAGCCACGTTCTTTTGTTCGTCGACAAAAACCAAAATTATTGGCCAAAATGGAGAAAGGCAATTCCATTACAATTTATTAAGAATGTGGAAAAATGGACCTATAGTACAAATTGCCAAATGATGTTGAACCCAGAAGGTTATATGGGCATTTGTAATACAATGAAATACACTAACATGATATGACACATGGTTCCTAGTTGAAACCTGAAATTGTAATAAACTCCTGGAAACATGATTTCTCGTTGTGAAACTTGTCCATTTCAGTGGAGAATTATATATATGCCCGAAGCATGTCTCCACAAGTATATCCTTCTAGTATACATGGAAGCAAGTTGCACTGTATAAATTCCAAAGGAGAATGTGTCATGAAGTGTAGAAAATCACTAAAGGATTCAGATTGCTTAAAGAAAGCCCTGGAAAGGTAAAGCATAAATTATGTACTCAATACCAATACATGGTATAAATTGCCTTGATGAGTACTATCATTATGATGTTGTTGCAACATACTAAATCTCTTGCAAGAGTTAATAATATTAGAATGAGACTCCTGAAGAGTCTAGAAAGATTATAAAGTGTTCAAAGGAATATTGTCTCGAGCTGCAGATCGAACAATATGCCAAAACGAATCTTACCCATGATGTTTATGGTATTAAAGAATCAAATGGATTGAAGATTATGAGTTGCATACTCAGATGATTAACCAATATTTAGACACTAAGAAAGATCATTCATCCTCGTGAGGGAAATGATAAATTGATATTTGGTCCAGGAGTACCATATCTTAATGAAGTATGTGCCTTACTATATTTTGCACAATACGTTGAATCAGATGTTACACTTCCTATAGAGCATAATACCAACAAATGGGTATTGCAATGAAATAAAGTATTGATATCTCCAGGAAAGTATAGACATGTGCTTGTTCTATTCTAAAGAACTCATTGATAGCCATGGTCTTATTGGGCAAGCAAAATTTGAATACCTTTCTAACCTGCATACAAATCGTTCTCATAAAGGATTTGTATTTACATATGGAAATAGATTGACTCTGCAATGATCAAGGAAGTCAAGATTTAGTGCTACATAAATACATATCTCCATGAAGCTAGTCATGAATGTATTTGGATAATACTTGCAACCCATTAAAATTTGGAGCTCCTGTGCACCGCCTTTAGAAGCTAACACTCCAACTGTCATGCATGGTATCGGATTACATCAATTTAGTAATCAGCCAGAATAAAGAATTCGAAATCAAGGGGAGTATCCAAAACTGATCAAGATTTTAACAAGGCAACAGATATTTACATATGGCCATCCAAGGGGGAGTGTTATAGATACTATGTGGATGACCCACATGAATAGTGATTCCTTTGCCTATAAAATGAATGAGAGGAGAAGGAGGAGAACACACAACAAACAGAAGAAAGAAAAAGGAAGGAAGAAAGAGAGAAAGAAAAGAAGAGAGATGAGAGGAAGAAGAGAAAGAAGAAAGATACATAAGAAAATACCAATGAGTTGGGCTAGAGAAAAAAGAGCAAATAGTGAGAGTTATCTTTGTACCCCTATTATTTCACGTAATGAAAGAAAGTACTACTGCTGTCCCAAGGATGTAGGCACACTTGCCAAACCTCATAAATATTATGTCTCATTTACTTTATGTTCCATTGCACACATACCTTCGATTTTACAACAAAGTGAAGTTTTTATTATGTTCAAAGATTATCACGATCTTGTCACGACTTATTTTGACTCCAAACTTCAAACACTAAGATCGGATAATGGCACTGAATACATGTCTAACACTATGTCACAATACTTAAGCACACATGGCATACTTCATCAAACTAGTTGTGTTGAAACTCCCCAACAAAATGGGGTGGCCAAAAGGAAAAATAGAGACCTCATCGAGAAGCTACGTTCATTTATGCTTCACATGAACATTCCCAAGAAGTTTTGGTCTCAAGGAATGCTCACTATTACAAATTTGATAAACCGGCTCCCAAGTTGAGTTTTTTGGGATTTAAATCACCATATGAAGTTCTTAAAAATCAACGCATAGATGTCACATTTGAAAGTATTTGGATATACATGTTTCAAGCACCTCATCGTGATAAGTTGGATCTTCGGTCGAATAAGTGTGTGTTTTTGGGATATTCCTCAACTCGAAGGGGGTACAAGTGTTCTAATCCTGCTACTAAAAAAAATGTGGTGTCCAGAGATGTTAAATTTGAGGAGCTCTTCCTTTCTTTCACAAAGGATCTATAGGTTCAAGTGAGGGGGAGACTTGGGTTGATTTATTTCCACTGCCTATCCCAGCTACTATTGACGCAAACTTCGACCCTTATACATGTGGTTTTTTCACAAGAAACTACTTTTTAGCACTTGACACTGTGGATGCCAATTTCTTCCTTCTTGTTCTTGGACGAAAATGCACCTGCAAAAATAATTAACACCTTAGGTCAAGGCCAAGAGCCTCACGTGCCCACGATGAATGGTGGGGCTTTGACCAAAGAGCCTCAGATGCCAAAGTTAGAATTTTGAGGGAAAAGTGTATGGAGAATTTAGAGAATTTTGCAAGAGAATTCAACTTGGGTTTATGGAGAAAATGAAGTGGTATTTATAGGGGTATGGCCGGCCCTATTAGGAGAATGGGGACCGGCCATATGAGGTATTTTGTGGTGTTAATTACAATCAATTAGCTAATTAATAAATCAATTAATTAGCTAATTAATATAATTTGAAAGAAATAATTTGGGAGTTGCCTTGTGGGGAAGATTTGATGAGGATAGATGAAAAATGTTTTGAATAAATGCCTATTTTGATCACTTTTGACCTTGATTGAGTGATGAATGTCTGCTATTCGCGTGTAGAAGCTTCGGTGTGCGTCAAGGGTAATTTTGTCTTTTTTACCCTAGAATCCACTTATGGCCTCCATATTTTTCTCTATTATTTTTGGCTCCATAAATCCCCCCACACCTGTTGGTCTGCTCGCAAGAAAGGGTAGTAGGTGTAGAAATCTTCTTGCTTTAGGAAACATTGGATTATTTCCTATTTTGATGTTGATTCCCTCTTTAAATGGAAATTAGATCCTTCTAGGAAAGGGAAATAAATTTCTCTCAAAGCCTATTTAAGTCTACCTTAAGTAGATTATTAAATCAACTTTGGAGAGTGATTTATTTTTCCCTACAAGAGAGAGAAAGCTTAGAGGATATTTGTTCCCCCTCCCCTAGCAATCTTCTACATCTTGCCCATGCAAAGGATCGTCTTTCGTTGCTTGCTTTGTCTTCACGCCGCTTCAAGGTAAGAAAAATTTAATTTTCCTTGTCTTCTTAATTTTTTGGGAGCCACGAGGCTTGAAATTTGGCTCGATGAGGGTCGAGAAGGAATGAAAAGGTTGTTGAAAGGTGACGGCATAGTTGCTGCCGTAGGGTGGCTCCATGGGTTTGGTGCGGTAGTGGCTTAGCTCGGGTCAAGGGTTGGCTACGCGGGCCTGGCATGCAGGTGGTAGGGGCTTGGGCACTGCGGTTTGAGCCTCTGTGCCTGGGCCGTGAGGCCTGATGCCTTCCTTTTTTTTTTATTTGAATATTAGGCTCGGGCCCATGTATGAGAGGAAATAGAGTGGGCTACGGGCCGCTGGGTTTGGCTCGCCTGAGCTGTCTTCGGCCGTGAACTGCTTTCCCTTTTCTTTTTCTTTTTTTTTCTTTTTTTTTTTTTTTTTTTCCGTTAGGCTTGGGCCCGTTCGTGTATGGGAGAAGAGAAAGAGGCCGAAAGGCCTTTTTTGGTCATGGGGCCTGTTGCGCCGCACCCTTTTTTTTTTTTTTTTTTTTCAAGCAAGCAGCCGTTTAACGAATTTTTTCGTGTCTTTGTAGAATTTCCTCAAGCACATCTTCCTCAAGCCACAAGAATGATGATGGTGTGCTGCCATTGTATCGTCAACGCGGGTCTTTGTGCAAGGTTGGTTACTTCCAGACTACTCACTTCAAAATTAGCTTCGATGACTTGTTTAGAGATTTCCTTGAGGCATATAGGCATGCTATTCCTTTAGGAGTGCGTGTGAAGCGTGTCAAGGATGGTAGTAGCCGTGAACCGTGCAATAGGGCTCGGAGAGCCATCAAGTTTCACCACTGCTATTTTGTATTGGGGTTTAATTTTCATATGCCGCGTTTCTTCCAAGAAGTGCTTTGCTCAATGAGATGTGCCCCCGCTCAATGTTATCCGAACGCGGTCCGTGTGATGGTGGGATTTCTCAATCTAAGCCAATTCTTTGACTTAGATCTAATCGTCAATGAATTTTTGGGTATTTCTTTGACATAGGCCACATCGAGGGAGTTAGGCAGTTGCAATCCCACCATAGGCTCTTCAATCATTCGAGCAAAGGAGATCATGACTGGGCCAATGGGACTTTTGAGATAAGTGGAGAGTGGGAATCTAATTCTTCCCTCGAGTTGTGTGTTCCAACAGTCTTCATATTCGGTAAGTAGGCTGCTTAATCTCTTGGCTACTTTGTATTTGTGCTAAGCTGCTCTCTAATTTTTTTATTGTCTCCCGCTGCTTTTGTAGATTCGGAGTTTGGCTCAACTCCTAAGACTTCTCCGGACATGAAGAAAGTGCATGTCACTCTGGGTATCCCTTTCGAATACTGTAAGTGGCGTTGGCTGCTTAGTCCTCTTTGTCGGGAGAAAGGTAGGCTGCCCTCAAGATAGGAGATAAAGCAAATCAAGGTAGAGGCATTAGCTCATCCGATTGTCATTGTGGAACCTGCTATAAGTGAAGGTGGGAAGAAGAGACCTTCCCTGCCTGCTCAAGAGATGCTTGCTAAGAAAAAGCCAAAGACTTATTCCTCTGATAGGATTGCTCAGTGTAGAAGTTCCTCTGTGCCTCTAGTGTCGAAATTTGTGCCAAAACGTCAATTTAGGGCTAAGTATGGTTTTCTCTACTGTTATGACCGATTCGTCTACTGAGAAGAAGGAGAATGCTCCTGCGAGCAGTTATGAGAAATCCACTAAGTTTGTTTCTGGGAAAGCTGCTGAGATTTGTGTGCTTTTAAGACCAAATCTGCTTGAGGACATGGATGTGTGCACCAAGTTTGTTGATGGAGTTAAAGGGGTTGTTGGCTCGAGTTCCTTTGCGAAGCATACATTTAAGAATAAGAAGACTGCTCTGCTGGCTATGATGCAGAAAACAGCGATTTTAGCAACCGAGTCTATGTTCCTTGATCAGGAAGATACCAAGGCTGCCAAGGAGGTAGCAAGAACTGTGGCAGCCAAAGCTTACTCCTCGGCCAAGAAAGTCAAGAAGTTGGAATATGAGCTTGTTGCTTTGAAGGGGTCTAATATTTCTGCCCCCACTTCTTTGTAGCTTGAGACTACTCGCCAAGAGATCATGGATTTGAAGACTAAGCTTGACACGATCCAAGTAAAGTATGAAAGTGCAAAGAAGGAGATCGGGTGTTACATACCTCAGATTCATGACCTTGAGCGTGCCATCTCTGAGCTCTGCTCTGCTGCTTACACAAAGGATGAATAACTGATTGCTGCTTACAACCAGGTGATCTACTTCAAGAAGGTCGTTGATAGGCTTAAGCCTCAAGTGTTGGAACTCCAAGGTGCTTTGAAGATAAACGACAATCTGAAGAAAGAAGCGGAGGAGTTGTAGTGGGTCCATGCTTGAGAAGGTTGGGTTCAAGGCTTCGCTTACTCAGAGTCAAGCTGATTTCTACAAGTTGGGTTATGTCGACCATCTCTTTGGGCGGCTTGCCCACCTTTACTTTTGAGGCTTCTATTGGTGAAGTAGTCAGAGAGGTTGGTGCCCAGACTGGGGCAGCTGGGGGTGAAGTGTCGGATAATGCCGCTACAGAAAGTGTCGCGGCCACTGAAGGTGTGGCGATCGAGTAGTTGTGGGATGTCCAAGCTGCTGTAGAGTAGTATTCTAGGTAGCCTTTAGGATTTTCTTTGTTTTCCTTGTTGCTTTTGCTTTGCTTAAACTCTTTTGGTCTTTTCTAGTTGTTTATCAATTTTGCTATAAAATTTGATAAACTTGTTTCCTTATTTTTTTCTCCATCTTCACTTTTTTTATTCATGCCCTAACCTTTAGATTTTATAGACCAATGGAAGATGTGCTACTTTTTTATAAGCAGATAGGCCTGTGTAGCCTATGCAGCCTTAGGTGTTGGTGTAGAACTTTGCAAAGTTGTTAGCCATAGGGTTGGCAGCTAGACACCTTACTTACAGAAGCAGACAAGTCTGCGTAACCCCTAGGCTATTAACCTTGGTTTTCTCCAATTCCGTAGGTTGCGTAACAAGTATCACAACACATTAAGACTTGGTGTAGGTCATTCCGCGCTACGCATGAAGGAAAAATTTTGTCCTAGCTAAGAACATGTAAGAACATTTGAATACATAGGCATACTAATAACACTTTAAAGTAGGCATGCATTCAAAAACAATTCATAAAACCCATGACTTTCAAAACCTAGTATATGGTGAACCATAAGACTCTTTAACAATATTAAAGAGAATAAGAATTTAGAGATTCTTTACCCTTGAAGCTCATCCTTGATTACACAAGGGATTCACCCAAGTGGAGGGCCTTCAAGTCACCTCCTTGCTCCTTGGATCTTCCTTGTGATTTCCTCCCTTTTAGTGCTCCTTTTCTTCTTTGAGGATTTGAGGATTTGTTCTCCAAAAACACCAAAGGTTTGGTGTCTCTAAGTCTCCACACCAAAGATGTAGTGTGAAGATGAAATGGATGACTTAGGGAAGAAGAAGATTGCTAGATGTTCCTCCCCTAAGTGGCCGGCCTCTATGTAGAAAATGAGAGAATATGTTTCACCCAAATTCCATTAGAAAACCCTAGGTAGAAACAAAGCTATAAAGATGACTTTATACTTCATCTTTTAGGTTAGTGGCAAACTTGCAATTAAGCAAAAATTCCCACTACCCTTGATATGGCCGGCCTCCATTTGTTATTGGGCTTAATTGCCCATTTTGTTTTAGTTGTCATACAACTTAAACATAATGGGCCTTGTGGACCAAAACGTTTTTGTGCCCCGAAGCCCAAAACTAACTTAAACGCCCAATACGAACGTTTCGTATAATTAATTAACTATTTAATTAATCTTGACCATTCTTCAATTAAACCATTTAATTGCTTATCCATTTCATATAATTTCTTCACTTATATCCTTACTCGGTGTACGATCCATTAGGTTCCAATTAGCGAGGTAGTGGGCGATGTTACTCTTAACGATCGATTGTGAATTGAAACCACATTTCAATTCTCCCTTAAAATTAGTGTTTGCTAATCTTTAGGGCTTCCACAAACCATGGGTGACGCCTAGCAGCATGTCATGGTTACCCAAGCTAAGTAGAAGTGGTTGGAGAACCTATCCAGTTACAACTACAATGCAATACGGTCCTTCTCTAATACAATACTCTTAATCACATTGTTTAAGTGATAGTTTGTTTCATGTCTACTATCCAATGTGATATTTCTCTATATGATTCAATTGAATAAGATTTGGAACAACCTTCCTTAGTCATATTCATATGCTTTGGCCAAAGACTCTCGAATCATATCTTAGAGTATTCTCCTTCCACCATGGAAGGTTAGAGATCCCTTGTTGTGCATTCATATGCCTACATGACTAGATAGCTTGACCCCAACAATGCCGTGGACACTCCAATGGAATGCCGTTGACATAATCAAAGATCAAGGACCTAACCATTAGACATCAATGATGCCTCAGGTCAAAGGACTACTTTGCATATTGCAACTATTAAGTTCTCACATGACATGTATGTTCGAACTCTCGTTTGATCGTTGTTCAGTGTACTCGATTACTCTTTCGAGCACCTATGTGTTTGCCTTAGTGTCCAACACCAAATGACTTGAGACTAGTTCATACTCACGCTTGAGTCGACATAACACATACTAACCTTAGCGGATTGTCAATGCCCAATTGGCAATCCTATGGCTAGGAACGTTTTAGGAATGAACATAAGAGAAAGGTCTCGTTAATTTAACTAACTTAAATCACTTGTCTCTTAGATCAAATACATTCCTTGGATTCCCTTATTGCTTAAACACAAGATACTATAAATAGTGATTAACAATAAGCTTTGCCCTCTATTAAACATATAAAAGTTTAACACAATAAGTATTCCAAAAAGCTATTACATCAAATGAGTGGCTTTGTGGGCATACTTCCAACAATCTCCCACTTGCACTCAAAGCCATCTGCCCATGTATCTAATACCCATCCTTTCCATATGACGGTCAAGTTGGATTTGAGACATTGGCTTCGTTAGTGGATCTGCTACGTTATCGGCTGAAGCAACTTTGAGGATGTTAACTTTCCCCTCGGCAGCATATCTTCTAATGATATTAAAGCGCCTATCAAAAATGCTTGTTCTTTTGATGTGCCCTGGGTTCCTTGGCTTGAGCTATCGCCCCACTATTATCACAGTACAAAGTTACTGGTGATGTAATGGTTGGAACCACTCCAAGTTCATTGATGAACTTCTTCATCCAGAACGCTTCTTTGCCGGCTTCAGCTGCAGCGACATATTCAGCCTCTGTCGTGGAATCAGCAATTACACTTTGTTTCTTGCTTTTCCAGCTGATAGCCCCACCATTCAGAGTGAATACATATCCGGAGTTGGAACTTCTATCATCGACGTCAGATTGGAAATCTGCGTCTGTATAGCCTTCCACTCGCAACTCTGTCGCTCCTCCATAAACGAGGAACATGTCCTTAGTTCTTCTTAAGTACTTAAGGACCGTCTTGACAGCTGCCCAGTGTTTTGATCCTGGGTTAGATTGATATCGACTAGTAATGCTCACAGCATATGCGATATCAGGCCTTGTGCATATCATGGCATACATAAGACTTCCTATGGCGGAAGCATAAGGAATCATATTCATATGCCGTATCTCTTCAGGAGTCTTAGGTCCCATGGACTTAGAAAGATGAATTCCATGTCCTACAGGAAGAATACCTTTCTTAGATTGCTCCATCTGGAACCTACTTAGCACCTTATCAATGTACATAGATTGGGATAATCCAATTAATTTTCTGGATCTATCACGATAGAGCTTTATCCCAAGTACATAAGATGCATCTCCTAAATCTTTCATGTGGAAGGTTTTGGACAACCACACTTTTACAGAAGAAAGTACTGCAGTGTCATTCCCGAATAGTAATATGTCGTCTACATATAACACTAGGAATACAACTGCTTCCCCAACGACTTTTTGATAAACACAATTGTCGTCTTCGTTTTGAGTAAAACCAAACGATTTGATTTCAGTATCAAAACGAATGTTCCAGCTCCTGGAGGCTTGCTTAAGTCCATAAATGGACCTTTGAAGCTTGCATACCTTAGTCTTTTCAGACTTGGACACGAAACCTTCGGGTTGAGCCATATAAAGCTCTTCCTCTAGGTAGCCGTTCAGAAAGGCTGTCTTCACGTCCATTTGCCATATTTCATAATCATGGTACGCAGCTATAGCAAGCAAAATCTGAATGGACTTAATCATGGCTACAGGAGAGAAAGTTTCTTCATAGTCAATCCCTTCTCGTTGCCTGTAACCTTTGGCTACTAGTCTAGCCTTATAAGTCTCCACGTTCCCATCAACGCCTATTTTCCTCTTGAAGATCCATTTGTTTCCAACAGGTACTATACCTTCTGGAGGGTCTACAAGAGTCCAGACTTGATTTTGATACATGGAATCCATCTCGGATTTCATGGCCTCTTGCCATCTCTTTGAGTCAATGTCGGACATTGCCTCAATGTAGTCTTTAGGGTATTCCTTTGTGTCATTGTCACCTAGAAGGTACAATTCCCCAAAGTCTTTGTCTAAGCCATACCTCCTAGGTGGCTTATTAACCCGTTCAGATCTACGTGGAGCTAGGGGTTCAGGAACAGGGTTGTCAACTTGTCGAGTGCTTGTTTGTGGTTCATCATTAATCTCATTAATTTCCTTCAATTCTATCTTGCTAGTTCCTTTAAGAACTAATTCATCCTCCATGAATATAGCAGTTCTGGCGACAAAGACTTTCTGGTCGTCAGGGTGATAGAATTCGTATCCATAGGTTTGTTTAGGATACCCCACAAAATAGCATTTAACGGATCTCGCTTCAAGCTTTCCAGCATCTTGTTTCTTAACGTATGCTGGACAATCCCAAATCTTAAGATGTTTAAGACTTGGCTTCTTTCCATACCATATCTCATATGGTGTTTGTGGAACAGATTTAGAAGGCACTGCATTCAGCAAATAAGCTGCTGTGTGTAGTGCATATCCCCAGAATGATATTGGTAGATCAGCGGAACTCATCATCGAACGAACCATGTTCATCAAGGTTCGGTTTCTCCTCTCAGAAACTCCGTTATGTTGAGGAGTTCCTGGTGGAGTCCACTGTGATACAATTCCACACTCTTTGAGATAATCTAGGAACTCATTACTCAGATATTCACCCCCTCGATCCGATCTTAGGGTCTTTATTTGTTTCCCAGTTTGCTTCTCAACTTCATTCTTGAATTCTTTGAACCTTTCAAAGGATTCTGACTTGTACTTCATAAGATACAAATAGCCAAACCGAGAGTGATCGTCGGTGAATGTGATATAGTAGGAGAAGCCTCCTCTCGACGTAGTAGACATAGGTCCACATACGTCAGTGTGGATTAACCCTAGAATTTCAGTGGCACGCTCTCCTTTCCTAGTGAATGGAGATTTGGTCATCTTCCCCAGTAGACAAGGTTCACAAGTTCCCATGAGGTCATTACCTAATGGGCTAAGATATCCATCTTTCGACATCTTGCGAATCTTATCCTGGTTTACATGTCCAAGTTTAAGATGCCAAAGTCTAACTTGGTTAACTTCTTCTCTAGCCCTTTTGGGTTTTGAGGTATTCCCGCTTTCAATACAGTGCATCCCACTATTCGTCTCTTGGTGAAAAAGTCCCTCTATCATATTACCATGAGAGATAATACGACCGTTCAAGTATAAAGTGCAACTCATTTTGTCAAACAATACTGAGTGCCCATCTCGTAAAAGCTTGGAGATAGAAATCAAATTCTTTATACATGAAGGAAAATATAAACAATTTTTAAGTTCCAGGACTTCCCCAGAGGGTAGGTTAAGCATATAGGTGCCTATTGCTTTTGCAGAGATTTTAGTGCCGTTCCCAACTCGCACAACTATCTCCCCATTGCGCAGTGTCTTGCTCTCTGCTAGTCCCTGCATCGTATTACAGATATGTTGACTAGCGCCTGAATCAAATATCCAGGAATTGGAGCTCACTGTAAAAGCACTTTCTATGACCGAAATAGTCTCTTCAAAAGTTCGTGTCATAAGGCTCGCAATGCGCACCCTGTATTTCTTCTTCCAACGTTCATCCTTTCCACAATGAAAGCATGTTCCTTTGGATTTCTTTGCCTTCTTCTTAAGTAACCTTTTCCTTGTTTTTGCATTCTCACTCCCACTGTCCTTTTTGAAACATTTTTCAAATTTACAGCACATGTCAATCATCTCGTTAAAAGTATGATCGAATCTATTCACTTTATAGTTTACAATAAACTTAGTGAAATCATCCGAGAGATATGCAAGGAAAAAGTCTTGGGCCATTTTGTCAAGTATAATGGTGGGTAGTATTTTAGGCATGTCGTTAACTACATAACATAACAGAAATCGTATTAGATTGTTGATTAACTACTTGATTGGGTCTTGAATCAAATAGTATCACCCACTATTTTTGGCAAATTCCATATCCCTCAATAGAATCCGAGAGTTATCTTGAACTCTTAGCGGGGTATGGGAGACTCACCATTACCAAGCCCACCTCAGAATTATATCATGTTGGTTAGCAAAAATAATGATGAGAGAATAACACTTTAGTCATTTACAACTCTTGTAATTACCCATCTAGTTTGGCCTCTAGAGAATGAATGCCTCAAAATTATATCATGTTGGCACCATTGCACTTAGTTAAGTTATTCCCACCATGCTTAGTTTATGTAGAGGTTCAAGCATAACCTCAGAATTATATCATGTTGGTCATACTCGTTGTCTACACTCACCTCATCATATGTTTATGGACTCCTCCTGGATGTAAGCACATACTTTGAACTTCCCCATTATAGGGTGAAGCCGGTGCATGAGTCACAAACGATTGGAGCCCACCACGGTGGAAGGCCTACGAAGAAATGTTCAAAACATCTCTCGTTTATCAACTTAATATTCGTTTGTTGAGGGAGTAGTTTTGGGCTACATCAAAACATTTTAATCATATTAAAAGAACATGGCCCTATCATAACTATTGGTCCAAGTTAATATGATTTAGTAGCATATAATACTCCCACTGTTTCGTTGAAACAAGCGAGACTATATGGAACTACTAACGAACGCATTGCATCCTCATATGGACTATATAGTCATATTAGGTTTTAGGATGATTATGAACCGTTTGATTTGATCCAACACGAGCCTTGTGTTGGACCTTGGGTTTAAGGTAGATAGTTGTTGATTTTAGTTACGCGTTTAATCCAATTAAACCGTTATTTCCTATTGGGCGTTGGACCCAACTATTCCAATTTGCATACATATAAACAAAGAGGAATACATGAAATAATAAGAAGGGCTTATGCCCTTTTACAACACAAATAATGGGCTTATGCCCTTTACAACAACTTGAATTAATCAAATTACATTCAAATCTACATTACTTAAAACCCAAGCATTCATAATGTAAATCGGCCAATCACATAGCTCAATTATCGAGGCCTTTGGTTCATAATCACCCTTTTCTTAATTAACTAAATTAACTAAGAAAGCAACTTTAAACAATTGGTTTTTGGATCCATAGAATTGATTTAAATGGAACTAAATATAATGAAAATCAAATTCTCATTAAAGAGACAAAACAATTTTTGTTCTCATTTTGTTTTGGGCCAAAAACAATGACCACAACAATTTGGGTCACTTTGTTAAAACAAAAAACTTTTGGGGTCAAAATGCAAATACACAAAAGTATCAAAACTTTATATAATTGCACAAAAGTCCCTCCAACACCTTTTTCTAATGGGTGGCCGGCCATTTGAGAGAAAATTAAAAAAAAATCTAAAGTTTTGTAAGTGGTTTTTGGTAGGTGAGACAAAGGTGATTTTGATGGTTTACTTTTAAAATTCTTTTAGTCACATCTCACCAATAATTATCACCCACCATTTGAAAAACAAAACTTTATGAAAAACATAAAACTTTTGAATCAAAACTTCAAAACTTTTTGTTCTTGGTAAGAACTTCAAGAAATATGAAGAACATACATGAAAACTCATAATAGCTCCATGGATGTTTTCTTTCACCAAAAACTCAAATTTTCACAACTCAAAAGAGGGTTAATATCCTAGCGTACTTAGGGGTTCCAAAAAGCACATTAAAACCATTTTAACAAGGCTAACAAGAACCCAAAAAACTCACCCTTTGGATTTGGCCGAAAATCCCAAAACACTTGGCACCAACTTTTAGTTCCATTATTCATGCTTTAATGAAATATATCTACAACATTTGAGATGCTAAATTTTCAAGCAAAATTTATATTCAAAGCAAGAACAAAGCTTGTAACATTTACAACACTTAAATCACAAAATATGAAAAATCACAAAACCCAAAAGGATCCACCATAAACTAGGCCTAGGCTCTTGATACCACTTGAAGGAAAAATTTTGTCCTAGCTAAGAACATGTAAGAACATTTGAATACATAGGCATACTAATAACACTTTAAAGTAGGCATGCATTCAAAAACAATTCATAAAACCCATGACTTTCAAAACCTAGTATATGGTGAACCATAAGACTCTTTAACAATATTAAAGAGAATAAGAATTTAGAGATTCTTTACCCTTGAAGCTCATCCTTGATTACACAAGGGATTCACCCAAGTGGAGGGCCTTCAAGTCACCTCCTTGCTCCTTGGATCTTCCTTGTGATTTCCTCCCTTTTAGTGCTCCTTTTCTTCTTTGAGGATTTGAGGATTTGTTCTCCAAAAACACCAAAGGTTTGGTGTCTCTAAGTCTCCACACCAAAGATGTAGTGTGAAGATGAAATGGATGACTTAGGGAAGAAGAAGATTGCTAGATGTTCCTCCCCTAAGTGGCCGGCCTCTATGTAGAAAATGAGAGAATATGTTTCACCCAAATTCCATTAGAAAACCCTAGGTAGAAACAAAGCTATAAAGATGACTTTATACTTCATCTTTTAGGTTAGTGGCAAACTTGCAATTAAGCAAAAATTCCCACTACCCTTGATATGGCCGGCCTCCATTTGTTATTGGGCTTAATTGCCCATTTTGTTTTAGTTGTCATACAACTTAAACATAATGGGCCTTGTGGACCAAAACGTTTTTGTGCCCCGAAGCCCAAAACTAACTTAAACGCCCAATACGAACGTTTCGTATAATTAATTAACTATTTAATTAATCTTGACCATTCTTCAATTAAACCATTTAATTGCTTATCCATTTCATATAATTTCTTCACTTATATCCTTACTCGGTGTACGATCCATTAGGTTCCAATTAGCGAGGTAGTGGGCGATGTTACTCTTAACGATCGATTGTGAATTGAAACCACATTTCAATTCTCCCTTAAAATTAGTGTTTGCTAATCTTTAGGGCTTCCACAAACCATGGGTGACGCCTAGCAGCATGTCATGGTTACCCAAGCTAAGTAGAAGTGGTTGGAGAACCTATCCAGTTACAACTACAATGCAATACGGTCCTTCTCTAATACAATACTCTTAATCACATTGTTTAAGTGATAGTTTGTTTCATGTCTACTATCCAATGTGATATTTCTCTATATGATTCAATTGAATAAGATTTGGAACAACCTTCCTTAGTCATATTCATATGCTTTGGCCAAAGACTCTCGAATCATATCTTAGAGTATTCTCCTTCCACCATGGAAGGTTAGAGATCCCTTGTTGTGCATTCATATGCCTACATGACTAGATAGCTTGACCCCAACAATGCCGTGGACACTCCAATGGAATGCCGTTGACATAATCAAAGATCAAGGACCTAACCATTAGACATCAATGATGCCTCAGGTCAAAGGACTACTTTGCATATTGCAACTATTAAGTTCTCACATGACATGTATGTTCGAACTCTCGTTTGATCGTTGTTCAGTGTACTCGATTACTCTTTCGAGCACCTATGTGTTTGCCTTAGTGTCCAACACCAAATGACTTGAGACTAGTTCATACTCACGCTTGAGTCGACATAACACATACTAACCTTAGCGGATTGTCAATGCCCAATTGGCAATCCTATGGCTAGGAACGTTTTAGGAATGAACATAAGAGAAAGGTCTCGTTAATTTAACTAACTTAAATCACTTGTCTCTTAGATCAAATACATTCCTTGGATTCCCTTATTGCTTAAACACAAGATACTATAAATAGTGATTAACAATAAGCTTTGCCCTCTATTAAACATATAAAAGTTTAACACAATAAGTATTCCAAAAAGCTATTACATCAAATGAGTGGCTTTGTGGGCATACTTCCAACAACGCAGTGGTGAAGCTTATCGATTACGTAGCATGTCAGCAATGGATAAAGCTTCATATATGCACGTTAGCTTGTTTAACCTTTCACAAGAATGTGCAGTTGTATAAGTCTAGCGTGGCTTTACTGCTCAAAAGGCAAGTGTAGGCAGCCTTCCGAAAACTGTAGGCTACCTTAGTGCACTCGGTAGCAGCTTTAGGGTTCCAGGGCAGCTGTCCATAAGGCATACTGTGTTATGTGCCCCCTCCATCTCTAGGGTCCGGTTCCCCACAGATTAAGCCAAGAAACCAAAATCCTTCAGTTAGCTAAGCCTTGAAAATGACCATTGTGGCTACTTCTAGGAATCCTGGTGCAAGCCATCGTGCATCTAGTTATACTAGGGCAGCCAAGCTCATCCATGTCTGGATATTTGGAGTGTAGCGTTTATCCTCCCGCTTTGGAAAGCAGACCCATGTGGGTGTTAGGGAATTGGTTTACCCTCTTGCACTGGAGAGCATGGTTGGTCCCTTGGGGGGTGCAATTCCTCAATGAGTCCCTAAGAAGGGCGCGGTCTTCTTTTGATGTGCAGGAGTTATCAGTTGTTGTAGACATGTAATCAAGCCAAGTTATAAATTACTTCTGAATTCCTCATCGAAAAACATGTGAAATGAACAAAAACTTAGCTATAAAGTAGAGACTGCATAATAACTGGATAATCCTCAGCTTGCGAAGTGGTGCCCGTTTAGCTACTTGAGTTCTTCAAGCTTTGATGTAGCGGGTGGTCACACATGGTACTTCCTCAAATTGTAGGTGTTCCACTGCTTTTCGATCTCTTTGTCTTTCATGGTGTCGAGGGTGTAATTACCATTGCCGCCTACTCTGCTGATTTTGTACGGACCTTCCTAGATGGGATTCATCTTTTTGGAGCCTTCTCTGCGGGCAGTGATGAAGGCTTTTCTTAGGACTAGATCTCCGGGTTAGAACTGCTGGGTCTTGGCCTTTTTGTTGTAGCTAAAGAGAAGTTGCTGCTGGTAGGCTACGATGCGAGTGATAGTCTGCTCGCGTTTCTCCTCTGCCAGATCTAAGCTTGTGGCTATCTCCTTATTGTTCTACTCAATGCTTGGTAGTAGAGTGCTGATACTTGGCACGATGACATTGGGAAGAATGATGGCTTCTGAACCAAATGCCAAAGAGAAATAAATCTCATCGGTTGCTCGTCTTTTGGGGGGGGGGGGGTGAGATATGCCCATAGACATCCGAGGAGTTTGTTTGGCCATTTTCCCTTCTTGTCGGAGAGGGATTTCTTGAGGCAGTCGAAGATCGTCTTGTTGAAGCTTCGGCCTGCCCATTGCCTTAAGGATATCTTAGCATGAACATGCGTTGCTTGATGCAATACTTTTGGAAGAACTTTGCCAAATCTTTGCCCATAAATTACCGGCCATTGTCGGTGACGATGGACTGAGGGATGCCAAATCGACAAATGATGTTCCTCCATATGAAGCACTCTATGTCCGTCTGAGTTGTGGTTGTCATAGGCTCTACTTCTACCCATTTGGTGAAGTAATCGGTTGCCACAATCATCATGCCTCTGCACCTAATAATGGGCTGCATTGGCCCTACTAGGTTGATTACCCACTGCATGAATGGCCAGGGACTCGTCTGCGGGTGTAGTTTGCTGGCAGGCAGTGCTAGTATCGACTTGTAGAGTTGGCAGTGGTCGCACTTTTGCACTAACTCTTTAGCGTTTTGATGCATGGTAAGCCAGTAGTAGCCTGCGTGAAGAGCCTTCTACACTAAGGATCGGCCTCCGGAGTGATTTCCAAAAACGCCTTCGTGGATTGAGCTTAGAACCTTTAGGTTATCGGGAGGCGTTAGGCAGCGGAGATGTGGTCCAATGTAGGATCTTCATAAGAGAATGCCGTTCCACATGTAGTAGCGTGCTACCTTTATTGGGAGCTTTCTAAACTCCAATCTTTCCGTGGGGAGTGCCATTGACCAGGTAGTCTATAATAGAACTTTGTCAGTTGGGAGTTATACTAACCTGTGACACCTCGGCTGCCGGCTCTGCCTTTATCCTTGGCTTGTCTAGATACTCCACTAGAATGGAACGTTTAAGTTGGTGGTCAAGGGCGAGGCCTAAGCCGGCTAGCACGTCCTCATGGGCGTTCTCAACTCGTGAAACTTAAGTGAAAGTGTAAGTCTGAAATGCCTCAAGTTGCTTGCGTACCTTCTCTAGGTATTATGCCATCCTTGGATGTTTTACCGTGTGTTCCCCAGTAGTCTAACTGGTGATTAGCTGGGAATTAAAATGAATTGCTAGCTTTTTCACCACCAAGTCTTTTTCCATTTGGAGGCCTGCTAGTAGGGCCTCGTACTCTACTTCATTGTTGGAGGCTTTGAAGCCTAGAGTGATTGTCTGCTTGAGCATTGAGCCATCTGGGGTGACAAGAACCACACCTGCTCCCGAGCCTTTGTAGTTGGATGCACCGTCGACATGCAAATGCCAGAAGTCTCCGTTGAGGAGAGCAAGTGCGGCTAAGGTGTGCTCGGCTGCTTCTGGGGCGTCATTGGGCTGCTCTGTTGCATCGCCTAGGCTAGGGGTGAATTTTGCTATAAAGTCCACCAAGGCTTGGGCCTTTATCGCCGTGCAAGGTTGGAAAACTAAACCATATTGGCCAAGTTCCAACGCCCATTTCATCACTCATTGAGAAGCGTCTAGACCATGTAAGATTGATCGTAGAGGATATTGAGTCATGATGATGACTATATGAGCTTGAAAGTATGGTCAAAGCTTCCGAGCCGCAACAACTAGTGCCAAAATTAATTTTTCAATCTTCGGATATCTAGTTTCCGCATCAAGAAGAGCTTTAGAAGTGTAGAATACCAGTAGTTAGGCCCTCAACTCTTCTCGTATAAGGGCAAAGCTCACTGCTACTTCAAAGACTGCCAAGTAGATTTATAAGTCTTCCACTGCTTTCGGCTTGGATAGTAAATGAGGTGATGTGAGATACTTCTTCAGGTCTTGGAAAGCTCTTTTGCACTCTTCATCCCATTTGTCTTGTTATGCCCTCTTGATGGCCTTGAAAAAGGGCTTGCATCGATCGGTGGACCGCAAAAGAAAGCGGTTGAAGGCGACTGCTCGTTCAATCAAGCTTTCGATCTCCTTCAAGGTAGTTGGAGATTTCATCTCTAGGAGCACTTGGATTTGTTTGGGATGTGCCTTGATTCATCGTTGGGTTACTAGGTACCCTAAGAATCTACCTGAAGACACTCTAAATGTGCATTTGGTGGGATTAAGCTTCATCTTGTACTTTCTAAGGATGTTGAAAGTTTCCGCCAGGTTACCGATGTGGTCTGACCGTTGCTTGCCTTCACCATGATGTCGTCGACGTAGACCTCCATGGTTACTCCAATTTGCTTCTTGAACATCATGTATACTAACCTTTGGTAAATAGCTCCCGTATTCTTGAGGCCAAAAGGCATGACCTTGTAGCAGTAAGTGCCTCGCTTAATCACGAACACGGTTTTCTATTTGTCGGGCTCGTACATGGCTATTTGGTTGTAGCCGAAGTAGGCGTCCAAGAAATTGAGCAGCTAGTTCCCAAGTTCCAGAATTGAATCTACTAATAATATTCAGGGAAGTGGATAATGATCATTTGGCCATGCTTTGTTGAGGTCCCCTCTATTTGCCATGCTGAGAGTGCTACCTATTCTGTGAATTCGGCCTCCAATAGCTTGTCAAATTCTGCTTCGATGATTGTCACTCGTTCAGGTGCAAAATGCCTTCTTTTTTGGATCACCAGTTTGACAGGGGGGTCGACGTGTAGCTTGTGGCAAGCTATCTTGGGATCAATGCCAGGCATGTAAGAAGGTGACCATACAAAGACGTCATGATTTTCTCTAAGGAAAGCTGTGAGTTCTTCTTTCTCAACTGGGCTTAGATGTGAACTGATTCTAGCCATCTTTTCCAGCTGCTGGGGATCAAGAATGATGTCCTCGGTGTCCTCTTTAGGTTTCCATCCTATCTCGTCTGCTTAGGTACCATCTTCTTGATCCACTTGCTATAATTGCTATTGGGTAGCTTCTTCGTCTTTTCAGACCTCAGTAGCCTCTACGGGCGTAAATGTCTTCTTCTTTGATTCCTTCAATACTTGCACAGTGCATCATCGAGATGCCACCTGGTCAAACTTGATTTCTCCAACTCCTCCTCCCAGGATGCGAAATCAGAATTTTTGATACTTAACGGAAGTGACGGCATCCGGCTTGATCAACCAAGGTCTTCCAAGAATCCCATTGTAGAGGAGATGGGTTGCTTATGATGGTAAATGTCTACGTTGAGACAATTGGCGGTGTTTTCACTTCAAGTGTGATGTGGCCGATGGCAGTCAAGGCGTGCCCATTGAATGCAGTGAGTACCTCCGCTCAGCGTATGATTGTGTTTTCCAGGCCCATTTTCTGAATTACTAAGAGTTGAAGTAGGTTGACTGCACTTCCATTGTCAACCATCATTATTTCAACTATAGCATAGGCTAGTTGGACAGATATTGCCAGTGCGACATCGTGTAGGAAATCGACGGCTTCTGCATCCTGCTTGGTGAAGCCAACGACGAGTCCAGGTTGGGTGTTGACTACTTGGACCTGTGAGACTAGTAGAGCCTGCTGGATCTTCCTCTTTTTGGAGTTGTTGGTGGCCCCCAAGTGTTCCATTTCGACGAAGACGCCATTGATCTTGGTTGTTAGCTCTTCGTCGTCGTCTGCGTTCCTTCTAAGCTGCACAGCTGGCTTGTTCAAATATCTATTGACCTTGCCTTCTTTCACGAGCTTCTCCAAGTAGTTCTTCCAAATGCAGCAGTCATCAATTATGTGACCGTGTCCTCGGTGGAATGCACAATACTTGGTGTGATCTAACTTGGAAGTAACTCCCTTTGATTGTTTCGGCAGCTTGAACCATGGCTCGTTCTTGATGTCGTGAAGGATTTGGTGGATCGGGATTAAGAACTTAGAGTAGTTCCTGGTTGTCGGGCCTTCCTTGGTCCTGAGTCGGTCCTTACACTTGGCCTCATGCCTGCTTTTGCTGGACTGCTTCTCGTCCTCATTCTTTTGAGCCACTGTCGACTCTTTTGGAGGCTACTCGGGCGCCTTGTCTGCTCATCGAGTCTCATCCCAAAGTGCTTGCTTCTCTGCCAGAGCGAACAAGTATGCCAGAGTTAGATGTTCTTTCATGATCAATTCTCTGAACAGTGGGTGGTCTGCTGGGAGTCCTTTTTGGAAGGCTGCACTTGCTATCGAGTCGTTGCATCTGACTATCTTTGCCTTCTCTGCTTTGAACCTCTCCACGTAGTCGTAGAGTAACTCCTTTGGATTCTTCTTCACATTGAACAAATGGTCGGACTTTTCTTAATCGAGCAGTAGGATGAGTATTCTTTGGTGAAAACCAAGGAAAAATCATCAAAACTCCGGATGGATCGTGGCGACAAGGTGTGGAACCAATCTTGCACCTTGCCTCGCAAAGTGATGGCGAATATCTTATATATAAGAGCATCGTTGTTTCGGTAAAAGACCATTGTTCTTTGGTAGTGCTTCAAGTGCCTTTCTGGATCTTCATCTCCTTTGAAAGATGTGAAATGTGGCATGCTAAACTTGCGTGGAGGCTCTGCTTCCTCGATCTCGTCCGTGAAGGGTGACCTGCTCATGTTGGTCATGTCCCATTGTAGTGCTTCATTGGCCACTTCGTTGTGTTGGAATTCATGCAATCACTCATTTAAGAGCCTCTTTACCTTTTCCTAAATTTACCTTTGTTGGGGCAGCGGAGCTCTCGGCTGCCCCCAATCTTAACCTGCTAGTCTAGGCTGTTCTTCTACATGTTCGGCTCGTCTATGCTGTGATGGTAGTGCATGTGGTCCGTTCCTGGCAAGCGAATGAATTCTTCGCTGGTAACCGGTTGAACTTGAGCCAGTTTAAGTGACTGCTTCTCTCCATTTGTCGTGCTGCCTACTCCAATGTGATGTGGAGGATGCTTCTTACAGGCCTAGCCGCGAATGAATGCTTTGCCTAGAAGGCTGCTCATGTTGATTATCTGAGTGTGGCCTCAACCGTGAGTGTATGCTCGTCCGTGAGCCTAGTCAAGAGTGCACGCTCCTCCATGTGCTAAGACGGGAGTATAATCTATCTTTAGGGCCCAATCGGGAGTGTACACTGCCTGAACGCTCGATTCGTGGCTGGTCGAGTGGCTGCTTACCTGGATGCTGCTGAAAAGGTTCCTTATTTGCCCTTGTCCTACTTCGGGACACCTCGTCTGGGGCACGCTGGATCTCAGTGCGCTGCAAGAACTAATTCACCAAGGCCGTCTGCTGTGCAAAGGCACTTGTCAACTCTATGACTTGTCGAGACAAGTGTTGTTCGCCATTTGGATTGGAAAAGCATGAAAGGAATGCATCTCCTTGTGGAGTTGGAGCACAAGGCTCATTGGGCCGTGAGGAAGTTCAACATGGATGTAGATGAGGCGGGAATTCATCGTAAGCTTCAATTGAATGAACTTGAGGAGATACGGAATGAAGCTTACGAGAATGCCCGCATTTACAAGGAAAAGACAAAGGCCTTTCATGACAAGATGATTCGCACCAAGTCCTTCTCTGTTGGACAGAAAGTGTTATTTAATTCTCGTCTTCGTCTATTTCCGGGTAAGTTACGTTCACGTTGGATTGGACCCTTTGTTATTACTAATGTTTTTCCTCATGGTGCAGTCCAAGTTCGTAGTTTCAAAACAGGTCAAGAGTTCAAGGTGAATGGGCATCGATTGAAGCCTTACTACGAGAGCTTTGTAGAACATGATGTGGAGGAGACTACCCACTATGCCGTGGGTTCCCATGAAGGTTGATCAATGTGGCATCGTCCGGCTGCAAGACGTAAAAGAAAGCGCTACTTGGGAGGCAACCCATGCAATCAACAAAGGAAGAACTTGGGAATCGCTCCACACTCAGATTTGCGTCCCTAAACCCTTTCCTTTGTTGCTTACTTTATGTTATGTGTAATGTGTTCAATTGTGTCTAAAACGTTGAGGACAATGTTTAGTTTAAGTGTGGGGGGGTAACATTCTGTTTTGAGATATTTTTGCATGAAATTCGTAGGGTATTACCACCTAACATGTCTAAACTTGTTTCCCACTGTTTTTAAGTGTATTTAAGCTATTTTAGAGTGTTTTAGAGTGTGTTGATTTAAAAATCCGAAAATACCATAATATTTTGAAAAACCCAAAAAGAGTTGTTTTTGTGAGTTTGTTTGTGTCGTAGGGTACCTTCCAACGCAATGGTGAGGATTTGGTTTTTAATTGCATGATGGTTAAAGAAAGTTACAAACATGGGTGGACGTTTGATATACTCTTTGGTTTATGTTTGGTTGTAGTTATAGTTTACGAATTCACATGTAATCACAAAGAAATAAAAAAATTAAAAAAAAAAGTTTTTGTAACATGCTTGAAGGAAGGAACTTAAACAAACGCTACATCCCTGTGAGACTTGAGCCTAAACGTTATTTGGAGAGTTAAAATCTGTGCATTATTGTTTTCTAAAGTTGTTGCATGATCTCATTATTCTTTGCTTGGTTACTACTTAGAAGGCGTTTCATCACTTAGTTCCAAATGCTAGAACTCATGCCCATTTCATTCAAAGCATGTTATTGAATTGCATAACACGCATTCAAGATGAAGTTGTGTAGTGACCACCATCAAAGCCAAATAGCTGTGTGCCCTTCACTCATTTTGTGTTTAAGTTTAACCCCATTGAGCCGTGTTAGCCATGTTCTTTGTTAACCCATATCATCCTCACCTAGCCTAGATTAAGACCATCCGTACCCTTGTTCTTGAAGCATAGTAAGCATGAATGAATTTCTTTTGATTAAGGTGTTGCAGAAAATAAGTGTGGGGGAAAGAGTATTTATGTGAGTTGATGTGCCATAGGCACGGCTAAAAAAAATTAAAAAAAAAATAAAAAAGAGTTGAAAAGTATTGTTTGTTGAAGTAAGGGCCCAAAACAATGAATTAGGCCCTAAGAGTTGTTGAATCTCCCCCTTATGTCTAAAAGTTGATTTCTGCATGCCAAGTGAATTCTAAGTCTTAAATTCATTACTTTGCTTGCTATTGTTTAAAGAACTTTTGTTTATCCCTACCTTTCCTTGTGAGCCAATACCCCAAGCCCCATTACAACCCTTGACTTCTATCTTGAGTGTTATGCATTTCAATTGTGGAGTTTGAATTTGGTATGAGCATATGGTGTCACTGGTTCTCGCATCTAAGTAATAGCATTCCATTCATGAGATCATATCTAAACACGTTTAATTACTCCAGAAATTGCGTTCCTTGTTATAACATATGTGAGTACTAGTCTTTCATGTTTACATCAATCTTCTCACATATAACTAGTGTAGGGTGTGTAGTCAGAAAATCTGAGTGAAAATTGAGTGCATAACTAGTGAGGAATTGAGGGAATTCTCTAAGGCATGTTACTACATTCAAAATGTGTTTTAATTGATTAAATGCGAACTAGTGAATGGTGACTATGATTAAGTATGTGCTTGAGGGGAAGGAAGACTAAAAGCTATGTGAGTAATGATCTTTGACATGTCATGTTTCATTGGAAATCCCTGAGGCAAACGTTGGAAGGTTTAGGTTATGTTTTGTTTGTTTTGTTTCGTCTTGTTTACTATAGTTGTTTTGTTTTGCTCGAGGACTAGCAAAGGTTAAGTGTGGGGGAATTTGATAGGAGCATATTCATGCGACTTAATTAGCTTGTTCTCGTGCATTTATGTTGTGTTTACTTAGTTATTTTAGTGTTTAAGGCCACTTTTGTGTATTTTCAAATTATAAGGCCAAAGTGTGCAAGAAGATGCAAATTGGAGTCTTTTGGAGAGAAAGAGGAATGAATGAGTTGAAGACTTGAAGAAACGACGAATTCCTACTCCAACGATGAATTCCTACCAAAACGAGGAATCCTACTCAAACAAGGTTTCCTACTTGAAGTAGGAAAGTTAACCCTAGGTTTCCCGTTTTGGTAACCTTTCCTAAACTTAAACGTCCGTATTTTCTAGCCACTTTGAAGGCCTTGTATGCACTTTAGGACACAAAACAATGGCCCTAGCCCACTTTAAACCCATTTGCCGTGCCTTAACCCTATTTCCCTTCCCTTGCCGTGCAAGGGGGGGGGTATTTTAGGCCCATTCTATGCACCTAGACCCTAATCCTTTTCCTTGCAGCCACCTTGCCCTTTTATTTCTGAATTAAACCTATTTCCTTCCCCTAATTCCAGCCATCTTCCACACCTTTCCAACCTAGCTGCACCCTACATGCATTAAATAGTCATTTTTTTCATATTGCAGCCACATTCCATACACTTTCCACCATCCTTTGCCGTGCATTCCCCTAATTCCAGCCATCTTCCACACCTTTCCAACCTAGCTGCACCCTACATGCATTAATTAGTCATTCTCTCCCATTAATTAATTCAGCTACCATCATACATATATTCTCCCATTCACTCTTCATGAGGGGAGACACATTCATCACCAAAATTCCCAGCCTTGCCGTGCATTCACCCACCACTCCAGCCAATTCCCAGCTTTGTCGTGCCTTCCTCCACCATTCCAGCTACCATACAAACCTTCCTCCATCACTCCACAACCTTGCCGCACCACCAAACCTCCCTAAATCCATCCCCAACCCAAAATAACATCCAAAACACCCCTAGACCATCTCTGCCGCAGCAAGGAGAAGGAGAAAGAGGACTTTAAAACGTGCAGAAATTCAAGTGGATTTCTTGGGCGTTTTAGGTGTAATCCATCCTTTGTTCGTTATGTTTAAATTCAATTTTATTTCTCTTTTTGTGAACATGAAAGGCTAAACCCCCTAGTTAGCTAGGGGGTGATTCGAAACCATGATTATATATGTGAAATAAGTTGATTACTTCCAGTTATCGTTGCATAAGTTTTGAATACAATTTGCTTAACCGTTTGATTTAGAACTTATTCTTATATGTTAATTGAGAGTGCACGCTTAATTTGCATGCTTGAATTTGGTGCTAGGATATAAGTTTGTTTCACCTAATCGTTATGAATTTATATTCACAAGTAGTGAAGGTTGCTAGTCACGATCATGTTAATTAGATTCCTGGCAAGCGTATCATGCTTTTCATAGTTACAAATGCCTTGTCGATGCTTATGATTTCCAAAGAACATAATGATTCTAACTTATGTCTTTATCATGCTGTTCATATAGAGAATTTGTTAGGAATAATTTGTTTGCGATGCATATTCATCCAATTCAATGATTCTAGGGAAATCTGAAGGTTAATTTAAGCGGACCTAATTAACTTGGAGTGTCGAGGTTCATAACTTATTGGATTGATAATTGGAAATTGATTTACGTTGCATATATTTCATGTGTGGAGAAGAACCCCTTAGCTATTCCATCATCCATTGATTCATCACAGTTTTGTCTTAAAATCTGTTTTCTTTACAATCTGCCCATTTAGTTTAAATTCGTCCAACCACAATCCCCCCATATTTTGCTGAGTCTTAGTCATTCGAATTTGTTTTATTTTGTGTTCTTAAGCATTTGGAGTCATAAACACTTTCAAATTCGTCCAAATTAAGTTCTAGTTTCTGTTTGAGTCAATTTGATTGTTTTAGGCAGTTTTGAGTGTTTCAAAGCTGTTCTGAGTCATAGTAGTCTTGTTAAGAGTCTTTAAGTTTAGTTTTTGTGTTTTTGAGTCAATTCAAATTAGATTAGCACCCCTAGTTAATCCCCGGTTAGAACGATCCTTACTTACTTCATTACTACAATTGTCACAAATAGGGTTTAATTTGTGTGTCAAGTTAATTTTCACATCAAATTTTGATTGTCCTCAATGTTTTAGACACAATTGAACACATTACACATAACATAAAGTAAGCAACAAAGGAAAGGGTTTAGGGACGCAAATCTGAGTGTGGAGCGATTCCCAAGTTCTTCCTTTGTTGATTGCATGGGTTGCCTCCCAAGTAGCGCTTTCTTTTACGTCTTGCAGCCGGACGATGCCACATTGATCAACCTTCATGGGAACCCACGGCATAGTGGGTAGTCTCCTCCACATCATGTTCTACAAAGCTCTCGTAGTAAGGCTTCAATCGATGCCCATTCACCTTGAACTCTTGACCTGTTTTGAAACTACGAACTTGGACTGCACCATGAGGAAAAACATTAGTAATAACAAAGGGTCCAATCCAACGTGAACGTAACTTACCCGGAAATAGACGAAGACGAGAATTAAATAACAACACTTTCTGTCCAACAGAGAAGGACTTGGTGCGAATCATCTTGTCATGAAAGGCCTTTGTCTTTTCCTTGTAAATGCGGGCATTCTCATAAGCTTCATTCCGTATCTCCTCAAGTTCATTCAATTGAAGCTTACGATGAATTCCCGCCTCATCTACATCCATGTTGAACTTCCTCACGGCCCAATGAGCCTTGTGCTCCAACTCCACAGGTAAGTGACATGATTTGCCATAAACAAGCCGAAAGGGGGACATTCCTATGGGTGTTTTGTAGGCGGTCCTATAAGCCCACAATGCATCCTCTAACCTCAAGCTCCAATCTTTTCTTGATGGGCCAATCGTCTTCTCAAGAATCTGTTTTATCTCGCGATTCGACACCTCGTCTTGCCCGCTTGTTTGAGGATGATAGGGTGTCGAAACCCTATGCGTAACTTTGTACTTCTTGAGCAGTGCCTCGATTGTGAGATTACAAAAATGTGAACCTCCATCACTTATAAGGACTCGAGGCATTCCAAACCTAGCAAAAATGTTAGACTTCACAAAATCTGCAACCACTTTGGAATCGTTAGTACGGGTGGCTTTTGCTTCCACCCATTTGGAAACATAATCCACCGCCAACAAGATATAGAGAAAACCATGTGAGGAAGGAAAATGACCCCTAAAATCAATGCCCCACACATCAAATATTTCAACAGAAAGTATAGGGTTTTGTGGCATTTGATCCTTAACACTTATATTACCCATTCGTTGACAACGATCACATGTAAGGCAAAATGTCCTAGCATCCCTAAAAATGGTTGGCCAATAAAACCCACATTCTAAGACTTTAAGGGCAGTGCGTTGGGTGCCAAAATGTCCCCCACATGCATATGAATGACAGAATGTTAAAATAGATTGAAACTCAGATTCATTCACACAACGTCGTACAATCTGATCGGGACAAAATTTCCAGAGGTATGGGTCATCCCAAACATAAAACCTAGCATCCTTTTTAAGCTTATCACGTTGAATCCTATTAAGTGTACTAGGAGTATGTTTAGACACCAAAAAGTTCACCAAATCTGCATACCAAGGCTCACTTACCTGGATAGACATTAATTGCTCATGGGGAAAGGTTTCAGAAATTGGCGATGCTTCCTCGTGTACCATTCGACTTAGGTGGTCAGCCACCACATTCTCCACGCCCTTCTTATCCCGAATCTCAATGTCAAACTCTTGTAAAAGCAACAGCCATCGAATTAGTCTAGGCTTGGCCTCCTTCTTCGTGAGCAAATACTTGAGAGCTACATGATCAGTAAAAATAATAACTTTAGTACCAAGTAAGTATGACCGAAACTTATCTAATGCAAATACCACAGCAAGTAATTCTTTTTCAGTGGTTGAGTAATTCAATTGAGCATCATTTAGTGTCCTAGATGCATAATAAATAACATGAGGTTGTTTGTTCTTTCGCTGCCCCAAAACAGCACCAATCGCATAGTCCGAAGCATCGCACATCAACTCGAATGGAAGGCTCCAATCTGGAGGTGTGATAATGGGAGCCGAAGTGAGAGCCTCCTTTAAGTGCTTGAATGCCGTGGAGCATGCATCATCAAACTCGAAAGCCACCTCTTTTTGAAGCAATCGGCATAGTGGCTGTGAAATCTTGGAGAAATCCTTTATGAAACGCCTATAAAAACCTGCGTGACCAAGAAACGAACGAACCTCTCTAACCGAAGTTGGAGAGGGTAAGTGACGAACAAGGTCTACCTTAGATTTATCCACTTCAATGCCTTTTTCAGAAATAATATGTCTTAGAACAATACCTTGCTTAACCATGAAATGACATTTTTCCCAATTAAGCACAAGATTCGTTTCAACACAACGTTTCAAAATTAAGGTCAGATTATTCAAGCAATGATCGAATGAATTACCAAACACGCTAAAATCATTCATGAATATCTCAATAATCTTCTCCACATAATCAGAAAATATACTCACCATGCATCGTTGAAATGTTGCAGGGGCATTGCACAACCCAAATGGCATACGCCTATATGCAAAGATGCCAAAGGGGCACGTGAAAGTTGTCTTTTCCTGGTCCTTCGGAGCTATCACAATTTGGTTATATCTGGAATATCCATCAAGAAAGCAATAAAATTTATAACCGGCTAACCTTTCTAGCATTTGGTCCAGGAATGGCAATGGAAAGTGATCCTTCCTTGTCATGGCATTTAACTTCCTGTAATCAATACAAACACGCCAACCTGTCACAACACGAGTGGGTACAAGCTCTTGTTCTTCATTCTTCACCACCGTGACTCCGGACTTCTTTGGAACAACCTGCACGGGTGACACCCAACGACTATCAGAAATAGGATATATAACACCACAATCAAGCAATTTTATAATCTCCTTTTTTACTACTTCCAACATGGGTGGATTAAGGCAACGTTGAGCCTCACGAGATGGCTTGGCTCCCTCCTCCAAAAGGATGCAATGCATGCATGTGGTGGGACTAATGCCTTTGATATCCGCCAAGGTCCATCCAATGGCAGATTTGTGCTCCTTTAACACCCTTATCAACTTGTCTTCTTCTTGGGCCGTGAGTGAGCTAGTAATGATGACAGGTAGTGTCTGATCTTCTCCCAAGAAAACATACTTCAAGTGACTAGGTAATGGCTTTAACTCAAGTGTAGGTGGCTGCACAATTGATGGAAGTAACTTGTTAGTCAAAACCGAATCTAAAAGTGAGAGTGGAGACTTACCAGAGTGTGAGGGCAATGACTCAAGGGCCGCGACCATTTCAAGCACTTCACTACAAGGGGGCACGGCAATATGGTCAGATTCCATGCCGTGGCTTGCAAGGATTCCCCCACCCTCAATTCTTGCTCCTATGCCGTGCACTAAGGCCACTTCAAGTGCATCTTCGTTCCTTCGATTCAAATGTACCTGTGCCTAAGAATCAACAATGTCAATAGCAAAACAAGAATGGTCCTCAATTGGATATTTAATGGTTTCAGAAAGATTAAAACGAATAATGTCGCCATCAAATTCCATGGTTAATGTTCCCGTATACACATCTATCTTTGTTCTCGCTGTTTTCATGAATGGACGGCCTAGCAAGATTGGCAATGATGGAGCATGGCTTGAATCCTCCATTTCTAAGACATAAAAATCTGCAGGAAAGATAAGATGATTGACCTGCACTAAAACATCCTCAAGGACTCCCTTGGGATAAGCGTTAGAACGATCAGCCAATTGAATTATAACGTCATCTTGTTTTAACTCACCCAGGTTCATAGATGCATAAATGGAATATGGCATAACATTAATAGAAGCACCTAAATCTAACATGCATTGCTCAAATCTAGTGTTTTTAATTGTGCATGGGATAGCAAAGCTCCCTGGGTCCTTACACTTTGGAGGTAACTTTCGTTGCAAAACCGCGAATACATTCTCACTTACTTTCACAACTTCTTTGTTTGAAATTCTTTTCCTAGTTGTGCATAACTCTTTTAAAAACTTTGCATACCTGGGCACTTGCTTAATAGCATCAAGTAAAGGAATGTTTACTTGGGCTTTTCGAAAGGTATCCAAAATGTCCTTTTCGCTTTCTTCCTTCTTCGATTGTGCAAATCTGCGAGGGAAAGGAACATTGGGCAGATTAGTGTTCGAAATCACAACATTTGGGACAACCTTACCTAAGGTGGATGGATGGGAGGTCGTAGATGGCTGCGGCATTGGTGGTACCACCCTTGCCGTGGGGTAATTTTTCTCCTCTTCTTCGATTCGTATCTTCTCATCTTCCTTGTTTCCCACTTCTTTTCCACTTCTTAGTGTGATAGCTTTTGCAGATTCGAAACCACCCTTTGGATTGACTACCGTAGTGCTTGGTAACTTACCATTTTCACGGAATTGTCCCAAAAATTCGGCCATTTGGCCCATTTGCTTCTTTAGCTCATTAACCTCCTTTGCTTGGTTCTGCATTCCCTGTGCCATTGTGATTAGTAACTGATATGTTTTATCGTCATTCATAGACGTACCTGAGTTGGTTTGGGATGATTGTGCTTGAGGAGGTGGTTGTGGTGCCATTGGCCTTGGAAAGAAACCCGGGGGTTGTCGGAATCCACTTTGTTGGGCATATTGTGGTGCATCTCTCCATCTGAAATTGGGGTGGTCACGCCATCCCTGATTATATGTGCTGGAGAAAGGATCACCCCTTGGTTGGTTTTGATTCCCATAGCCCACGGCATTGACAGATTCCCACCCTCCGTTCTCAATTAATTGAGGGCATTGATCAGATTGGTGTCCTTGAATGGAGCATACACCACAGATTGTAGTTCCTTGCGTTTTAGGGCCTTCAACAAACTGCGATAACATAGACGTAAGGTTAGCCATCTGGGATTGTAACTCAGAAATAGAACTTACCTCATTTACATGCTGTGGCCGTGGGGTGTCTCTCTGCCCAACACCTTCATATTGTTGTGCATTGAGTGCTCGATTAGCAATGAGAGTTTTGGCATCCCTAGGTGTCTTGTCCACTAGAGCTCCTCCCGCGGATGCATCCAACATTTGCCGTTCAAGTGGTAGAAGACCTTCGTAAAAATATTGAAGAAGTAGCTCCTCCTTCATTTGGTGTTGTGGACATGAAGCAACAAGAGTTTTAAAACGTTCATAATAAGTTGGAAAAGATTCACCTTGGCTTTGCTGAATTCCACTAATCTTCTTGCGAAGAAGAATGACTCGTGATGTCGAAAAGAACTTCTCTAAGAAGACTCGCTTCATACTCTCCCATGATGTGACAGTTCCGGGAGCCAACTCATACAACCAATCCTTGGC
The DNA here is from genome assembly GCF_041283825.1 of Pyrus communis. Lineage (NCBI taxonomy): Eukaryota > Viridiplantae > Streptophyta > Magnoliopsida > Rosales > Rosaceae > Pyrus > Pyrus communis. The sequence goes on from NC_142580.1 coordinate 30,369,041, forward strand.
CTTCTCCAACAAAGAAAAAGGAAAAGCCTTCATCTTCAATATGTTGTTGTCCACGTTCACCGGTGTCATACTTGAGCATACGACTTCGAACTCCTTTAAATGCTTATTAGGGTCCTCCATTGCTAACCCATGGAACTTGGGTATATGATGTAGCAAACTGGACTTCAACTCAAATTCATCGGTCTTCTCAGGGGCTGCCCTAGGGTATTGGATGCAAAGAGGGGCTGCATTGGCCAAAACCGAGGCAGAAAGCTCTTTGATGGTTCGATTGTCCACTGCCATGGTTGGTACTTCCTCTTTAACCCAATCCGTGGCCTCCTCTTCAACCTCAACTTCAACTTCTTGCTCTTCTAATTCAGGTTCGGGACTAGGAGGATTAGACGCTTGCGATTTCTTTTTCCTTCTCAAAGTCCTCTCGAAATCACCGTCAAAGTCGGAGATATGCTCACAAACAGGTTGTGAGCCACGAGTCATAAACTAGTACCTGCACACAAAAACTAACAAGGTTAGCAATCAATCTAATAGACTCGGCACAAGTAAGGAAATAAGGTGCCACACACGGCACAAAAACAAAACACACACACACGGTGCAAAAAAAAATTAAAACAAAACAGAAACTAAACAATTTAAACAAGACTCAAGACAAGGGATTAGCAACTTTGCTAATCCCCGGCAACGGCGCCAAAATTTGATGTGAAAATTAACTTGACACACAAATTAAACCCTATTTGTGACAATTGTAGTAATGAAGTAAGTAGGGATCGTTCTAACCGGGGATTAACTAGGGGTGCTAATCTAATTTGAATTGACTCAAAAACACAAAAACTAAACTTAAAGACTCTTAATAAGACTACTATGACTTAGAACAGTTTTGAAACACTCAAAACTGCCTAAAACAATCAAATTGACTCAAACAGAAACTAGAACTTAATTTGGACGAATTTGAAAGTGTTTATGACTCCAAATGCTTAAGAACACAAAATAAAACAAATTCGAATGACTAAGACTCAGCAAAATATGGGGGGATTGTGGTTGGACGAATTTAAACTAAATGGGCAGATTGTAAAGAAAACAGATTTTAAGACAAAACTGTGATGAATCAATGGATGATGGAATAGCTAGGGTTCTTGGAGATTTTCTACTTTAAGGTGTTTTCATTCCTTCTATTCTTAATAACATTTTCTATGATTTCAATTATGAATATGCGTAACTAATTCCTTTTGCTATGGCGAAGCCTTGAGCCTTAGCATGAATATGTATTTTTTATTTAATTGCTTATGATTAATTGCATGCGCACTTTGAATTATTAATTACCGTGATTAAAACTATCTAATTGTCTTAATGCTTGATCACCATTAGGATCTTTAGAAAAGTAATTTGATGCAATTTTGGTCGGGAGTTTCCCTGAAATTGATGCTGGCTTCTTCTGATTAATAATTGTAATTTCACTTAAGATGAATACCACATCTTAAGGATTGCATGTTTTTTTTCAAAGAGTTTTCATAAAGCATAATGAGTCTCTCGTGTTCAGATTTGATCCGAATGTCCAGACGGATTGCATGTTAGATATACATTCTATGTTGGAGGTTCCAAGTAGAATATAAATTAGAATGACCTAACCTTCAAAGTGGCATGTGTAGATCATAAGTAATTGGTAAAAATGCATAGGATTGCTAGGTGATGGTGGAACCCTAGTGCTTATATAAATTGGTATTTAAAACTCTTTTCTTTTATCATATTTGTTTTCAATTAAAATTCGTTTTTAATATTACTCAAGTTTAAAATCTCTTTTCTGAACTTTCAATTTTAAGTATTTAATTTGAAATTGTTTCTACATTAGGATATTTAGAAAAGTAATTTGAATTATTAATTATCTGAAATTGATGCTAGCTTCTTGTGATTAATAATTGTAATTTCACTTAAGATGAATACCACGTCTTAAGGATTGCATGTTTTTTTTTCAAAAGGTTTTCATAAAGCATAATGAGTCTCTCGTGTTCAGATTTGATCCGAACGTCCAGACGGATTGCATGTTAGATATGCGTTCTATGTTGGAGGTTCCAAGTAGAATATAAATTAGGAAGACCTAACCTTCAAAGTGGCATGTGTAGATCATAAGTAATTGGTAAAAATGTATAGGATTGCTAGGTGACGGTGGAACCCTAGTGCTTTTATAAATTGGTATTTAAAATTTTTTTCTTTTATCATATTCGTTTTTAATATTGACACATCCCGACCGAAATCAAGGCGTGTTGGCCGTTACGTGAGGGTGACGTAGTCATGTGCACAGTGCGGAAGCAAAAGATAATAATAAAAGTACGAACAAATAAAAACCAAACTACTAAATAAACTAGTTAAAGTAATACACTAGTGTGAGACTAAGTGTGATAAACATAATCAGAGCACACAAAGCCTAAGTGTAGTCCAGAAAAACGAATACTAAATACACAACACCCAAAGGTGATCCTACATTTGTGATGTTTTGTCAGAACCACCGTCAAGTCCTCATGAGCCACCAAAGCGCTTCTAACTAGAACCTGGAGGGGCGCAAAACAGAAAGTGTGAGTGGGCAAAAACAAAGCTTTTCAAAATCATTTCATTATCAAAAGTTCTAACCCCTCTCCATAAAACCTGTATAATTTTCCAGAAAATAGAATATATAAATATGTCACAACCATGCCTAGAGTAACAACATTCACAAATATGTATGTATGTAAGCCATGTCAACTAACTCAGCACATGATGTAAGTAACCCAGGTAATGTCAATCAATACAGAAAATATGTCAGCCGAAGTCACCTAACGTGACCTGTACGGCTGAATCTAGAGCTCAAATCCATAACCCAATCACTACACCTGCACATGAGTCGGAACCACCTAAAGTGGTCTGTACGACAGGACTGGGTGTAAATAAGTATGCTCAAGTGCTACGATCACGTGAAGATTGTGCGAATAATCGCGGGTCACCTACGAGTCGTAACCACCTAAAGTGGTCTGTACGACAGGACTGTGCACCTAACTTGGATCTAAGATGAGCGTGTGGTGTAGGAGGTGAACATCACGTGAAGGAATGTGCCCTAACTCTGGGCGGGAGCACTAACACCGGGGGTGCAGGTTATGAGCTCTCTATGCATTTCACATAACCACTAATTCACAACCATAATCTATAAACTTACCTGGTACTTACCTGTGCGTCCGCAGCACCAAGCAAAAATATATGCAACTACTAATGCATAATTAAAATAGGCAAAGACTATGCATGACATTTAAAACATATAAGCATTCAATTTCATTTTCTAGGAAAAACCACAAGTATATAGGTATATACAGAAAACCAAAAGCCCACTCACTGGTACGTGGAAGGGTCGTAACCCCCTTGCCTCGAGTGACTGCACTCATCCTCAAGATAGGTCTCACCTATATGCGAAACAACCATAAAAACGTCAATTTAAAGCACATAACCAAAACTAGGTAATAACTTCTCATACAATGCTCAAATGGGGTGTGTGAATACACCAACATGATCTACTCAACCTCACGAACAACCCCATATTTTTAAAATAATTTTTCGAGGCTCCACGCGCCGGCGAGTGCACGACCCTACACGCCCCCACGCACGGCCAAAACTGACGGATTCCCTAACCGCCGTTAGGGAATATTCCGTGAAAACTAACAGATTCCATTAAAACTAACCTGACACCGTTAAGAATATTCTGTTAACTTAATGGAATATTCCCTTGTCTTCTCCGGCACTCCTCCGGTACTGTCGCCATCGCCAGAAAACTGGAAAATTTTCAAATCTTAATATCTCACTCGTTTCTTCACCAAATTTCATGAAACCAGTACCAAATTGAAGCTCTTAACTTGTAGAACATTTCCTTACCTGTTTAAAGCCCCAAAGATCACGAGATGTCGTCGGAGAAATTCAAGAAAAATCGGCCAAACTTGCAACTCACGATCCCGACGTCCAATTCCACCCAACAAACCACCCCGAGCTTCCTAAGGACCTCACTAAGCTTCCTAAAAGCTTCAAATTCCTTGAAAGTCAATAATTCATGTGTGCATGAACAGTGACCAAATCGGAGATTCCTGGTTCAACGTGAAATCAAAGGATTCCTTACCTAAATTTGGTATGGCTGAACTTGTATGATCCTCACGAACACAAAGGTACCATTTTCCACTTTGATCCGTCACGTTTGCAAGGGTTTTGAACCTCGTCCGTACAAGTGAGAAAGGGAGAGAGAGAGAGAGAGAGAGAGAGAGAGAGAGAGAGAAAGAGTTTGAGACATAGAGAGATACATGGGAGAAGATGATGTGGATGTGGGTGTGTGTGGTCCAGGTGCAACCAACAAAACCACAAAACAATCATCCCAAAATGACAAATAACTACCAAGGGCAAAATCGTCATTTCACACATACGATACAAATAATTCGAGACAAGCTGTCACAAATATTACTCAAATTTAAAATCTCTTTTCTTAACTTTCAATTTTAAGTATTTAATTAGAAATTGTTTCAACATAAATTATCAAAATAGTCCTTGAGGAGAACGACCTTGCATGAGTATCTATACTACAACATCCTTGTATTCTTGCAAGTATTTCATGTGATTTTGACCCTATCTGCATAGATGTTAAAAATCCTATCAGCTAGCCCTATTAGGAGAATGGGGACCGGCCATATGAGGTATTTTTTGGTGTTAATTACAATCAATTAGCTAATTAATAAATCAATTATTTAGCTAATTAATATAATTTGAAAGAAATAATTTGGGAGTTACCTTGTGGGGAGGATTTGATGAGGATGGATGAAATAGGTTTTGAATAAATACCTATTTTAATCACTTTTGACCTTGATTGAGTGATGAATGTCCACTGCTCGCGTGTAGAAGCTTCGGGGGTAATTTTGTCTTTTTATACCCTAGAATCCACGTGTCGCCTCCATATTTTTCTCGATTATTTTTTGCTCTATAGACACAATATATTGATCTGTCCCTTGATCACTCAAGTCACTTTGACATATTACAACCATGTGAGGAACCCTCAACAACCCCACTTAATCATCTAGAGATCAATTTACCACCAGTAAGAAGAAATCCCTTCAGGACACGTAAGCCTCCTCCAAAGTTGTTGGATTATGTCACGTATGCAACAAGGCATCCTATCACCGATTGCCATCCATATCACCACTGCTCACCTTCTCATGCAACCTTTCTCTGTTCTCTTTCAAATCACTATGAGCCTAGGACATTTCAGGAAGCTAATCTTCATTCTGAAAGGAAGCTATGCACAAAGAGTTACGTGCACTGAATGACAATAATACTTGGAATGTTATTCAACTTCCTCGTGGGAAGAAAGCAATGGGCAGTAGGGGGTTTTCAAGCTCAAATTTCATTCTGCCGGATCTATTGAAAGACATAAAACATGATTGGTGGCTTGAAGTTTTACTTAAATGTACATGATAGATTACAAAGAGACCTTTGCACCCGTGCTAAGATGAACACAGTTCGAGTTTTTCTTTTCGTGGCAGTTAACCAAGGCTGGTCATCATATCCAATGGACATAAAAAACGTCTTCTTGCATGGGGAACTTGAAGAAGAAGTCTATATGCAATTGCCTCAAGGACACTTTCAACGCTCTAACAATGGCCTTGTGTGTAAGCTTTAAAAAGTCATTTATGGCTTGAAGTAGTGCCCTCGGGCATGGTATGCAAAATTAAGTTCAGTTTTGGAAGAGGTAGGGTTCTCCTGAAGTAACGCAGACTTGTCATTATTTATTCGAATTGGTTCAGCGGAAAAATTAATGGTGTTAGTTTATGTTGATCTTATCATTACTAGTGATAATATGGATGGGATTACCTCTCTCAAACGATCACTCCATAAAAGGTTTGCTATGAAAGATCTTGGTAAGTTGAAATATTTTCTTGGTTTTGAGATGGCAACAATACACAAGGGGTTGTTTTTTATCGCATGAAGTACGTGTTGGATCTTCTTCAAAAAGCTAAGATACTTGATTGCAAGCTAGTCAATACCCCATTGGATTGCAAGTTAAAGATGGACATGGAAGGTGAATCTCTCACTCATGTAAGCTATTATGAATGGTTGGTTGGCAAACTCATTTACCTCACTATTACACAACCCTATATCACATACGCGGTGAGTCTTGTTAGTTAATTCATGCATGCACCCACTGTTAAAGATCTTTTTGTTATTAAACAGATATTGCATTATCTCAAGGGTTCCATTGGTCATGGTATTCTCATGCGCAATAAACATTCCACCAAGATATTTGGCTACGCAGATGCTGACTGTGCAGGAAATGCTTTTGACTGGAAATCTACACAACGTAATGTACATTTGTGGGGGAAATATTGTCACTTGGAAGAGTAAAAAACAGCAGGTTATCGCTTGATCGAGTGCCGAAGCAGAATATCAAGCCATGGCTTCTACTGTGTGTGAACTCATTTGGCTCAAGGGTTTTTCTATCAGATTTGGGATTTTCTAGCAATGTGAACCAATGTCCCTTATGTGTGATAACCAAGCTGCCATGCATATTGCAGCTAATCTTGTGTTCCATGAACAAACAAAACATATTGAGGTAGATTTTCATTACATTAGGGCACAAGTTCAGTCTAAAGTTATTCATACAGTCTTCACTCATAGCCATAATCAACTAGCTGATTTATTTACCAAAGCCTTAGCCTCTGTTTCGTTTCAGCATCTACTTGACAAGCTTGGATCCAATCCTTGAAGGGGAGTACTCAACGTGTAAAGATATGATCTCGTAGCATGTAGCCCTTAACGCCTTTCTCAAAACCGATGAATATGCATTCGAGTGATTTTGGTTTGTGTTTGGTTTTCTCATCGCTATTTATAGTTAATAGACCAATGGTTACATGCCTTACAAGTATAGGATTCCTACATCCTTTTAGAATAGGAAAAACTAACTTATTTCCTAATCCTAAACTAATTGGGATTATAGAGTGTGAAAGCTAGAAAATAGGAGGTTAACATGGACTAGTATGCTTAGCCCCTTGGTGGGCTTAGGAGTAAGAATTGAACAAACAAAATTTAAGTGGTTCACCCCTAAATATAGGGCTACATCCACTATGGAACTTATATATATTGCATAAAGGTTACAAATAGCGCTCAGATTAATCTAGTCCCTTTTCTCTCCGACTTATCAAAAGTACACATCCTCCTTATATAGGCCATTTGCGAGCCCCAAGTCTCCAGCTCGAGTCTTTCACTGCTCTCGCACTTGATGCACCAAGTATGTAGACATGATTTGCTAGCTGCCCCTTCTATTCTTTAGTCGATACGTGGTGACAAAGTAACATTTGTTCAGGTCCAGTTGCATGTTTCCTTGAGACAATGCATACCGAGCACCTTGCTTGCTCGGCCCTAGAATTTGTGGGAAGCCACACTGATGAGTCCAAATTACAATCTATATATTATTTAAGGGTCGAAAACGGCATTGTGTTAACTCAAAGAAAAACACACTTCCCAATTTATACGGGGAACATCCTGTGTGAAAAACTAAACCTATTTGACCTTGGTATTTTGACAAGTCAAATCAGAACACATAAAACATTAATGATTAGTGTTTGATTTTAGCAAAAAAAATGTTAACAATGAATTCATGTGTCATTTCAATGCATTGTTTTTGTTTGTAGGGACAGAAGATCAAAAGAATTAATTTTTTTTCTAATATAATATTTCCGTCTTAAAGAGATGAAATTTATCCATCGCCATGCTGCCTAAAAAAATAAGTTAATGCGGTAACCAAATTTCCCTGGCTTTCCAGAGGGGAGGCTACATGTACTCAAGCAAGTCAAGACGACATAAATATCTTTAGGGTTTAACCAGCATTTAACTGTCACGCGGAATGAGAGTTAGTGTTAAGGAAATGTCTGTGTAAATCACGCCCGGCGGAGGTGACACCTCCGCAGGCCAGCGCTCACACAAGAACTCACGTGATGGACTCATGTAAAACAATGCACTAAGCCGAACTGAGCAGAGCAGAAAGGGTCAGTTGGCTATGCAAAGCCCAAAGAAGAATCTCGCAGGCAAATGAGCTTAGCCCAAAAGGGACAAGATCTAGCGGGGATAGCCATCCCTGCAATCATGGCCTAGACATGAACGATGTTGTTAGCCAGGAGTCATTCTTGATGACATGGAAGCACATAATAAATCATCAATTGTTTGGCTGCACACAAACGAGAGGACATCTTACTAGGTTGTTTGAAATTGTTTACATCCCTAAGTCCCAAGTCCCTAATTTCCTAGTCCCGAAGTCCCAAAGTCCCAAAGTCCCTATGTCCCTAAGTCCCCTAAGTCCCTAGGTCCCTAGCTAACTAATTAATAGACTCAGACCACCAATACCTCTACTAGAATCATAAGCTCCTTCAAAATTCATTTTCCAATTCATACCCTTCAGGAATCAGGACACCAATCAGGAGGAACAAACTGGTTTACAAAATTGTTATTAATTGCATAGAAAATGATCCTACCTCGAGCCAGACAAACAGTACAGGCATAGAATCAACACTGCATAATCAACACTTACACTCAGATAAAAAATTGGAATCGTCTTTGATGCATATCTACACGGGAAACAACTATATAGCTGATAATCTTGCTAGTTTACTTATCCTGCTTTAAGCAAGTTTTCTCTGTTTTTGGACCTTGGGCAAGGAAAAAAACACACTACTCAAAGCGAAAACCCTTTATCTCCCATTATCTGACCACGCCACATCGAAATGGTACAGAAAATACTGCCTGAACAATAGCTAAACTGATGTTGCAATACACGTTCCAAGAATATAATATATATATATCTAACCACATTTCACCAAAAACACATATACCAGTTGTTTCATTCACCTACAGCAACAGCATTCATCAATCACAGAGACCGATCACAAACCACTGAAAGAACAGGTTACATCATCGGTTAGATCATTCCACCTATCACACAACACCACACAGAAGCGTAAGCAAAAACACAGCATCAAATTCATACACATGTGAAACAACTAATAATGCTTTATTGCTTACTCTTAGTCATTCCGCGCAAATTCTCATTTTCTCTCCCGTAAGCTTCTCCCCCTTCTATAATCAATTTCTGCATCTGAGCTAGATTGACCCATCTGATACTTTCTGCTCAATTTAGACGACCCCATCTTTGAAAAAATGTCCTCTTCATCGGCCACAATACGAATTCCACGTGTACCTGATCGAGAGACGTCACTAGACTGCCTCCATGATTTGTGATCTGAGTCATACAAGAAAGGAACATTACTATCTAACAATAAAGGCGGAACCAGATGGGGAAGAAAGGGGAAAGAGAGACTTCAAGTAAGATGAAACACTCATTCATCCCACAGAACTCTCCCTGATTACTTTTCTCTGTCTGCCCTTGACAATTTTCTTCCATTTTAAAAGCACACATGACAGCAAAAGCCGTTATTGGAGAAATTTGCAAAATGAAGAGTGTAAATGTTAGTTGCCTTGCCTCTAAAATTTCGATAAACCAGCGTGAAAGGCACTGACTGATAAATTCCAGTTCTTTTGGCGAAAATGAAATCAATCGATGAAGAAGACTTAATTAAATGTGCATGAATGAAGCTGTCAGAGATGTACTAGAATACATTTTAATGAGATTAGTACTTCATTAGGTTGCTAAGAAAACACGGATAAATCAGAGGCTTGTGAATAAGTAAGGTTCAAGAAGCTGCTCCAGCAGTCGAACAATGACTTTTCTAAATTGAGAACTTTATTAATTAATTTATTTTTTACTTAATACCTGTTATGATTTTCAAAAACTAATGAAAAATAGAGAAATTTAGATAAAGTTATGACAGTTCACCTTCGGATCCAGTACACGATATGGCCAAGTCACAATGTCCACCGTCATCAAGATCTGGTTCTGATTTAAGACTATCCTGACTCTGCAAGTTTGTTTTTGTCTTATGTCCTTTTAGTCCTTCATTGACAGATGTCGGTTCCATACTTTCTTCGGAAGGCAATTTATGCGAGGGGAAAGGTGTCATGGTAAACGAGTCCTCCATTACATCAGAAATCTCCACATATTGTGTTGTGGTGATAATTTCATCAGCACTAAACCCAAAGGATGCTCTATACGCTTCTATTTCTTCCACATCTTGCTTGGGGCTTCTACTGTGTCTGCTCTGACTTCCATTCCCACCAGTAGTGTAAACATCTGAATCCTTGGACACACTTAACCTTCCAGCAACAAGAGGAAATGGTGGATTATCCAGATAAAACTGTGCAAATGTAGCAGGACAAAAGAAATTTGAGTCTTGAGATGACACAGAGGCTCCAACTGGGTCATGTCCAAACATCCTTGCAGAACCACGCCTTGGATAGGTGCCATTTTGGGGAGAAGCTGATGGATCCCAATGTGAGGGGAAATCACGCTCAGGAAAAGATGACGATGAGCAATTGTTTGATGCCCTTAAAATTGGTGATCTGAGACTATTAGCAGGACTTCCAGGATAGAGGGAATATGTTGAATGAAGATCATTTGCAGCAATGTAATTGGTCTTCTCAGTACTTTTAAGGTCTACTGAAGATGAGAGGAAATGAGCATACGGTACATCTGGGGAAGATGGAGTAGTTAAGTGAGCCAACTCTGGTGGGGGAGTGAGAGGGGCTGTGGACGGCTCAGTTGTGAAGGTTGAGAAAACAGGAGGAGAGACAAGTTGTGTTTCGTTGGCATATGGCCCGGTGGCATACATGGTGGATGAAGGACCTCCAGGTGAGTTGGCAGACAAGAAACAACTAGGAGACTGCGCTGTTGAAGGAAGGGCTGAATTTGTAAATGATGCTGGAGAAGAAGGCGGAGCTAGAAGAGAAGGAGCTAGCGACGTTGTTTGGTTGGCAAGCCCAACTGTTTGGGGTCCATTTGGCTGATTTGCTGATGCATTGCCTTCAGGAATGCGAGTTGCAGGCACTATGCGCTTTCCTCCTTTTTGTGAGGGAAAGCAAGAGAATGCACCCCAACATCCTCCCCATCTCTTTCTCTGTCGATACAAATGGGCATTATCGGTTAGATTGGAAATTGATCTCAAAGCAAACTCAGAAACCATTCTGGATGTTATGCATCCGTTCTGTTTAACTACACAAAGCAACCAACATATAAATGCATAAGGAAAATCAAATGTAAGGCCCAAAGGGGAGTATAATGCATTCGATAGATTGTGATCCAAGCAACAATTTATTGGCAAAATTATTTAGAAATTGATGAATGACAGCAGTCAGATAAATTAATCAACAATCAGAAATTGGGAGGACGCAGTAGCATCATATGAGAGATAATGACAAAGACGCAGCTAGATAAAATTGGGTATGATGTTGTAACTGGAAAGTGATCGGCGAGCAAGAAACATGCCCACCCTGAATTATATTTTACTGAAGCAGATCTGTCCACACGATGCAAATCAAGTCACGTCATCCCCAGATCTGACTGAAACCCACGAAACAAAACCCAAACATTGCAAAAATGGCCCCAGATCTGACAGTAACACTCTCCTCTCCTCCCCTCACTCACCCATTACCAGCAACACACTATATATCTATTCTCTCTTAATCAAAGAGCAGAGTAACAACATGGAGTCTAGAGAGAGAAAGAGGTAAAGGGGGAGGGAGGGAGAGAGAGAGAAGCATTACCCGCTCCTGCTGAGGGAATCTATTCTGCTCGGAGCCCATTAGAGCAGTGTGTTTTGAGCTCCTTCAACCACAAGCTCACTACTCTCGCTACTCCAGCATTCCTTTTGCCAGCAAACCAGGAGCAGCAGACGCCGGTGACTGCCACCAGGCACCACCCACCACCCAACACCACCGCTTCCGTTTGTTTCACTCTCACTCTCACTCTAAAGTCACCAATTTCTTGTCGCTTTAAAATTGGACAGGCTAAAACGATGAAATCTAAAGTAATCAATCAAGGATGCGATCCCATTCCCATTCTCATTGACATTCCCCTTGCCATTCCAAGGATGTAGAATTGTACATGGAAAATGGAAGAAAAGGGGAGAATTGCAGTGCAGATCAAAGACAGGGAAAGACAAAAGCGAAAGGGAAAGCAAAGATCCAAGTGAAGTGATAGGGAAAGAGAAAGACGACTGAGACTGCCTGCGTGTCCTTGATAATTCACACCGCTCATCTTTTCTTTTCTGTTTTCTTTTTTTATTTTATAATATATGCCCACAAAATAATAATTAATAATATTAATAAAAACAATACGGTGCGTTTCAGTTTACAATGAGACAAGGAAGGCGAACCGTGAAAGCCTGGCCTTGAACCGGGATAAGACAATGAGGGAATTACAAGACAAGAATGGCATGACGGAAAGAGATGAACGCCATTGAAGTTAGAGCTGCTGCTTAATTATAATTCTTTTTATTTTATTCTTATTTTGCCAACCTGCTACTGCGCTCAGAAATGTCGAAATGAAAATTGGGAAAAGAATCCGCAACATCGCCGGATCTTCTTTGCTAGGATTTCAAAAATTTGTAAGTTGTATCTGTGTATCGTATATTGTACGGTGAAAAAAAATTTTAAAAATTTTAATTTTAAATTAAATATAAACAGTACTTGATAAAAACTAACTGCACAATATACAATGAACGAACACGATTCACGGATACCTAGGATCTCCAGGATCCGAAGAGGATCCTATTGGGAAAATTGGACCCTACGTACACTGTCCGTAACAGTGATGCCAGAAATGGGTGTGGGGGGTTTTGATGCCAAGTATAGTTGCGCAATGTATAGGGGCCGTTCAGTTAAATAGGCATACAAAACATATAATTCGCCACAATACACAGAACGACGCAAACAAAGAACTTAATGCCGAATATTTACGTCATTTGAATGATGTTATATTGTCGAGTCGTATTGATATTAAATTTTGACAGTTGGACACTAAATTAATTATATCTACCAAATATTATTGACATACCAACGAGTAGCGTAATTTTTTTTGTAAATGTGCCGATGAATATTAAGATTGTGATGACATTTGACAAAAATGACATTAAACGAGACTGAGCTTTTTGCCAAAAAAAAAAAAAAAAATGAGACTGAGCTTATTCATATGATGAAAACGATAATAGATGGAATCCTGTGCATATGTGGTAACCATTTTCATGGTTGTAGCTAGGCACACCCGAATAACTCTACGCTTATGTGAAATTCGTTTCCTATCCTATCTCCATTCCATCCAATTTTAGAAAAGGGAGAGGTGACTAAAATAAAATGTTTAGGGATGAAATCTTCATTAACAGCTATCCTCCAATCCATCCAATTTTAGAGAAGGGAGAGGTGACTAAAATAAAATGTGTTGGGATGGATGAAGTCTTCATGAACAGCAATCGAGATACTGCGAGCAAAACATAAGTAATCATATCCTCCATTATATACAAAGCAAAACATGACAATCCTATCCTAACCTCATGTATATAGTATAGTTTTTTTGTTTTCTTCTTACCGCCAATTAATGTACAAAGAAAAACACGCCTAAATATCAAATAATCAAATCACCACATAAAATAAATCAACGGTTTCGCATGCCAATCGTCAGTTGCCACAATTTTAAATAGCATAAATGTTTGTCGCGCAACCCCAAGCCCCCATATTCACTCAAAACTCATCAAATTGGGGCATCTCTCTTATCGTATAAGAATAACAGACTTATTTTTTTTGAGTAAATTACACAGAACTACCTCAACTATTGGTCATTAACAGTTTCATACCTCGTCTTTAAAAAGTTTCAATGTCATACCTCATTTACAAATTTGTTACAATTTCATACCTTCCGTTAGTTGTCTGTCAATTTCTCCGTTAAAATGCTGACGTGGCAAGTGACGGGATCCATTTTCTATTAAAAAATTAATTAATTAAATATTTAAAAATTAAAAAATAAAATAAAATCATTTTTTGTTTGGCATGGGGACCCACCCCCTTCCCTCACCCTTTCTTCCCCCGCCCCCCTTATCCCACCCAAAACCCAAATCCCTTCCCTGCAATCCCAGACCCCTTCCCCACCCATGCCAACATCTCCACCCGCCACCACCTTCTCCTCCCCCGACCCCTTCCCGACCCACGCCAACATTTCTCCCCTCGACCCACCCCCTCCTTCTCTTCTTCTTCTTCTTTTTCTATTCTTCCTCATCCACTCGTGCCCCCCCCCCCCCCCAAACACCCCCAACCTTCCTTCACCACCCCACCGTCACCCTCTCTTCCTCCATCTCCACCTCCCTCCATCTCACCCATAAATCCCCCTTCCCCTCCGTTAATCTGCACCCGGATGTGCGCAACGAGGACGTCAACCCGAACCTAGACGAGGTGTTTGTCGAGTCGGGCATGTTCAAGAGTGACAACCCGACGAAGCAGGCAAGGGCGATTGTGCTGGCTGTGACACTCTCGGGACCTGGATGTGCTGGTAGAGGTGAGTTGCAAGTTAGGGGAGGCGATGGTCGGGTTTAACGGACTATTTGGATGGATTAGTGGGTTTAAGGGACTGTTTGGGTGGATTGTTGATGTTGTGTTCCTCATCGGCGTGGATATGGGGAAGAGAGGAGGGATAGTGGAGGACGAGTGGGTCCCCCGTTTAAATTTTTTTTTTTAATATTTAATTTTTTTTTAATAAAGAGTGGTTCCCGCTTAAGACACGCTAGCATTTAACAGAGAATTAACAGACAAATTGACGGATGACATTGCAACAAATTCGTAGATACGGTATGACAATGAAACTTTTTAAAGACGAGGTATGAAACTGTTAATGACCTAATAATTGAGGTAGTTCTGTGTAATTTACCCTATTTTTTTTCATTCTCAATGTTTCTTGGTCTTCTATCTTATCTTTTAGCCGCCGATTTCCTCTGGATGGAAACCTACACGGGGGTAGTCGACAAGGTGCCTTCCAGACGGATCGAATCACTCTCTTCCAACCTTTCTGACGGTGGCATGAGCTACCATGTTATCCAGTCAGATGGCTCAGTCCCTGGCTTTCGTTAGACTTCATTAGCTTTCCTTAGATAACTTATGACCTGGAAAAAAAGCACTTAATAGAATATATCTCCTAAGTCCTATCTTTCGAAATTAATCAATCAATGAATTCAATCAAAAGCTTACGTGACAATGCGTTGATGCTTACGCTATATGCCGTCTATAATTTCTGCCACAGAAACATTGGGCTTTGGACAAGAAAAAACACAAATCAAATCCGGATAGTAACATGATACATAAATATGTGGCCACAGGAAATATGTTCAACAAAGTAAAACCAATGAAATCGGCTTGCTGGCGGTAAACAAAGGCTACTTACAAAATATGATACTCCAAAGTAATGTATCATGCAAATAGCTCAAGAGATTAGTACATACAATATCTGCGGTGGGATTTTCATTAGCAGCAACAGCACCTTAATAAGTTTTGAGCCATCAAAGAAACCAAGCAATCCCCAACTCTCAAGTATATAGTCTCAGGCGTGTTGATATGGGTTCCCGACACAAAGGGCACGATACAAGACTAAGCCCGCAATCCTTGCATGTCTTAAACCAACAAAAAGAAAAGACAAAAAAATACACAGTAAATAATTGCAGGCAACGTTCACTTTAATAACATACAACTATACATTAAGCACAATAAAAACTCCATCAATAAATTCAAAATGCTTCCATAGCAACACTTACCGTATGACCACATCCGAAAGCCATATCCTTTGGATTTGTCAGGCAAATGGGACAGACCTTAAGCATGAACACGTTTCAAACTATAAGGTCACTTGAACCAACGTTTGGGCTAGAAATAGTAGTAGAAACATGAGGGGAAGGAGAAAGAAATACCGGTTCCTCGGGAGCTGTAGGAGCTGTAGGAGCTGTAGGAGCTGTGGGCTTGACTTGCTGAATGTTCACCATGGGTGGGATTGAATTAACTGCAATATCATGATTCATCACCTCACGTGGAGGTGGAAGTGCCCTTGTACGAGGACCAGCTACAGGTTCGCGACTGCTTTAAGTAGAAAGAGTCAAACATCTGCAAATCCATGAACTGAAATCACGCATTTCCTAGAAACTTACACCCAAGTCCGTACCTGACTAAATGAAGCCTTTGGGTGGCTCTGTACTGAAATGGAATTTCCATGAGGGCAGCAAGTGCAAACGCTGCTTCCTTCTTTGATGCATTTGTGTTCTCTGACATGATTTTGGTGAAGTTGACGAACTGTAGGAGGAAAACATGTAAGGAGGTTGACATAATGTACCATCTGCTCTCCAAATAAGACCACTCTATCGATCTCATCCACTTCAAAATTGGTACTAAGAAGGTTTGCTTGACTTACTATGTATGTAGCAGAACAATAAATTTCTGGTGTCTGGTTTCCCTCAGTGAACTTTCAATTTATTTTGTTATTGCAGAATCCAATCCAATACTACTGGGGTACAGTCGCAATACCTTTTTATTTTTTATTTTTGAAGAAGAAAATACAGTCGCAATATGTACTTTTACTAGTAACACTTTAATTATCAACTTAAACTGAATCTTTAAGGATTTCGATTTTATGGAAGTAAAAGGACAAAAAAAAGCAAGTTGATATATCAACTAACTACTAAATATCACAACAAAAATACCTGATTTGAAATATTTATTTAACCCCATGTCCTATGATTAATAACCATGTTTTCAAGATTAGCCACTTCAACATGTCAATGTTTTCAAGATTAGCCACTTCAATATGTCCTTGTATCACAGCATATTTCATGCCTTTATCCATGCTTCATAGAGCAATCCCAATAAAAAAAAAAAAAAATTATGTTTCATTACTTGTAGACAGAATCCATTTTAAATTATCAACAAATCAGAACACATCTTAAGAAGCCACAGGTATGTCAAACATTGATATATAAAAATAAAAAATAAAAAATAAAAAAAAGGGTTTAAAACAGGGACGATCAGGGTCCAACCTACAGAAGGAAAGCAAAATCCAATTTTGGTGCCAGACGTTATTCAATACCTGGAAGTTGTCAAATGAGCGCTGTGGAATATAATCATCAAATTGCTGCATTGCATCCCATGGTCCATCCCCAACTCCAACCAAGATAATTGAGAGAGAATATTGACTGTTGAAGGATTCTGGTGGTCAACACTAGAAGAAAAACAGGCGTAACCCAAGATGAAGAATATGTTTCTTTACCTAGCGGCAACAATGGAATTTATAGTCGCTTGTTCTTGTGGACTGAATCTTCCAGGAGGAGTATCAGGGCTCCTAGTAACCTGTGTCAAAATAGAGGCATTCCCAAACCATAAGTAGAATATAAAATAGAAAAAGCAAATGAACCTACGATACAGAAGAAAAAGAAATGCATCGAACATGTTTCATCAACCTGTCCATCTGCAATAATGACAAGAACGTGGTATTGCCCGTTGCCTTTTTCAACAATGTCAATTGCCGCATCAATTATGGGGGCAAATGAGGTCGGACCTGAGAATAAGTAAACAAAAATAACACATCCAGTGTATGCACCACATTGGAATAAGAATAGTTGAGCCTAAGGTGACTATAGCTATTGATATAAACAGACAATCATGATCAGGTATATGGACTCAAGCTGGCTTACTATCGTACTCAAGTAAAGCTATAGTGTGGCAGTAATTATCTTGTACCAAAAGGATCCACTAAAAAGCTAAAGGACAGCATAAACAGAATTATTTAACAAACTTGAAGCTCAAATGACATCACAAACTAAGAAATATGGCAAGACTCAAGAGAGTAATATAATCAGTGAACTAACACAATACCAATCTCGTTCACAGCTGTTAAAGGAGATAATCACATATGGTGAGCTACAACAATGGTTAAAGATCCGAACAGAGCTAGATAAACAGATAATCGAGCATGCCAAGACGTTGTTAGGATCATTCTAACAAGAACGTGAAAAAATTTCAAAATACTCAAAACACCTGGCATGGTTTGAACTATAGTTAGCTAGATCTTGGCATATTCCGGGCCCCTTTTTTAATTAGTTAATTTCAAGGGAGTTGTGCACCTTTAAATTCAATCTAAGAAACAACCGATCCGTAATCCACTTTTTTGTTGTTGGCTAAGCAAAATTACGATGTAAGTTAGTCAACCTAATACATGAAAATCATTATTCGTAATTAAAACTAAGGAAGAATAAATAAAAGGCAATGATCAATAGCCTGCAACTTTTTGGACCTTTGTGACAGTAAAGGCCACTTTAGCAGCAGTGAACGTAACCTCCCCCCATCTATGAGCTGGAGGGTGAGCTTGTTGGCAGGAGTAGTATAGTTGACTAACATTTTAGTAAAGTTGTCAAAGTATTGGCAAGTTCCTGTGATTGCTTGAACTACTAATTCAATTTCTTATGAATAAAGCATTAGATGATTTCTCCAGATTTTCTACAGAGGTCAAGATCCAGAATCAATGGGATTCATGAGAGCGAGAGAGAGAGGGAGAGAATTTTAGCTAATGAAACTCTACGAGACAGACCCCAAAATAAAAACAAAACTATACACACAATAAAGGAATATAAATTATGCCACCTTGCAGAAGGAAATAGCATAAACAATAAGGAAATTTTGAAGAACCTGACAACTTTAGAAAGGGAACAATCTCCCTATATCGTGCAAGAGCTTCCTCGAAACCATGACAGTATCGACCCTCAGGATAGAAACTGAACACGCATTGATCATGCGTTGATGCTACACAAGAAGATAATATCAGACGATTTTCAGCTGGAAAATCACAAGGTACTTTCAACCAAAGTAAAGTTGTGGTTCAAAACTAACCCTCGCCGAATCCAAAACAAGGTATTAGATTATCTTCATCAAATGGAGATAATGTACGGCCAATTATTGAGATCGCGTGCTCGTAAGGATTAGATGTGCTACCAATTGCGTGAAGGCTTTTCCTATGGAATGAATATCTTCCTGCAAATCATTGAAAGGTGACTTTTATCTCCATCCGGAACTCATGTAAAGAAGCTGATCTAATAGGAAAATTACCTGTCCATTCATTGCTCTTTGTGAAGTCGACACCAAGTATTAAATTTGATGATTCAAGGCCAGCTTCTCTCAATGCCGAAATAACCTGGGAATATATATGCTTCTGGTTACTAAACATGATTGCTCGAATAATAACAGATAGTGATAAATTATTTGACCTTAATGGCACTTGCAAAAGGCAGTTAAGATACGACGGCCATACATCTTTTGCAGTTTAATGTCATCTGTACAATTTTGTTGAAAATGGCATATCATAAATGTTCTTTCATTCTTCTTACCATAGTGAAAAGTGAAAAAGAAGCTTATACTGGTCCGACAAAACTGAAATGTAAACACTTTAAATGGAAAAGTGAAAAAGAAGCTTATACTGGTCCGACAAAACTGAAATGTAAACACTTTAAATGGAAAAGTGAAAAAGAAGCTTATACTGGTCCGATAAAAGAATTCTTGGGATGCTAATCTTGTAGGGGAAAAAAAAAGAAGTCAGCGGTTAAACCTGATCCAAAGAGTTAAAGTTATCGGCTATGTGTGTGGATTGTCGCTTTGGTGGATGATTAGAACCCATTGAAGTCCCTGCATAGGAAGGCGGTTCATGCACAGAGCCGTCCTGAGAAGCATCATCATATGTTGATTCCCCATTCCCCATTTCCCTGTTTCAAAAAATGAAACAGAAAAAAAGAGAAGAGTATTAGAATCAGTGTATGGGGGACTCGTAAGACTGAACTCCAGAATCCAGATCAAATTCTTAGTTGATGGAATACAAAAAACAATAAATTCTTAGTATTCAACCAAATTCTACCGACCAACTAATTAAGAATAATCAAAATTTGTCCTAAACCAATACACACATAGATGCTAATAAGAAAGGCACAATTGCTCATCCCCAAATATTATTATTGTTGTTGTTAACAACCAAATTAAAAACACAGAAAAAAAGAAAAAAAAAAAACCAATCGGTCGGACACAGAGAAAGAGAAACCTGTTTGCTTGCTTTTGCTTGCTGTTCTTAAATCAGTTTTCGTGTCTAAATAAAAATAATAATGAATACTAGGGAGAGTTCTTCCCCTGTGCTAGTTAGAGAGAGAAAAAGTGAGAGCGCTGACCTAGTTTATTCTATTTAAAGAGAAAAAAGAAAAAAAAATAAAAAAGAAAAAAAATAAAGAAATCAATCGCCTCCCCCCTTCTCTGGCTTTAACGGTGAGAGCCGTGAATGCTCTGTCTTTGTTTCCTTCTTTTATAAAAGAAGCATGCTTAAGATAAAATTGAACGTAACTAATTTTGAAGATGTATATTATAAGCAAAAATTACATATAAAATAGGTAGCTAAAAATGATTTATGATATAGGTAGATTATTTAGATTTAGGTGTGGATCTAGAAATAATCTCAAAAATCCACAAGACAATATGCTAATTTTTTTTTCTCAAGAAAGACAAAATTGCCCTCATTAAATGCACATGACTCTTGTGACATCCCGTCCCGGAAATATCGGAAACGTGCACATGAAATGACCCTTTTACCCCTAGATTGTTTTCGTATTATTGTTTTTGGTTGTTTTGTGTGGTGTTGGCAAGCTTAGGGCCACACACACACACACACATTGTCTCACTCTCCCTCACCCACTGTCAATCTCTCTCTCCCTCTCCCCCCGAGTCCTCTATTCTTCTTCTTCTTCAAAAAAAAAAAAAACGTACGGACACTCACACAATCCTTCAAACCTGGACAGATCGAGGGAACCAAGGACACCATTGAGTTGGTGAGGCTGTGAGGAGTCCAGTGATACCCTTTTCAGGTAAGAACATCGACGTTTTCACGTCGATTTCTTAAACTCCGATTTGAGTACTGTTCATGCAACATTAATTTACTTAGTTTTTGGACATTTGAAGCTTGTAGGTGTGTTGGTGAGGTCCTAAGGAGCGTCGGAGTAGCTCGTTGGACGAATTTGGACGTCGGGATCGTCCTGTTCTAAGTTGGCCGGTTTTGGAGAATTTGCACAGGTATAATCTAGTGAGTTTTAGGCCTTAAATTGTGTATGGTCGTGTTCTACTAGTTTAGGGCTTTATTTTGGTGCAAGAAACGTGAAGAATGGTGGAAAAATGAGCGAGAAAACCCAAGTTGCAGGTTTTCCTAGTTCTGGCGCCGGCGACGTCGCCGGCGATCGAATGAAGAAGGCGACGGAATATTCCGTCAATTCTGACGGAATATTCCTGACGCCGTTAACGGAACCGGTTAGTTTTAACGGAATATTCTAGGGTTTTAACGGAATATTCCTGACGGCGTCTGTTGACACTGTCAGTGTGCATGGCATGTGGCCGCGCGTGGGGGGCGCGTAGGTCCGTGCCTTGGCCGGCGCGTGGGGGCGCGTGCGGCGAAGGAAAATTATTTTAAAAATATGGTTGTGATCCTGAGGTTGTGTAGAGCACGTGGGTATATTCATTTGTCCATTTTGAGCAATGTATGAGAAGTTATTACGAGAAGTTAGTTATGTGCTTTAAAGTTAACGTTTTTATAGTTGTTTCGCATTTAGGTGACACGTACCCCGAGGACGAGCGTGCACACGCGAGGCAGGGGGGCTACGACCCTTCTACATACCAGTGAGTGGGCTTTTGTTTTCCGTATATACCTATATACATTTATATTCCCAGAAATTGATTTAAAAAGGGTTATTTGCCTTATGCCATGCATGTTATTATTATCGTTTATGCATCATTGCACACATTAGTAGTGGCATACATATATATGCATATTGGTGCTGTGGACGTGCAGGTAAGTGCCAGGTAAGTATTATTCACGTTTATATTTCAGTAGTGGTTAGAGATGCTTAGAGAGCTCATAACCTGCACCCCCGGTGTTAGTGCTCCCGCCCAGAGTAGGGCACAGTCCTTCACGTGATGTTCACCTCCCGCACCACATGCTCAGCTTGGATCCAAGTTAGGTGCATAGGCCTGTCGTACATACCACTTTAGGTGGTTCCGACTCGTAGGTGACCCGCGATTATTCGCACAGCCTTCACGTGATCGTAGCACTAGAGCGTATATATATGTTACACCCAGGCCTGTCGTACAGACCACTTTAGGTGGTTCCGACTCGTGGGCAGGTTTAGATATTGAGTTTGAGATTTGAGCTCTAGATGTAGCCGTACAGGTCACGTTAGGTGACTCCGGCTGCCAGATTACATGATATTGATTATGTTTATACCTGGGCACTTGCTTATCGTTATGAGATTTCGGCATGGCATATTATCGAGCATGATTGATATACCTTGAGCATATTTGGCATAGGTATTATGTATATATATTTTCTGGGAAGTATACAGGTTTTACGGCGAGGGGTTAGTAAGTGTTTTATAAATGGTTTTCGAAAGCTTTGTTTTTGCCCACTCACGCTTTTGTTTTGCGCCCCTCCAGGTTCTAGTTGCTTAGCCGTTGCGGTGGTTTCCCTTGAGGGCTTTCCGGCGTTTCTGACAGACACTCCCCATTGTAGGGTCGCCTTCGGGCGTACTACTGTTGTCGTTTTCGTTTGGGCTGCTATAGACCTACTCTGAAATTGTATCTCACTTACTAGCACTTGTTTTAGTACCTTGTATGCTAGTTTTTAATTATTCGTACTTTTATATTACTACTTTACTAGCTTCCGCACGTGCACATGGCTACGTCACCTTTGTGTGACGGCCAGCACGCTCCGATCTCGGTCGGGGTGTGTCAACTCTCAATAGTTCTCACGCTCAGCTCAGCATCTCTAAAGGTCCAAGCAGACAACAACGGCTCAAACTCCCTTGCTCATGGCATGGAAAAGTCAAAGATACTAAAAATTACTAAATCCTAACTTTCATATATTCTCAATTGAAAATCAACTCAATCGAGTAAGGAATCCCTATCACAATAAGTAGAATACTTCCATCATTATCTCAAGATATTTTCTCCTAATTAATATCTTGGGAATATTTTTTTCCTCATCCATTCTATGGATGACACACCTTAGCCAAAGGGAAGTCGCCATGTGTAAGTCAAAATCCTAAGCCTATGGTCGGCCACACCCTATAAATACCTTCATCTTCACCAAATTTTGGTAAGCATTGGCTACCCCTAAAATCCCTTAACACTTACTCTTTTCAGAGAAACTAACTTAGGCATCGGAGATCCATGGCCAAACCCCTCACCTCGTGGGCGCATGAGACTTTGGTCTTTGATTAAAAGGGTTGATTGTTTTGTAGGCACAAATTCATCAAGACTAGAGACG
Source organism: Pyrus communis (assembly GCF_041283825.1). Lineage (NCBI taxonomy): Eukaryota > Viridiplantae > Streptophyta > Magnoliopsida > Rosales > Rosaceae > Pyrus > Pyrus communis. Next base: position 30,392,325 of record NC_142580.1, read on the forward strand.
GTAGATTTTTGCTACCACAAATTGGTGTTTTCATTCATAGCTTGATTCAAACACTTGAATAAGACTTTTGCAATTGGTTTTTGGAATTTTCTGTTACATTGAATTTCTCACATGCAGTATCATTTCATTTTTCTTAGAAAAGTTTCTTGATCAGTTCTTGGAGAAAGGATACCCTATGTTTAAGGATTTGGATCGGAGATGTGGATCGGAGAACGGAGACCAAGACACAGCTATGCGTCAGCGATCCTCATGGCTTAACACGATGACATGAGGAGCCCTATTGCTACGGAGCACCACCACCACCACCGTGGCCACTGCCCACCAGCCACCACATGGCCACCAAGCAGTAGCCTACACTGCAATTGCAGCCGCAAACTACGGCAGGAGGCCTATGCTGTGTTCCACCCCTAATGGCAATCAATACCTGTCCCAGCAGGTCGTAGATTTAACGAGTGTTCTCGCGCAACAAATGGCCTTAGTGAGTAACGTCTTAGAGCACGCCGAGATGCAAAACCCCCCAAGTGAGGTGTCTAGAAGTAGGTCAAGGGTAGATGATTGTGACTCTTTCCACTAATGTCCTAGCAAATAGCCACTTGACCAGTCGCGAACCGTGCATTCTAACAGCACCCGACCTATGCGTCCACAGTTGGGATCGCACGCCAACGAGTTCCAGACATCCTAGTCGAAGTGTCTACTTACGGCCTGGCTTGCAAGAAGTTCATTTTACCATGCACCAGAGCAGGCAGCATGATGGATAGAGGGAAACACAAACGTAGTCTGGCTCGACTTCAACTAGCAGCCCACACTAAACGTTATTATGAGCATCTCGCTTACTAGCCAAAGACGAACCATGTGCACCGCAACTGCAGCACAGACAAGCAGGAAAAACAAAAGAGTATCATAGACTAGCAGGTCGCACTATTTTAAAAATCCATGCCTAATGCCGCCTAGGTGGTTGGCTACCGCCCTAATTAGTCTTTAGGCATGTCAAAATTAAGAAAGTGCTCCTAGACCCTCTTAGGCCTCTGTCTTGCCAGCCTAAGCACCTGTTTAGCTCGCCTAAACCTGCCTAGACATCACCTAGGTCTCAACTTTCACTTAGATAGAAAATCGATAACTTTCATTTTGCATTTTATTTTTTAATAAAATGTAAGAGACTTGTTGAATACTTGGGTGAATACTCATTAAATACTTGTTCTCATGTTTTCAATATGTTCTAATACTTTGTAACCTATATATCATTTTATTTTGCAATTTCTGTATACAATTATGTGTTTTAAAGTATAAATAGATACTTATTTATACAATATATAATAAATTTACTTAAATCTGCCTAGTTTGCTTAGGCTTTTGTCTAGGCCCTAGCTCATAGCATAGGCATTAAGCCTTAGCCCGCCGCTCGACTAGCACCTAGCCTCTTTTAGAACCTTGGCATGTCAACACCAGGGGCAATAGAGCCTCCCGCTACCCTAGCAAAGGTAGATTCAAGAGGAAGTAGAAAGGCTCTTAACTGAGTGACTGTGTGACTTCTAGTGCATCAAGATGGTGGACCGAGTGCTTCGAATAGACATAACTGATATGAGTAGATCACAATTCACGGATGAGATTAAGTTGACAGATCCACCTTGTAGGTTCACTATGCCTCACTTCACCCCGTACAAGAGAGACGAAGATCCGAAGACATTTCAAGTACTATCGCAATACCATGATCCTCTGCAGGAACAATGATGCGCTCAGGTGCAAGATTTTTACCACAACTGTACAAGGCAAGGCACAAGACTAGTTTCACACCTTACTACCACAGTCAATCCAAAGTTTCAACAAACTTTCTTTAGTTTTCACTAAGGAATATTCGTCTAACCGCTTAATCAAAATAACGTCTGACCACCTTTTCAGCATCGTGAAGGACCCGAAGGAGTTAATTCGCAACTATGTCAAGAGGTTCAAGGTGGAGAAAGCCAAGATTTTTGGCTGTAATAAAGGCATAGCAACAACATCATTTATAAATGGGCTTCCCACCGAGCACCCTTTATTCGGAGAATTAATCATGGGCAATGAACTAACCCTAGCATCTTCTTATGCTTTTGCAGAAAAAGCATGCACTATGGGATAAGGCTAAGCAGTCCAACGGGAATGAGTCAGAAAATAAGCACAAGACCTATTTCCTGACTAGAGTATAATTAACGCCCGAAACATTCACCAAGTTCACAATTTCAATTGGCTAGATTCTCCGTAAGCTCAAGAATGAACCTTGGTTCGAACTGCCACCACCCATGAAGGCAGTCTTACCAGGCTGGATTAGACAAAGTATTGCGTGTTCCATCAAAGACCAGGCCACACTATAACGACTGCCTGAAGTGGAAGCAGTACCTCGAGAAGATGATGAATGAGGGTCAGTGCGATGAGTATCTCGACAAGTCAGTGGCACGGCTTACGCAAGCAGTGAAAGCCAACATTGAACCCCCTTGAAGACGATGCAGATTAATGGCATATTTGTTAGGTCTGAGCACCTTCAGGCCACAGGCAGCTCTAGAAGAACGAAGCATTCAGCTTTCATTAAGTAATGATACGAATGAGTGTTTGGGGAAATCTCCCATCACCCCCCTGAATCCCGTTAACGCTTATCCATATAAGTTCAAGGTCTTAAGCACATCGATGAATAAGACCTCATAGGCCGAGAATTAATTAATTGTTATGCAGTTTTTACCTTTCAACATAGTTGATACATTACTTTATCCTCAATGAAGACCCAAAAAGTTATTGATAAGCTTGGCTCAACTGCTGTCTACTACAACTACCCAAACCATCATCTGCTTAAGCTCTTTAGTGCGAGAAGGTAAATTAATTTCTGACACCTATCTGGGTCTGCTCTGCAATGTGAAAAGGTAAACTAATTCTTTAACACCCATATGGTAGGCTTTCTAGTGCAAGATGGTAAACTAATCCCCTAACACCCATATTAGTAAGCTCTCCAGTGCAAGAGGGTAAACTAATTCTCCGACACCCATCTGTGTTTGCTCTTCAGTGCGAGAGGGTAAACTAATTCAAATGGGTGTCGAGGAATTAGTTTACCATCTTGCACTAGAGAGCAAACCCAAATGGGTGTAGGGAAATTAGTGTACCCTCTCGCATTGGAGAGCAAACTCAGATGGGTGTCGGGGAATTAGTTTACTCTCTCACACTGGAAAGTAGACCAAGATGGGTGTTGAGGAATTAGTTTACCTTCTCGCACAGGAGAACTTACCAAGATAGGTGTCGAGGATTAGTTTACCCTCTCACATTGGAGAAGTCACCTAGATAGGTGTCGAGGAATTAGTTTACCTTCTCACACTGGAGAGCAGACCTTGATAGGTGTCGCAAAATTAGTTTACCCTCTCGTACTAGAATGCATGAAAGTTGTTGTTATGAGTGCAACCGAGGAAAGTTGGACTGCTGAACATCTGAAGTTATCCTTAGCCTATGAAGTCTTGTTCGTTGATCTGCTTAAGACTTCAAATATGCTATATTCTTGAGTTCTTCGTTGGTTTGAAATATGACTTGTTGTGTTGTGGTGAGATTAAAGTATGGGTAATCGACCGCAGGACCGGTCATCAAGTTGGATTATTGTGTACTCGAATTCTGAGAAAGAATCACGGTAACATTTCGTATAACCAATGAAAATTATTGGTATTAACAATAATTGGGGCTGGAAATTCTAATATTTACGAAGATCATGGTGATTATTTATTTTCGGACATGAATGGAATCATAGACTGAGGTTTTGGTTTGTTCAAAATTAATGGAATTGTGGAATTGGTTTCATATCCCTTTTTATTATTTAGTAATCGAAAATCTTGAGGATGAGATTTATTTTAATGGGAGATATCCTATTCCAGATTTTAATGGTTTATTTTATTTTAGAAGTTTTCCAAAGATTTAATTGAAATTCGTTAAATTCTCTGATCTTGAGAAAACAAAGTGAGGGGCATTTCATTCATTTCTTAATTTTCTTGACCTTTTCGGTCAACTCTTGAGTTGATTAGGTAGAGTTCAATTCCATTAGTGCTTAGGTGCAAATGGATCTTAATTCCAAGTTAGAACGGCGAACTTATGAGCTCGGAAGTATGAGAAATTTTAGATATCTGGACTTACTATTAGTAGTAATCTTTAATTAGTCAGCCAAAAATTAGGAGGTTTCCAATTAGGGGGAACCTAGTTAAGAAGCCCAAAAACCCAAAAAACCAACCCAAATCGACCCATAGTGACCCATGAATTTTCGACGTCAATTCTGGTGAACCTCTGTGGAATATTTCGACGCCACCACCACCATCTTGAGGCTTTCCCTCCCCTCTACAAAACCTGCCCAAGAAACATCTTGATTAACCACCATACATGGTGCGAGGCCATGAGAGCTGACGAAAATCAATAGTGTTTCGACCACCCTTTTCATTCTTCGGCAAATCAGCGAAGTGATGACCGACACCACCACCTGGGACTTGTAGCCTTTCCTCCTAGGAGTAAATCCCGACCAGCCATGACTGTGGAGCCAAAAATAATCAAGAAGAATTTGGAGATGACATGTGGATTTTCGGGTAAATAAGACAAAATTACCCTTGAGGCACATCGAAACTCCCACGCGCAAGCAGCGAACAATAATGACTCAATCAAGGTCAAAAGTGATCAAAATAGGTATTTATTCAAAACCTATTTCATCCATCCTCATCAAATCCTCCCCACAAGGTAACCCTCAATTATTCTTTCAAATTAGGATTAATTACCTAAATTAATTGATTAATTTCCTAATTAATTAATTAATTTTCTAATTAATTTTCTAATTGATTGCAAGATCTTATTTTGATATAATATCTTGCAATTACACCAAAAAACCACCATCAGTGGCCGGCCACGCCCCTATAAATAGCTCCCATTTCTCCCAAAAATTTAATTCCAACTCTCTTGCAAAATTCTCCAAATTTCTCTAAGTATTTTCCCTCAAATTCTAACTTTGGCATCGGGAGGTTCTTCGGCCAAAGCACCCACTCGGCACAATTCATCGTGGGCGAGTGAGACTCTTGGCCTTGACCTAAGGTGTTAACTGTTTTTTAGGTGCATTTTTGTCCAAGAAGAAGAAGGCGGAAATTTGCATCCACAAATTGGTGCTTTCATGAGAGCTTGAGTCACACGCTCGTAGAAGACTCGCATCCAAGGTTTTTCGTTTTCTTGTTCATTTGTAGAATTTTTTGTACGTTCTTACTCTTGGAATTTTTATTTATAAAAATTCTTAGATAAAACGTAAAAAAGAAGTACAATGACAAGAGATTCGGAAACCTCGACAAACGAAAATTCCAACGTTCAAGAAATGGGACCACGGCAATCCACGAGGCTAAACACAACAACAAGTGGAGTGGCACCACCACGACGAGGCCCCACCGTGGCAACCACCACGGGAGCAACCGTAGCAGCCACCCTCGACACCAAGGCCTCAGACCAACTTGTGCCACTCAAGCCCACACGAGCCCAAGCCCAAGGCGAGCCCACTCGAGCCGCCCAAGCCCAACGCGAGCCCAACGTGTTGCTAAGCCGAGCCCAAGCCTTGAACCAACATGTGCCACATGCAGTCCAGCCCACTCCTGTGCGTTGAACCAACATATGCCACATGCAGTCCAACCCACTCACGTGGTGTCCCAAGTAGCCCAAATTGACCTAAGACCAGTTTAACCGTCCCGGCTCCAAACTTTTGGGCCGATGATTGAACTGGGGGCATTTTCCCAACTCAAAATCTCATGCCCGAAGTCTAACACACTTCCACTGCTCAAGGAGATGCATTCCTTCCAAGCTCTTCCAACCCAAATGAAGAACAACACTTGTCTTGACAAGTCATAGAATTGACGAGTGCCCTCCCATAGTAGACGACCTTGGTGAATTAGCACTTGCAGCCGATCGAGATACAACGTGCCCCAGACGAGGTGTCTTGAAGTAGGACATACTAAGAATCTTTCTAGTAGCCATGAATCGAGCGTTTTAGCAGTGTACACTCCCGACTGGGCCCCCGAGATAGCGTATACTCCCGTCCTAGCACGCAGAGGAGCGTGCATTCTCGATTAGGCCCACCGATGCGCATACACTCACGGTTGGGACCACACTTCGATAATCAACATGAGCAACCTTCCAGGCGAAGTGTTTATTCGCAGCTAGGCCTGTAAGAAGCATTTTCCACCTCACATAGGAGTAGGCAGCACGACGGACGGAGATGAGTAGTCACTCAATCGAGCTCAAGTTCAACCAGTAGCCTACGAGGGATAGCCTACGAGGGATTCCCTCGCCTACTAGGAACAAACCACATGCACTGCAGCCGTGACATAGACGAGTTGAGCACGTAGAAGAGCAGCCTAGACTAGCAGGTCAAGACTGGGGGCAGCCGAGAGCTCCGCTACCCTAACAAAGGCAAATTCAGGAAGAGGTAGAGAGGCTCTTAAACGAGCGATTGCACGACTTCCAATGCTACGAGATCATCGATGTGGCATTATGACGGGACATGACCAACATGAGCAGGTCATCCTTCACGGACGAGATAGAGCAGGCAAAGCCTCTATGCAAGTTTAGCATGCCATATTTCACATCTTTCAAAGGAGATGGAGACCTGGAAAGACATTTGAGGCATTATCGAAGCACCATAGTCCTTTACCGGAACAACGATGCTTCTATGTGCAAGATATTCGACACCATTTTACAAGGCGAGGCGCAAGATTGGTTTCACACCCTACCGGCATGATCCATCCGAAGTTTTGATGATCTTTCCTTGGTTTTCACCAAAGAATACTTATCCTACCGCTCGATCAAGAAGAAGTGCGACCATTTGTTCAACGTCAAGAAGAACCCAAAGGAGTCGCTTCGCGACTATGTGAAGGGGTTCAAAGTAGAGAAGGCAAAGATAGTCGTATGCGGTGACTAGATAGCTAGTACAACCTTTCAAAAAGGACTCTCACCAGACCACCCGTTATTCAGAAAATTGATTGTGGAAGAAGATCTAACTCTGGCAGACTTATTTGCTTTGGCAGAGAAGCATGCACTTTGGGATAAGGCTTAGTGAGTAGACAAGGCACCCAAGTAACCTTGAGTACAATAACAAAACCAAGCCGAAAGCAGCGGATGACTTATTTACATGCTTGATAGTATTCGAAGTAGCAATAAGCTCTACCCTCATACGAGAAGAGTTGGGTGCCCGACTACTTGTATTCCATAGTTCAAAAGCTCTCTTGGATGTGAAAACCAGTTACCAGAAATTCAAAAGCTAACTTTGGTGATAATTGTTGCAACCCAGAAGCTCAAGTTATACTTTCAGACGTACGCAGTCATCCTCATGGTGCACTATTTTGCCCAATCTAGACGCACGATGATAATGATGCACACACTGGCGGATGCAAAGCTTTCTGATGAACATAGCAACCCAGCATAAAAAACACGCCAAGGGCAGATAAACACTAGGATGACATACTCGGAAGCAAGTTTTGTCCTAGTCAGAAGATTCTACATAGGAGCAAGATATACCGGTAGTTAAGCACCACCTCCTTGTGCATGTCACATAGCCCCAGCTGACCTTTGCTCCATAATTTAGCTCTAAAGTGGCCTAATACCGGCAGTTGAGCTTCTCCTGCTACGTGTAACAGAGCCCCAGCTCCACGGCTCTCTACTGTGCTTACACGCTTAGCCTAGGCGACACAACAGAGTGACCCAACGACACTTCGGAGGCAACCGAGCACGCCCTAGCCAGGCCTGCTTCACCCGATAGAGAGTTTTGGCATTTGCACGTCGATGGCGTATCTAATTATAAGTGCTCGAGAGCAAGCGTGATCCTTGTCACCTCAGATGGTTCGATGCTCGAGCAGGCAATCACTCTAGGCTTCAAAGCATCCAACAATAAAGTGTAGTATGAAGCCTTACTAGCATGCCTCTGAATGACAAAAGACTTAGCGGTGAAAAAGCTAGCAATTCATTCTGATTCTCAGCTAATCACTAGCCAGACTAATAGGGAGTACATGGCAAAAAATATGAAGATGACGCAATACCTAGAGAAGGTATGAAAGCAACTTGAAGCGTTTCAGACTTATACCCCTACTCAAGTTCTGCGGGCAGACAAAGCTCACGCAGATTTGCTAGCCGGCCTAGGCTCCACCCTCGACCACCAACTCAAACACTCTATCTCGGTGGAGTATCTAGACGAGCTAAGCATAGAGGTGGAGCTAGCAACCGAAGTGTCACAAGTTAGTATAACTCCTAACTGGCAAAGTTCTATTATAGAGGACCTGGTAAATGACACACTCCCTACGGAAAGATTAAAGTCTAGAAAACTCCAAATAAAGACGGCTTGCCACTACATGTGGAACAGGATTCTCGTCCGAAGATCCTACACCAGACCACATCTCCGCTGCCTAGCGTCTCTTGACAACCTAAAGGTTCTAAGCTCAATCCACGAAGGCGTTTGTTTTAATATTTCTGAAGGCCGATCCTTAGCTTAGAAAGCCTTTAATGCGGGTTACTACTGTCCTACCATGCACCAAGATGCTAAAGAATTAGTACAAAAGTACTACCGCTACCAATGCTACAAGCCGATACTAGCACTGCCTGCCAGCGAACTATACCCGCAGACTAAGGGCAAGGGCATGATGATCATGGCAACCGATTACTTCACCAAATGGGTAGAAGCAGAGCCCATAACAACCACAACTCAGATGGACATAGAGCGCTTCATATATAGGAACATTATTTGCTGATTCATCACAGACAATGGCCCGCAATTCGTAGGTAAAGATTTGGCAAAGTTCTTTTAAAAGTTTGGCATTAAGCAGCATATGTCCACGTCGATATATCCTCAGTGCAATGGGCAGGCCGAAGCATCCAACAAGACGATTCTTGACTACCTCAAAAAGTCCCTCTACGACAAGAAGGGAAAATGGCCAGACGAACTCCTCGGATGTCTATGGGCGTATCACACCACTAAATGACGAGTCACCGGTGAGACTTCGTTCTCTTTAGCATTTGGTTCATAAGCAATCATTCCTCCCAATGTCATCATGCTAAACATCAGCACTCTACTGCCAAGCATTAAGCAGAATAGTAAGGAGATTGCCACAAGCCTAGATCTGGCAGAGGAGAAGTGTGAGCAGACCATCACCCGGATCGCAGCCTACTAGCAATAACTCATTTCCAGCTACAATAAGAGGGCCAAGATCCGGCAATTTTAGCCTGAAGATCTAGTCATGAGAAAAGCCTTGATCATTGCTTGCAGAGAAGGCTTTAAAAAGATGGATTCCAAGATTAGCAGAGTAGGCGGCAAGGGTAGTTACACCCTCGCCATTATAGATGACAAAGAAATCGAAAAGTAGTGGAATGCGTACAATTTGAGGAAGTACCATGCATGGCCTCCTGCTACATTAAAGCCCAAAGACTAAAGCAACTCGACGGGCACCACCTTGCGAGCCAAGGACTATCCAGTTGTTATGCAGTTTTTACTTTACAGCTAAGTTCTCGTTCGTTTCACTTATTTTTCAATGAGGAATTCAGAAGTAATCTACAACTTGGCTCGGCTGCATGCTGACAACAACTAATCACTCCTGGACTTCAAAAGAAGACCGCGCCCTTTTTAGGGACTTATCGCAGGAATTGTGTCCCTTAAAGGACCAACCATGCTTTCCAGTGCGAGAGGGTAAACCAATTCCCCAACACCCATCTTGGTCTGCTCTCTAGTGCGAGAGGGTAAACCAATTCCTTGACATCCACATGGGTTGGCTCTCCAAAACGGGAGGATAAACTTTACACTCTAAATATCCAGACGTGGATGAGTCGGGCTGCCCTGGTATAACTAGGTGCATGATGGCTTGGGCCGGGCTTCTTAGAAGTAGCCACAGTGGTCCTTTTCAAGGCTTAGCTAACTGAATGATTTTGGGTCTCTTGGCCTAATTCGGAGGAGGCACATTAAGCAGTATGCCTTATGAACGGCTGTCCTGGAACCCTAAAGCTACTATTGAGTGCACTAAGGTACCCTATGATTTTCAGAAAACTACCTACGGCTTGCCTTTCGAGCAGTAAAGCCGCGCTAGACTTATACAACCGCACGTTTCTATGAAAGGTTAAACAAGTTAGTGCGTATATACGAAGCTTCATCCATTCACGACATGCTACGCAGTTGATGGGCCTCATTTTTGCTAAAGCATAGAACGAACTACACCACATCCTAAAGTGTTGTGACACTTGCTATGCAACCTACGGAATTGGAGAAAGCCAAAGTTAACATCTAGGTGGTCATGTGGACTCGTCTGCTTCTGTAAGTAAGGCGTCTGGCTGTCGACCCTATGGATAACAACTTTGCAAAGTTCTACACCAACATCTATGACAGCGTAGGCTACGTGGGCCTCTTTGCTTATAGAAAAGTAGAACGCCTGCCATTGGTCTATAAAGTCTAAAGGTTAGGGCATGAACAAAAGAAGCGAAGATGGAGAAAAGTGAAGAAAGCAAGCTTATTAAATTTTATAGCAAAATTGATATACAAATAGCAAAGGCTGAAAGAGTTCGAGCAACCAAAAGCAATAAGGGAAACAAAGAAAATCCTAAAGGCTACCTAGAAGACTACCTTTCAGCAGCTTGGACATCCCACGACTACTCGGCCGCTACACCTTCAACAGCCATAATGCTCCTAGCAATGGCATCATCTGACGCTTCACCCCCAGCTGCTCTAGCTTGGGCATCAAACTTCACCAATAGGGGCCTCAAAAGTAAAGGCAAGCAAGTCTTCCAGAGAAATAGAGAAGGTTTCAAAGTCCTTCCTAGCAAACTCGAAGTTAAATAGCCTACCAAAGAGATGATCTACATAACTCAACTTGTAGAAATCAACCAGACTCTGAACAAATGAAGCCTCGAGCCCAACCTTCTCACCTTTCAGCTGCTCATTCTCCTTGAGTAGACCAACACGGACGCGTTGCAGCTTATCCACTTCTTTCTTCAAACTTTCGTTGATCTTCAGCGCACCTTGGAGTTCCAACACTTGAGGTTCAAGTGTTGGAAATATGCCCTAAAGCCAATCATATGATGATACTTTACGGACATTTCACATGTTAAACTAATCTAGTTTAATATAAAGGGAAAAGATTATTGTTTAAAGCTGTCTCTTATAATTGTTATATGCTTAAGCGATAAGCCCAATGAATACGTAATTAGGAGAATGTGATCTAAAGAAGTTAGATTCATGAGATCATTCTCTTTCGTATACATATCCTAAACTTTCCTGATCATAGGATTGCCGATTGGGCATTGACAGTCCGTTAAGATCAATACGTGCTATGTCTTCTCTTAGGGAGAGTGACTGGTCTCGAGTCATTGGTGTGATTGACACCAAGATAAGCATGTAGGCGCTCAATAAAGAATAAGTCTAATGAACACGATCAACAAGGAGTTCTCATACTCATGTCACATGAGAACTCATGGTTGGGATAATGCAAAGTAGTCATTTGACTTGAGGCATCATAGTTGTCTTATGGTTAGGTCCTTAGTCTTTGACTATGTCAAAGTCACTCCGTTAGAGGGTGTCTACGACATAGTTGGGGTTAAGTCACATAGCCATGGAGGCAAGTGAATGCACAACAAGGGATCTCTAACCTTCAAATCGTTTGAGGCAAAATACTCTATGATATGATTAAGAATCTCTGGCCAGAGTATGAATGAGATTTAGGAAGTCGTTCCAAATCGCATAATGTGGTCAAGAGTATTGTATTAGAGAAATACCGTATTGCATTGTAATCCTAAACTGAATAGGTTCTCCACCTTTCTGATTAGCTTGGGTAGCCATGACATACTGCTAAGTGTCACTCATGGTTTGTGGAAGCCTTAAAGGTGTGTAATCACCAAAGGGAGAATTGAAAGTATGTTTCAATTCACAATCGATTTGAAGAGTTCTAATCGCCCATTGCCTCTCTAAAAAGAACCTAATGGATCGTACACCGTGTAAGGTAGAGATTGAAGAAACAACGGAGATGAGTAAGGATAATTAAATGGTTTAATTATTTACGGCTAGGATTAATTAATATGTTAATTAATCAAACGAATAAGTTTGTTATAGGCCTCGGGTTAGTTTTGGGCCTCAAGGCCCAATAGGACTTGAATGTCAAGTCCAATAACTCAAGTTATATGACAACTTGAATACACAAAGGGCTTGAAAGCCCAATAAACCCTTAAGGCCGGCCACATTAGAGAATGAAGGGTTTTGGTTCTTTTGTTACTTAAGCGAAGGGACTATATAAAGAACTTTATAGCCAAAATTCATTTAGGGTTTTCTTTAAGGAAATTGGAGAGAACACATGCTCTCCTTTTTCTCTCTAAGAAGCCGGCCACCCTAGAGGAAAATAGCTAGCAATCTTACTTCATCTAGGTCACTTATCTCTTCATCAATGCTCTCCTTGGTGTGGAGACTTAGAGGTTCTCTATTTTGGGAACTTGGAGAATCCATTCTACCATCCTCATCCAAGAAGTCCATGGAGCTAAGAAGTAAGGAATGAAGGCTCTATCTCTTGGTGACTAGCCTTTGCTTATGCAAAGAGGAATGAACAAAGGTATAATGTAAGATCCCACATTGCCTAGGGGTGAAGATCCTATAAGCTTTATATGTATATTCCCATCTCTACCTAGCACGAGGCCTTTTGGGAGCTCACTAGCTTCGGGTTCCATTGGAAATCCGAAGTTAAGCGAGTTCGTGTGAGAGCAATCCCATGATGGGTGACCCATTGGGAAGTTCTCGAGTGAGTTCCTAGAAAAAAAAAAACCGTGAGGGCATGGTTGGGGCCCAAAGCGAACAATATTGTGCTATGGTGAAGTTGAGCCCGGGATGTGGTGGGGGCTCAGGCTAGGATGTGACAATTTGGTATCAGAGCCAATCCCTGGACAGAAGTATGCCAACAAGGACATCGGGCCTCTAAGGGGGGTGGATTGTAAGATCCCACATTGCCCAGGGGTGAGGATGATGTAAGCCTTATATGTATATTCCCATCTCTACCTAGCACGAGGCCTTTTGGGAGCTCACTGTCTTCGAGTTCCATTGGAACTCTGAAGTTAAGCAAGTTCACGCGAGAGTAATCCCATGATGGGTGACCCATTGGGAAGTTCTTGTGTGAGTTCCTAGAAATAAAACCGTGAGGGCGTGGTCGGGGCCCAAAGTGGACAATATCGTGCTACGGTGGAGTCGAGCCTGGGATGTGGTGGGGGCCCGGGCTGGGATGTGACATATAATTTTTCTCAACTCACTTTGTTCTTGAGTTGAGTCTTGGTTCACCACGCTCACTAAGCCTTGAATTTCATGGGTAAAGTTTTGTTTTTGAGTGCATACAAGCATGATTCCGCCTTTTAATTGTTAATTGCATGCATTGATGTTGCTTAAATGAACTAGTTTTCACAAATATTTCCTTCATCAAGCCTATCAACAACCTTCTTGAAGTGGATTACTTGTAAGTAACAATCAACTCTTCATCCTTTGCATAAGTAGTGAAACAAAGATCAGAAATGGCGCGCTCAAGATCTTGAATCTGAGGTATGTAAGATCTAATCTCCTTCTCTGCACTTTCATACTTAACTTGGATCGCGTCAACCCTAGTTTTCAAGTCAATGATCTCTTGGCGAGTGATCTCAAGCTGTAGAGAAGTAGGGGCAGAGATATTAAACCCCTTCAAAGTGACGAGCTCTGACTCCAACTTTCTGATCTTCTTGGCAGAAGAATAAGCTTCAACTGCTATAGTCTTTGCCATCTCCTTGGCAGCCTTGGCATTCTCTTGGACAAGGAGTATAGACTCAGTTAGCAGAATCACCATTTTCTGCATCATAACAAGCAGAGCAGTCCTTCTGTATTGGGTCATATGCTTCGCAAAGGAACTTGAGAAAATAACCCCTTTAACGCCATCAACAAGCTTAGCACATGCGTCCATCTGGCTCCAAAAGTGCACAGATCTCAACTGCTTCTCCATAAACAGGCTTGATGAATTTGTCACAACTGCCCATGCCAGCCGTCTTCTCTTTCTCAGCAGGCGAACCAGTCTCAGCAGTAAGAAGAATAGGCCTTGGCACCACTTTAGCAGCAAAGTCCACATTATCGCTCTTCATAGTAGGAAGCCTCTCTAAAGGTGAACTGGACTTAACTCCCAACGGATGTTTTGGTATAGACTTCAACACTGGGGCCATGATAGAATTATTACACTGAGCAATCCTATTAACAATCATACTAGCCATTTTCGGCATGGCAGGCGTCACATGCTCAGATCTAGCAGCCCCATTTTTCTTCCTATTGGAAGAAGTCAAGTCAATCATAGGCCTCTCCGTAGCAGGCAGACCCTCATGAGCAGTAAAGGAAGTCTTCAGTTTGTTCTCAACCGGTATCTCTTAAGTAAGCGGGGAAGATCCATTCTTTCCATCTTCATTCATAGTAGGCTCCATGATAGTGATCAGACAAGCCAATGCATTCGCCTTGATCCTCTTTATCTCCTCTCTTAGAAGCAGCCCACCTTTCTCCCGGTGAAGAAGACTAAGCAGCTAACGCCATTCACGGTACTCAGTAGGGGAGCTCAACCTATACTGACTTTTCCCTCATTTTTTCTCTCAGACCAGCAAGCAGCAGACCTGCATGCCTAGCATTCTAGTAGCCCACGAGGCCTGCGACCTTCTCATTTCTCTCAATCGCCAACCTGGCCCGCGTCAGGTCCAAGTGCCCAAAGGACATGAGCCATGCGGTTTACCTAGCACTACGCCCTATCACCTCAATCCGCGATCCCAGCTGCACAGCTGCCTTTGGCTTTAGCCAAACCGAGCAGCCCTAAGCAGTGGTCCCTGCCACAACACTTCCTCAGCCTATGCCGAGCTAACTCCTGGCCCCTGTCAGCCGACGTGCAGCACAACCCCAACGGCTGCCTCGCGGTAGCACTATCTAAAAAAAAGACAAGGAAAATTAATTTTTCTTACATCGTTGCGGCATAGAGAAAACGAAGAAAGCAACGAAAAACGATCATTTGCATGGGCAAGTGTAGAAGATTGCTAGGGGAGGGGAAACAAATATCCTCTAGCTTTTTCTCTCTTGTAGGGTAGAATAAATCGCTCTCTAAAGTTAATTTAATAATTTACTTAAGGTAGACTTAAACTTTGGGAGAAATTTATTTCCCTTTCCTAGAAATACCTAATTTCCAATGAAAGAGGGAATCTACATCAAAATAGGAAGCAATCCAATGTTTGCTAAAGCAAGAAGATCTCTACACCTGCTGCCCTTTCCTGTGAGCAGCCCAATAGGTGTGGGGGCATTTGTGGAGCAAAAAATAATCAAGAAGAATTTAGAGACAACACGTAGATTTTCAGGTAAATAAGACAAAATTACCCTCGAGGCACACCGAAACTCCCATGCGCAAGCAGCGGACAATCACGACTCAATGAAGGTCAAAAGTGATCAAAATAGGTATTTATTCAAAACCTATTTCATCCATCCTCATCAAATCCTCTCCACAAGGTAACCCTCAATTATTCATTCAAATTAGGATTAATTACCTAAATCAATTGATTAATTTCCTAATTGATTGCAAGATATTATTTTCACATAATATCTTGCAATTACACCCAAAAACCACCATAAGTAGCTGGACCCCTTTTCTCCAAATAGGGGCCGGCCACACCCCTATAAATAGCTCCCATTTCTCCCAAAAACCTAATTCCAACTCTCTTGCAAAATTCTCCAAATTTCTCTAAATACTTTTCCCTCAAATTCTAACTTTAGGAATCGACGCATGGAAGCTTTAGGAATCCGCCGGCTTTACCTCTAGAATTGAGCTTTTCTCAATCGGCTTCACCTCTAAGCTTTTAGCTAGCAAGGGTTGTTGGTAATGCCTTGTATTCTGCTCCATCGTTGGATGCTTTGAAGTTAGGAATGTCGGTGGCTTGATCGGTGTGGAGGGATTTGTGGGACAGATTTGGCACGGTTGAGAATCGTTATGCATGATAGGCAATGTTGGGGGCCACTGAGATGAGACATGATGGGGCCGTGTTACGCATAGTAGGAGATAGTGTTCAACTGTCGATATTAGGCCGTTCTAGTGCTGAGTTATGCACAACAGTGCTTAACTACTCGTGGGAGCCTGCTCCATGTATGGTACCGTTTAGGTAATGAGGACAAGGCATGCCTCCGATCCCATGTAATTGAAGGAACTCTCCTGCAAGTTAGGCTGATACGTTCTTTGGTGCTCGTTGCTTGCTAAACCCAAGTGCAGTTGTCACGTAGCAGTATAAACTCGAAGTCCGAGTGTCGTATTCCTTAAAGAGCATTGAAAAAGAATGCAGAATTATCAAGACTGAAACAAAGAATAATATCGAATGAGATGTAACTTATAGAAGAAAAGTTCAACAATTAAAAACACTAAAGCGTCAGGGTTCCACTTGCATACAACTATGCAATTTCACTATTTCGATTCTTTTTCATAACTTAACTGAGATACCAACAACAAGTGATCTCAACCGGAAAATATAGCAATTAAGTTTTCCTCATTTAAAATTTCTTGAAAAGTGATTTTCATTGTAGATATTCAAAATAGAACGCCCATTCAATTTCTTATAGAAGTAATCCCAAATATAATTTGTACCTATGGCAACAAAATATTAAGAAATTACTCCGTTGAAATTGTGGAGCCAAAATTAATCAAGAAGAATATGGAGGTGATATGTGGATTCTTGGGTGAAAAGGACAAAATTACCCTTAAAGCACACCAGAATTCCTACGCGCGAGCAGTGGACA
This sequence comes from Pyrus communis, assembly GCF_041283825.1. Classification (NCBI taxonomy): domain Eukaryota; kingdom Viridiplantae; phylum Streptophyta; class Magnoliopsida; order Rosales; family Rosaceae; genus Pyrus; species Pyrus communis. Next base: position 30,409,102 of record NC_142580.1, read on the forward strand.
ATCATCCATCAATCAAGTCAAAAGTGCCCAAAATAGGTATTTATTTATAACCTATTACATCCATCCTCATCATATCTTCTCCATAAGGTAACCCCCAAATCATTCCTCTTTTATTATATTAATTAGCTAATTAATTAATTAATTAATTATTCCATTAATTAGCTAATTAACCACAAATCAAGAACCTAACCCATAAAACCATCCAAGTGGACGATCTTTCCTCTCCTAATGGGGCCAGCCACACCCCTATATAAACCCCCACATTCTCTCCAAAACTCAATTCTTATTCTCTTGCTAAACTCTCTAAATTCTTCAAACACTTTTCCCTCAAAATTCTAACTTTGGCATCAGAGGTTCTTTGGCCAAAGGCGCCCCCGCCCGCCCCCCCTCCCCCCCCCACAAAAAAAACATTCATCATGGGCGTGTGAGGTTCTTAGCCTTAACCTAAGGTGTTATTTGTTTTGTAAGTGAAATTTTGTACAAGAGCAAGGAGGAAGAAATTTGCATCCACAAATTGGTGTTTCATTGAGAATTGAGTCACACGTTCGTAGAAGACTCTCGCATCTAAGGTTTTTTGTTTCCTTGCTTATTTGTAGATTTTTCGTATGTTCTTATTCTTGGAATTTTTATTTCTAAAAAATACTTTGATAAAACGTAAAAGAAAAGTACAATGGCAAGAGATTCGAAAACCTCGATGAATGGTAATTCCAACGTTCAAGGATCAGGACCGCGACAATCTACAAGGCTCAACATAACGAGGAGTGGAGTGGCACCACCCCTGTGGGGCGCCACAGTGGCAACCACCATGGTAGCCACCTTTGGCAAATCCTACAGTGCCACAACCACTGGTCAAGCCGTGCCATTCAAGCCCACATGGGCCCAAGCCCAAGGCGAGTCGTCTTGAGCCACTCAAGCCCGACGTGAACCCAACGCATTGCCAAGCTGAGCCCTAGCCTCGCACCCACGTGTGCCACACACCAAGCAGCCTACTTCTGTGGCCCAGCCTGCTCCTGTGGCCTTCCAAACAGCCCAAATCAGTCCAAGATTAGTTAAACTGTCCTGACTTCAAATTTCTAGGTGTATGATCGAACCGATGGCATTTTCACCACATTTCTCTACGGATTTGACATTTTTCAACTCAAATCTCGTGCTCGAAGTCTACTACACTTCCACTGTTCAAGGTGACGCATTGCTTCCAAGATTTTCTAACCCAAATGGAGAACAAAACTTGTCTCAACAAGACATAGAGCTGATAGCGCCCTTGCACAGCAGACGACCTGGGTGAATTAGCTTTTGCAGTGCACCGAGATCTAACGTGCCCCAGATGATGTTGGAAATGTGCCTTAAAACCAATCATATGATCATACTTTACGAACATTTCACATGTTAAAGTAATCTACTTTAATATAAAAGGCAAAGATTATTGTTTTAAGCCGTCTCATATAAATGTTCTATGCTTAAACAATAAGTCCAAGGAATATGCAACTGGGAGAATATGATCTAAAGAAGTTAGATACATGAGACCATTCTCTTTCGTATACATATCCTAAACGTTCCTGATTATAGGATTGCCAAATGGGCATTGACAGTCCGTTAAGATCAGTACGTGCTATGTCTTATCTTAGGGAGAGTGACTGGTCTCGAGTCATTGGTGTGACCGACACCAAGACAAACATGTAGGTGCTCAATAGAGAATGAGTCCACTGAACACGATCAACGAGGAGTTCTCATACTCATGTCACATGAGAACTCATGGTTGGGATAATACAAAGTAGTCATTTGACCTGAGGCATCATAGTCGTCTTATGGTTAGGTCCTTGATCTTTGACTATGTCAAAGTCACTCCATCAGAGGGTGTCCACGTCATAGTTGGGGTTAAGCCACTTAGCCATAGGCAAGTGAATGCACAACAAGGGATCTCTAACCTTCAAACTGTTTGAGGGAGAATACTCTATGATATGATTAAGAATATCTAGCCAGAGTATGAATGAGATTTAGGAAGTCGTTTCAAATCACATTCAAGGTAATCATATAAGCAAAAGAATCACATTGGATAGTAGACATGAATAAACTATCAAACCAAACAATGTGGTCAAGAGTATTGTATTAGAGAAAGACCATATTGCATTGTAATCCTAAACTGAATAGGTTCTCCACCTCTTCTGATTAGCTTGGGTAACCATGACATACTGCTAGGTGTCACTCATGGTTTGTGGAAGCCCTAAACGTGTATAATCACTAAAGGGAGAATTAAAAGTAAGTTTCAATTCACAATCGATATGAAGAGTTATAATCGCCCACTGCCTCGCTAAAAGGAACCTAATGAATCATACACCGTGTAAGGTAGAGATGGAAAAAATAACGGAGATGAGGAAGGATAATTAAATGGTTTAATTATTTATGGCAAGGATTAATTAATATGATGATTAATCAAATGAATAAGTTTGTTTTAGACCTCGGGTTAATTTTGGACCGCAAGGCCCAATTGGACTTGAATGCCAAGTCCAATAACTTAAGTTGTATGACAACTTGAAAGCCTTATAAACCCTTAAGGCCGGCCATATAGAGAAAGGGTAGTGAACTTTCTTTAATTGCAAGTTTGCCATTACATTGTGAGGTGGTATAAAGGCAGCTTTATAGCCATTTCATCCTTAAGGTTTTCTTGGAGAAAAGATGAGAACAAAAGCTTTCTTGACTCTCTAGGAGGCCGGCCACCTTGGAAGAGATTAATAGCATCTATCTCTTCCTAGGTCACTCATCTCTTCATCAATACTCTCCTTGGTGTGGAAAAATTAGAAGTTCTCTATTTTGGGAACTTTGAGAATCCTTTCAACCATCCTCCTCTAAGAAATCCATGGAGCTAAGAAGCAAGGAATGAAGGCCCTCTCCTTGGGTGATTAGCCTTTTCTTATGCAAAGAGGAATCAACAAAGGTATAAGATTTCTCAACTCACTTTTTTCTTGAGTTGAGCCTTGGTTCTCCCAACTACTAGGCTTTGAATTTCATGGGTAAAGTTTTGTTTTTGAGTGCACACAAGTATGATTCCGCCTTTTAATTGTTAATAGCATGCATAGATATTGCTCAAATGAACTTTTGTTCACAAATCTGTCCTTCAGATGAGGTGTCACGAACTAGGACAAGGGCAAATGAGGAACCTTTCCAGCAGCGTCCTGGCAAGCAGCCACTCCACCAGACACAAATCGAGCGTTCGGGCAGTGTACACTCCCGACTAGGCCCCCAAGATAGCGTATACTCCCATCTTAGAGTGTGGAGGAGCGTGCATTCTCGGTCAAGCCCACAGATGAGCATACACTCACGGTTAGGGTCACACTCCGATAATCAACATGAGCAACCTTCCAGGCGAAGTGTTCATTCGCAGCTAGGCCTGCAATGAGCATTATCCACCTCACATCGGAGTAGGCAGCATGACGGACGGAGAGAAGTAGTCACTCAATTCGACTTAAGTTCAACCGACAGCCTGCGAAGAACTCACTCGCCTACTAGGAACACACCACAAGCATTGCATCCACGACAAAGATGAGCCAAACACATGGAAGAGCAGCCTAGACCAGCAAGTCACGACTAAGTGTAGCCAAGAGCTTTGATACCTAACAAGGGAAAATTTAGGAAGAAGTAGAGAGGCTCTTGACCAAGCGATTGTACGATTTCCAACGCAACGAGGTCATTAACATGGCACTACAATGGGTTATGATCCACATAAGCAAGCCACCCTTCACGGACGAGATCGAGCAGGCAGAGCCTCCACAAGTTCAGCATGCCACATTTTACATCCTTCAAAGGAAATGAAGACCTGGATAGACACCTAAAACACTACCAAAGATCAATGATCCTCTATTGAAACAATGACAATCTCATGTGCAAGATATTCACCACCACTCTATAAGGTGAGGCGTAAGATTGGCTCTACACCCTGTTGCCATAATCCATCCGGAGTTTCGATGAACTTTCTTTGGTTTTCACCAAAGAATATTCATCTTATCGCTTGATCAAGAAGAAGTCCGACCACTTGTTCAACATCAAGAAGAACTTAAATGAATCGCTTCGCGACTATGTGAAGAGGTTCAAAGCAGAGAAGGCAAAGATAGTCGAATGCAACGACTCGATATCTAGAGTAGTATTTCAAAAAGGACTTCCAGCAGACCACCCGCTGTTCAGAAAATTGATCATGAAAGAAGATCTAACTCTGGCATACTTTTTCCTTCTGGTAGAGAAACATGCAGTTTGGGATGAGGCTTGCTGATGCACATTCAAGGACTTCAAGAAGTACCTGACATCACCTCGTTACTATCCAAATATCTAGACGTGGATGAGCCAGGTTGCCCTGGTATAACTAGGTGCACGATAGCTTGCGCCAGGTTCCTAGAAGTATCCATAATAGTCTTTTTCAAAGCTTAGCTAACGAAAGGATTTTGGGTTTCTTGGCCTAATCTGCGGGAGAACCGGGCCTTAGAGGCGGAGGAGGCACATTACACAGTATGCCCTATGGACAGCCACCCAGGAACCCTAAAGCTGCTACTGAGTGCACTAAGGTAGCCTACGATTTCCAGAAGACTGCTTACGGCTTGCCCTTTGAGCAGTAAAACCACGCTAGACTTATACAACCACACATTCTTGTTAAAGGTTAAACAAGCTAGCGTGCATATACAAAGCTTTATCCACTGCCGACATACTACGTAGTTGATAAGCTTCACCTTTGCAACACCTAAACCAAATCCTAAAGTGTTGTGATACTTGCTACGTAACCCACAAAATTAAAGAAAGCCAAGGTTAACAGCCTAGTGGTCACGTAGACTTGTCTACTTCTATAAGTAAGGAGTCCGGTTGTTGACCCCATGACTAAGAACTTTGCAAGGTTCTACACCAACACCTACAGCTGCATAGGCTACGTAGCCTGTCTGCTTATAGAAAGTAGCACGCCTGCCACTTGTCTATAAAGTCTAAAGGTTAGGGCATGAACAAAAGAAGCGAAGATGGAGAAAAGCGAAGGAAGCAAGTTTATTAAATTTTTTAGCAAACTTGATAAACGACTAGCAAAGACCGAAGGAGTTCAAGCAAAAGCAACAAGGAAAACAAAGAAAATCCTAAAGACTATATAAAAGGCTACACCTCAGCAACTTGGACGCTCCACGACTGCTCGGTCGCCACATCTTCAACAGTCGCGGCACCCTCAGCAGTGGCATCATCCAATGCTTCATCCCCAATTACCCTAACCTGGGCACCAACTTCTTCGATTACTTCACATGGATTGCGCCAAGCTTAGTCTTCAAGTCAACAATCTCTTGGCGAGCGGTTTCAAGCTGCAGAGAAGTGGGGGCAGAGATATTAAACCCCTTCAAAGCGACAAGCTCAGATTCCAACCTCTTGATCTTATCGGCAGAAGAATGAGCTTCGGCTGCCATAGCCTTTGCCACCTCCTTGGCAGCCTTGGTATCTTCTTGGTCAAGGAGCATAAACTCAGCTGCCATATGCTCGGCCGTATTTTGCATCATTACAAGTAGAGCAATCTTCCTATACTCGGTTGTATGCTTCGCAAAGGAACTTAGGCAAACAACTTTTCTAACGTCGTCACCAAACTTGGCACAAGCGTCCATGTCTTTAAGCAGATCTGGTTTCAAAAGCACACAGATCTTAGTGACCTCCTCAGAAGCAGGTTTAGTGGATTTCTCACAGCTACCCATGCGAGCAGTCTCCTCCTTCCCAGCAGGCGAATCAGTCTTAGAAGCAGGGAGAATGGGCCTTGGTGCCACTTTAGTAGCAGAGTCCACCTCATCAAGCCTCTCCAAAGGTAAACTGGACTTAGCTCCCAACGGACGTCTTGGTGCAGACTTTGGCACTAGGGGCATGATATGACCTTTACGATGAGCAATCGTACTAGCAATTCTTGACACGGCAGGTGCCACAGGCTCAGATCTAGCAGCTTCATTTTTCATCACATTGGAAGAAGTCATGTCAATCACAGGCTTCTCAGCAGCAGGCGGACCTTCACGAGCAGTGGAGGAAGTCTTCAATCTTTTCTCAACTGACATATCTTGAGTAGGCGGGGAAGATCTCTTCCTTCCCCTAACATTTATAGTAGGCTCCACGACAGCGATCAAACGAGACAATGTATCCACCTTGATCTTCTTTAGCTCCTTTCTTGGGAGCAGCCCACATTTCTTCTAGCAAAGAGGACTAAGTAGCCAATGTCATTCATGGTACTGAGCAGGGGAGCTTAACCCATACTGGCTTTTCCCTCATTTTTTCTCTCAGACCAGTAGCCCATACAACTCGCCTAGCACTGCGCCCCAGCGCCACAATCCGCAGCCTCAGTGCCATAATTTGTGGCCCCAACAGCATAGCTGCCCTTGGCTTTAGCCAAACCTAGCAACCCAAGCAGTGGTCCCTGGCATAATACCTCATTTGCCCATGTCGAGGCAACTCCTAGCCCCTGCCAACAGACATGCCACACCACCCCGACAGCTGCCCCACGGTAGCACCATCCAAGAAGAAGACAGAGAAAATTAATTTTTTCTTACCACGGTGCGGCACGGAGAAAATGAAGAAAGCAACGAAAGACGATCCTTTGCACGGGCAAGTGTAGAAGATTGCTAAGGGAGGGGGAACAAATATCTTCTAGCTTTCTCTCTCTTGTAGGGTAGAATAGATTGCTCTCTAAAGTTGATTTAATCATCTACTTAAGGTAGATTTAAATAGACTTCAGAAGTGATTATTTCCCTTTCCTAGAAGGATCTTATTTTCAATTAAAGAGGGAATCTACATCAAAATAGGAAACAATCTTATGTTTCCTAAAGCAAGAAGATCTCTACACTTGTTGCCCTTTCCTGCGATCGGCCCAAGATTATCTCAACCATCCAGACCTGCCATCGAGCTGGGAGCATTTTCACCATATTTCTCCGCAAATTTGACATTTCCCAACTCAAATCTCATGCACGGAGTCTACCACACTTCCACTGCTCAAGCAGACACATTATTTCCAAGCTCTTCCTATCCAGTTAGAGAACAACATTTGTCTCGACAAGTCATAAAATTGACGAATGCCCTTGCACAGCAGACGACCTTGGTGAATCAGCTTTTGTAGCGCACTGAGATGCAACATGCCCCAAACGAGGTGTCCTAAAGTAGGACAACGGTAAATGAAAAACCTCTCTAGCAGTGTCTCGGCAAGCAGCCACTTGACCAGCCACAAACTGAGCGTTTGGGCAGTGTACAGTCCTGATTAGGCCCCTAAGATAACGTATACTCCCGTCTTAGCACGCAGAGGAGTGTACACTCTCGGTCAAGCCAACAGACGAGCATATACTCACGGTTGGGGCCACACTCCGATAATCAACATGAGTAACCTTCCAGGCAAAATGTTTATTTGTGGCTAGGCCCACAAAGAGCATCATTCACCTCACATTGAAGTCTGCAGCACAACGGATGGAGAAAAGCAGTCACTTAATCTAGCTCAAGTTCAATCAGCAACTTGCAAAGAACTCACTTGCCTGCTAAGAACGAACCACATGGAAGAGAGCCTAGACCAGCAGGTCACGACTAGGGGCAGCTAAGAGTTTCGCTACCCTAACAAAGGCAAATTCAGGAAGAAATAGAGAGGCTCCTGACTAAACGATTGCACGATTTCCAACACAATGAGGTCATTGACGAGAAACCACAATGGGACATGACCAACTTAAGCAGGTCACCCGTCACGGACGAGATCGAGTAAACAAAGCCTCCATGTAAGTTCAACATGCCACATTTCACATCCTTCAAAGGGGATAGAGGCCCAGAGAGGCACCTAAAGCATTATCAAAGCACAATGATCCTCTATCGAAACAACAACGATCTCATGTGCAAGATATTCACCACCACTATACAAGGCGAGGCGTAAGATTAGTTCTACACCCTGCTGCCACAATCCATCTGAAGTTTGGACGAATTTTCTTTAATTTTTACTAAAGAATATTCATCCTATCACTCGATCAAGAAAAAGTCCTACCACTTGTTCAATGTCAAGAAGAACCCAAAGGAGTTGCTTCACAACTATCTGAAAAGGTTCAAAGCATAGAAGGCAAAGATAGTCAGATGCAATGACTCGATAGCAAGAGTTACCTTCCAAAAAGGACTCCAAATAGACCACCCACTATTCAGAGAATTGATCCTGAAAGAAGATCTAACGCTGGCATACTCTTTTGCTCTAGCAGAGAAACATGCACTTTGGGACAAGGTTCGCCGATGCATATTCAAGGTAAATCTGAGCGATCTTGAATATGAAGTCCCCCATTACTCTGAATGAGATTCAAGGTCTGGCTGGATGAGCAGCCGTATCTGAAACAGCACTAAGCTCTACCACCATACGAGAGGAGCTGGGGGCCCGACTACCTGTATTTCACAGTTCAAAAGCTCTCATTGATGCTACCAAAAATTCAAAAGCTAACTTTGGCGATAATTGTTGCAACCTGGAAGCTCAAGTTTTACCTTCAGACGCACACAGTCATCCTCATGACGCATTATTCCGATCAATTTAGATGCATAATGATAAAGGCGTAAACACTGGCGGATGCAAAGTTTTTTTACGAACGTAACAACTCAGCCTAAAAGGCGCGCCAAGGGAAAACAAACACTAGAAGGATGCACTCGGAAGCAAGTTTTGTCCTCATCGCCCCACAAGATTCTACATAGGAGCACAATGTACCGACAATTGAACACCACTTCCTGCTACGTGTAACTCAGCCCCAGCTGACCCTTACCCTATAATTCAACTTTAGGCCTAATACCAGCAGTTGAGCATCTCCTGCTGCGTATAACTTGGCCCCAGCTTTACAACTCCTTGACATGTCTTCACGACACAACAGGGAGACCTAATGATGGCTCTATGCCTTCACGTCCTAATGATGGCTCCACGCCTTCACGACCCAATAAAAGATCTTCCCTAAAAGTCTATGGGCATATCGCACCGCCAAAAGATGAGCAACCAGTCATACTGCTTTCTCTTTGGCATTTGGCTCAAAAGCAATCATTTATCCCAATGTCATGGAGCCAAGTATCAGCACTCTACTACCAAGCATTGAGCAGAACAGTAAGGAGGTGGCCATAAGCTTAGATCTGGCAAAGAAGAAGCGCAAGTAGACCATCAATGGGCACTACCTCGTAAGCCGATGACTATCCAGTTGTTATGCAGTTTCTACCTTACAGCTAAGTTCTCATTCATTTCACTCATTTTTCAATGAGGAATTCAGAAGTAGTTTATAACTTGGCTCGGTTGCATGCTTATAACAACTGATCACTCCTGCATTTCAAAAGAAGACTACACCCTTCTTAGGGACTTATCGCAGGAATTGCGCCCCCCGAGAGACCAACCGTGCTCTCTACTGTGAGAGGGTAAACCAATTCCCCAACACCCACGTAGGTCTACTTTGCAAGGTGGAAAGATAAACTTACACTCCGAATATCCAGACATGGATGAGCTAGACTACCCTAGTATAACTAGGTGCATGATGACTTGCATCGAGATTCCTAGAAGTTGCCATAATGGCCTTTTTCAAGGCTTAGCTAACTGAAGGATTTTGGGTCTCTTGGCCTCATCCGTGGGGAACCAGGCCTCAAAGACGGAGGAGGCACATTACGCAGTACGCCCTATAAACAGCTACCATGGAACCCTAAAGCTGCTATCGAGTGCACTAAGGTAGTTTACAGTTTTCGGAAGACTGCTTACGACTTACCCTTTGAGCAGTAAAGCCACGCTAGACTTATACAACCGCATATTCTTGTGAAAGGTTAAACAAGCTAGCACGCGTATACGAAGCTTTACCCACTACCGACTTGCTATGTAGTCGATAAGCTTTATCTCTACCAAGTGCGAAACAACCAACACCAAGTCCTAAAGTGTTGTGACACTTGCTACGCAACCTACAGAATTGGAGAAAGCCAAGGTTAACAGCCTAGTGGTCACACGGAATTATCTACTTCTGTAAGTAAGGCGTCCGGCTGCCGACCCTATGGCTAACAACTTTGCAAAGTTCTACACTAACACCTACGACTGCATAGGCTACACAACCTGTCTGTTTATAGAAAAGTAGCACACCTGCCACTGGTCTATATAGTCTAAAGGTTAGGGCATGAACAAAAGAAGCGGAGATGGAGAAAAATGAAGGAAACAAGTTTATTAAATTTTCTAGCAAAATTGATAAACAACTAGCAAAGACCAAAGGAGTTCAAGCAAAGCAAAAGCAACAAGGAAAAACAAAGAAAATCCTAAAGGCTACCTAGAAGACTATTCTCTAGTAGCTTGGACATCCCACGACTACTCGGTCGCTACACCTTCAGCAGCGATGATGCCTTTAGCAGTGGCACCATCCGGCTCTTCACCCTCAATTGCCCCTGCTTGGGCACCAACCTCTCTGACTATTTCACCAATAGAAGAATCAAAAGTAAAGGTGAGCAAGTCTTCCGGAAGAGAAGGTTTTGAAGTCTTCCAAGCAAATTTGAAGTCAGACGGCCTATGAAAGAGATGATCTACATAACCTAACTTGTAGAAATCGACTCGACTCTAAACAAGAAAGCCTTGAGCCCAGCCTTTTCACATTTTAGTTACTCGTTCTCCCCGAGCAAACCAACACGGACGCACTGCAGCTCATCCACTTAGTTCTTCAAACTTTAGTTGATCCTCAGTGCACCTTGGAGTTCCAACACTTAGGGTTCAAGCCTATCAACAACCTTCTAGAAGTGGATCACTTAGTTATAAGCAGCAATCAACTCTTCTTCCTTTGCATAAGCAGCGGAACGAAGCTCAGAAAGATCATGCTCAAGATCTTGAATCTAAGCAGCAGAGAAGTGGGGGCAAAGATAGATCCCTTCAAAGCAACGAGCTCAGATACCAACCTCTCGATCTTCTAGGCAGAAGAATAAGCTTCGGTTGCAACAGCTTTTGCCACCTCTTTGGCAGCGTTGGTATCCTCTTGGTCGATGAGCATAAACTCAGCTGCCATAATAGCCATCTTCTGCATCATTGTAAGTAGAGCAATCTTCCTATACTCGACCGTATGCTTCACAAAGGAACTTGAGCAAACAATCCCTTTAATGCCAATGATAAACTTTGCGCAAACGTCCATGTCTTCAAGCAAATCTAGTTTCAAAAGTGCATAGATCTCAATAGCCTCCCCAAAAGCAGGCTTAGTGGATTTCTCACAACTGCCCATGCGAGTAATCTCCTCCTTCCCAATAGGCGAATTAGTCTCAATAGCATGGGGAGTGGGCCTTGGCGCTACTTTAGCAGTAGAGTCCACCTTATCGTTCTTCATAATAACAAGCCTCTCCAAGGGTGAATCAGACTTAGCTCCTAATGGATGTTTTGGTATAGATTTCGGCACTGGAGGCATAACAGGGCCTCCACAATGAGCAATTTTATCAACAATTGTACTAGCCATTCTTAACATGGAAGGCACCACATGCTTAGATCTAGCAGCCTTATTTTTCTTCCCATTGGAAGAAGTCATGTCAATCACAGGCCTTTTGGCAACAGGCGGACCCTCACGAGCAGCGGAGGAAGTCTTTAGTTTTTTCTCAACCGGCATCTCTTGAGCAGGCAGGGAAGATCTCTTATTTCCACCTTGATTCACAATAGGTTCCAGGATGGCGATCAGACAAGGCAAGGCATCCGTCTTGATCCTCTTTACCTTTTCTCTAGCGAGCAGCCCACCTTTCTCACAGTAAAGAGAACTAAGCAACCAACACTATTCACGGTACTTAGTAAGGGAGCTCAACCCATATTGATTTTTCACTCAGTTTTTCTCTCAGACCAACAGGCAGGAGGCCTGCATGCCCAGCATTCTAACAGCTCATAAGGCCCATGACCTCATCATTTCCCTCAATCACAAGCCTGGCTCGCGTTAGGTCTAAGAGCCTAAATGATATAAGCCATGTGGCTCGCCTAACACTGCGCCCCAGTGCCACAATCCACAGCCTCAGCCGCACAAGCTGCCCTTGGCTCTAGCCAAGTCGAGCAGCCTAAATAGTGGTCCCTGCCACAACACCTCCTCGGCCCATGCCAAGCTGATTCTGGCCCTTGCCAATCGATGTGCCGCATGATGCGAGATTTACTTGACACTCAAATTAAACCCTCGTTTGACAATTGTAGTAGAATGGATAAGTGAGGGATCGTTCTAGACCGGGGATTAGGAGGGCTTACTAAAACCTTCTAAATTGACTTAAAAACATAAAAACTAACTTTTAAAACACTAAGACAAACTAAAAGAATCAAAACAAGTTTAAAAGACTCCAAATACTCAAAAACATAAAATAAGACAAATCAAATGAATAAGACTTAACAAAATAAGGGGGGTGATTGTGGTTGGACGAGATTAAATTAAATGGACAAATTGTAATTAAAGGCAAAACCTAAATATGAATGTGATGAAAATATGGATGATGGAATAGCTAAGGGGTTCTTCTCCACACATGTTACACTTGCATACAATATTGATTCTCAGTTGGTCTTTCGATAAGTTGTGAAACTCAATGCTCCAAGTTAATTAGATCCGCTTAGATTAACTTTCAGATTTCCCTAAATTCGTTGGATTGAATGGAATACGCATTACAACCAAATTATTCTTAATCAAAGTCCCTAACTATGGAATACGCATGATAGAGACATTCAACAAAGATCATTAAGTTCAACGGAAATCATAAACATCGACGAGGCAATCGTTACTATGGAATACGCATGAAACTTATGCCAAGAATTCGTTTAACGCGATTGTTTATAAGCAACCTCCACTACTTGTGAATGTAAGTTCATAACGATTAGGTGAAATTCACTTATATTCTAGCGTCATATTTATGCATGAAAATTAAGCTTGCAATCTCAATGAACATACATAAATAAGTTATCAATCAAACAGTTAAACGAATTGAATCCACAACTTATGAAATTCCAACCAAACGTAATCAATTCAAATTGCAAATATAAACATAGTTTCGAATCACCCCCTAGCTAAAGGGGGTTTAGTTCCTCATAACTTTGAAATCAAAGAAACACCTAAACATTCCAACAACTCAAACTGAATTGTATGAACGTTTAGGCACTCTTCTCTTCCATTACAAAACAAAGAAAATTGAATTTAAACATTGAAATCAAAGAAACACCTAAACATTCCAACAACTCAAACTTGAATTGTATGAACGTTTAGGCACTCTTCTCTTCTTCGTTGTTGTAGCACAAGGTCTAAGGTGAGTTTTTGGGGGATGAGGAGTGGTTGGAGTGGTTGGAATGAAGAGAAAATATGCAGAAAATGAAGGGATATGCACGGCAAGAATGGAGGTAATTGTGGTGTGTTGTGTATGAAAATGAGATGTGAATTGAATGGGGAGTGAATGAATGAATGCTAGGGTATTTATAGGGGTAGTGGAGGGAACATATGGATGTTTGTTTAAGCATTTGTGTGGAGGAATGATGGAAAAACAGCTAGGACACATGTGAAAACTGGAATTGCACAAGGGGAGCAAAGGGAACCCACGACATTTAGAGTTTGTTTGATGATGATGCATGTGATAGGTGGGAACAAAGGGGGAAACATGGCACAAGGGGGCTTGAATGAATGATTGAATGTGCATGTGGATTTAAAGAATGAGTGGTGGTGTAATGATGAAGTGAATGCATGTGGAATTAAAAGGAGGAAAGCTGAAATTGTGAAGGGAAGGCACGACAATGTGTTTTGTAAAAGGGAAGATGGTGTGTGAATGCATGTGAAGATGCTAATAAATAATGCATGTAGGGTTAGGAAATAAAATCATAATTTAAAGGGGAATGATTAAAGGGTTTTGAAAGGTTTTGCATGGCTTTGAAGTGAATGTGGATTGGGCTAGAGTTTAAGTACATGAAATGGACCCAAATTGCTCCCCCTTGCATGGCAAGGAATGGTGTTTGTGTTAAGCCCAAGGCAAGGTGAATGTGATTGGGTTAGGGCCATTGTTTTGTGTCTTCAAGTGCATACAAGGCCTTCAAATTCGTCCATCCTCTTGGCTTCATGGATAAGCTATCCAATCCATGCCCAAAAATGCTCCAAATGGCCTCAAAATGCACTTTCTTGCTCCCTAGGCCCTTAGAACCTGAAAACACACAAAAGAAGCATAAAGGACTAAAATAACGAGAGAAACATAACGTAAATGCACGAGAACGAGCCATTTAAGTCGCATGAATATGCTCCTATCAAATACCCCCACACTTAGCTTTTGCTAGTCCTCGAGCAAAACAGAATAAAAACAAATAAACAAAACGACACTAAACACGTAAAACACAACCTAAACCTTCCAACAACCGTCTTAGGGATTTCCAATGCACATGACATGTTAAAAAATCATCATTCTCACAGATTTTAGTCATCTTCACACTTAAGTACATTCTTAATCATAGTCACCATATACTAGTTCACAATTAAGCATTTAAAACCATGTTTTGAATGTAGTAACATGCCTTAGAGAATTTGCTCAATTCCTTACAAGATATGCACTCGATTTTCACTCAGAATTTCTAACTACACACCCTAATCTAGTCATATGTGAGAAGATTGATGTAACATGAAAACGAACACTCACATATAAGTATCACAAAGAACGCAATTTCTGGAGTTAATAAGCATGTTTAGATATGATCTCATGAATGGAATGCTACTACTTAGACGCGAGAACCAGTGACACCATAAGCTCATACCAAGTTCAAACTCCACAAATTGAAATACACAACACTCAAGATAGAAGTCAAGGGTTGTAACGGGGCTTGGGGTATGTGGATAGCAAAGAAGGGATATGGAAAACAAAGGTTCTTAAAAAAAAATAGTGAGCAAAGCATTTGAATCAACTTAAAATTCACTTTTGAATGAAAACTCAACTTTTGAACAAAAAGGGAGAATTTAGACAATTTACGCCCAGAATTGGTGTTTTGGAACCTTTCTTCAATCACTTATTCTTTTCTCTTTTTTTTTTTTTTTTTTTTTTTTTTTTTTTTTTTTTTTTTTTTTCCTTTTCTTTTGAATCTCAAAACATAAACACTTAAACATTCTCTCCCCCACACTTATTTTCTTTCATAATGTAACTCAAAAGGAATTCAATTAAGTCATGCTCACTATCTTTTAAGAACAAGGGTGGGGATTGTCCTAAACTAGGCTAGGTGAGGAAAAAGTGGGTTAACAAAGAACATGGGCTAACACGGCTCAACGGGGGTACAACTTACAACATATACGAAATATGGGAAATGAGGCTATTTGGCTATGGTGGCAACTACACAACTTCATCTTGAATATGTGTTATGCAAATCAATAACATGCTTTGAATGAAATGGGCATGAGTTCTAGCATTTGGAACTATATGATGAAACGCCTTCTAAGTAGTAACCAAGCAAAGAATAATGAGATCATGCAACGACTTTAGAAAACAAGAAATCACAGATTATACTCTCCAAAGAACGTTATAGGCTCAAGTCTCTCAGGGTTGTAGCGTTTGTTTGAGTTCCTTCCTTCAAGCATGTTACAAAAACGAATTTTTTTTTTATTTTTTTTTTTATGATTGCATGTGAAGTCATACATTATAACCATAACCAAGCATATACCAAGAGTAAATCAAACTTTTCTCTATGTTTATAACTCTTTCTAACCGTCATGCAATTATAAACCAAATCCTTATCATTGTGTTGGAAGGTACCCTAAGACACAAACTCACAAAAAAACGACTCATAACACTCTTTTTAGGCTTTTCAAAACACTTTTTCAAATTTTTATGTGCTTTTCGGAGTTATAAAACAAAACACGCTAAAACAGTTTAAAAACACCTTAAAAACATTTAAAACAGCAAGGAACAACACTTGAAGTTATGGGTGATAAAATTCAACGAATTTGCATTAACATACTTAGTTACCCCCCCACACTTAAATCAAACATTGTCCTCAATGTTTTAAGCATAGATTCACACAAAGCATAAGTAAATACACAAAAAGCACTTAAACATACTAAACATGGCAAAATGTAATTAACAAAGAGAAGAGTTTAGAGACGCAAATCTGGTTATAGAGTGTAAATTCCATCTTCTCCTTGGTAATTGCATTGAGGCTTTTGATCTTTGTGATTCCACAGGCTTACTCTTGAACTGGTTTCTGCCCATCGTTGATTTTCCTTTGTGCTACTTCTTGAACTGGGCAGCAGGATGGTTCTTTTGGTCTCCCCCGAAGGTCTGAGCCTATCCCTTTTATCTGTTTCTTTGTTCAATATTTCCAATTCGTATTGAAAAGGGTTGGAGGATAACTCAGCCTATGTTTGTCTCCACATGCTTCAATGTATCATTTTCACTTGCCTTACTCGCTCCCCTTTGCAGAAGTGGTCTCTTCTCCGGAAGTGTATCAACCGTTGAAGATGACTACTCGAGAGCAACGCTAGGTAAGCAATCAGGAATAGATTCCAGGCAGTTGGCTCCAGAACGGAAGACTGACTCCAAGTGCCGGCTGATTGCTTCTTTTACTTTGCCATGCGAGTAAGAACAAAGACAAAGAAAAAGACAGGGAAAGAGCATGATATGAGATACTTTTGCTTTTGACCTTGATGATATGAGATACCTTTGCTTTTGAAGAAGCGGTGAATGAATCAGCACATGTATTTGTTGTGCTGTTTCCTCCTGGGTCATATGTACTCCAGGCATCTGGTATCATCTTTGGGGAAGAAGAAATAATTGAGTATTTCGAAAGGCTTTGCTGGGAGTGCACTCTCAGAGGTGAGGGAGAGTTGGGCATTTTCTTCAGGTTTGCCCTGCCATAAAAGACGAAGGTCGACATATATAGAGATAATAGCAAGTGGTGGTACTTTTTACCTTTGTCGACAAACGTTTTGATCCTGCAACTCCGGCTTTTTGAAATAGTGGCGCCTCTTCGATTTTTGAATACACCTCTTCGATTTCTGAGCAGGCGCCCCTTCGATTTCTGAGCGACACGTGGTAGTGCAGATGCGGCTCCTTTTTGACAAAGCTGCACGCGTCTTCTGAAAAGCAGAGAAAGCGTCGCCGAACTTTGCGCTTGTCGGCTAAAGATGTGTAGTTGTGATTATGGCCTCCACGTGTTGTCTGAAAAGAAGAAATCTTTTGACAAAGTTGAACGCGCCTTCTGAAAAGCCGAGAAAGCGTCGCCTAAATTACGCCAGAAATTCTGGCTTTTTGAATTGGTGGACGCGTCGCTTTGGCTTTTTTTATTGAGCTATCGATCACCACAACAAACACACTCTGAAGATTTCCCATTCTTGAAAATCGACTCCGGCCCTTTGAAATTTAACTCCATCCCTTCTCCTTGAACACTTTTGAAAAATGGCAAACTCATCGAACCTTAGCTTGGAATTGAGCCTTAGCAGTGATGCGGGCGCGCCGCGTCAAGGTAACGTATGGCGCCCTTCTTTCTTTTCTTCTAACGGTCCTCTCACAGGTGAAGACTCCATGATGCAGGACGCCACAACAGCTACAATAGTAGCTAGGAACCTCCTCACTCCGAAAGATAGTAGGCTGCTGTCAGGACGGTCCGATGAGTTGGCCGTTCAAGAGTCCCTCGCACTTAGTGTTCAGTGTGCGAGTTCTGTGTCCAACATGGGCCAACGCCTGCTTGCCCGCTCCCGTCAGGTGGAATCATTGATGGCAGAGGTGGAAAGTCTCAAGCAGGAGATCCAGCAGCTGAAGTATGAGAATAGAAGTTTGCACGTGCTTGCAAACAACTATTCGACGGGCATGAAGAGGAAGCTTGATGAGCTGCAAGAGTCTGAAGGTCGGATTCACAGTGACCGTCAAAGGTTTTCGTCTTTCCTCCAGAGGCACCTTTTTCCTGGCTCATCCAGCGCTTGGCCAAGTATTGAGGCCTGGAATGCTCTATCTTCGATGCCTCCCGCTCCGATGCCTTCTGCTCCTACGCCTTCCGCTCCGATGCCTTCTGTTCCTACGCCTTCCGCTTCAAGAGTAAAGCCACGTAGTGGGGCCTCAAGCAAACAACCTTTGTGAAGCACCATCTTTCTTTGTTTAGCAGTGCCTATCAATAAATCAAACATTTTCTCAATGTTACAATCATAGACTCACACAATTAATAAACAAACAAACAATAACAACTAAACAACCTAACAAGGCAGAAACGAAATAGCAACAAAGAGAAGAGTTTTTTTAGGAATCTGGATTTGGAGTGCTTTCTAAGTCTTCCTTTGTTGAATGCATGGGTTGCCTCCTAAGTAGTGCTTTCTTTTACGTCTTGCAGCCGGACGGTACCTCCGTTTAAGCTTGACTAGGTTCCACGGCATGGAGGGGTACCTCCTCCACGACATGCTCCTCAAACATCTCGTAATAGGGTTTCAATCGATGTCCATTCACTTTGAATTCTTGCTGCGTCCTTGAACTTTTGATTTGCACTGCACCATGAGGGAAAACATTAGTAACAACAAACGGGCCAATCCATTTAGAACGCAACTTACCAGGAAACAAACGTAGGCGAGAGTTGAAAAGTAACACTTTCTGCCCAACTGTGAAGGTCTTGGTTCGAATCATTTTATCATGGAATGCTTTGGTCTTGGCTTTGTACATCCGGGCATTCTCATAGGCTTCATTCCGAATCTCCTCAAGTTCATTCAATTGGAGCTTCCTATGAACTCCCGCTGCATCTATGTCCATGTTGAAAGTCTTCACGGCCCAATGTGCCTTGTGCTCTAACTCTACGGGCAAATGACATGGCTTACCATAGACGAGCCGAAAAGGTGACATTCCAATGGGTGTTTTGTATGCCGTACAATATGCCCACAGTGCATCATCTAAACATAAGCTCCAATCCCTCCTTGTTGGTCCAACGGTCTTCTCCAAAATTTTTTTGATTTCTCGGTTAGACACCTCGGCTTGGCCATTTGTTTGAGGATGGTAAGGTGTGGAGACCTTATGGTTGACATGGTACTTTCTTAGCAACGCCTCAATGGTCCGATTGCAAAAGTGAGACCCTCCATCACTTATGATTACTCTCGGCATTCCAAACCTAGCAAAAATGTTAGTTTTCACGAAATCTGCAACCACCTTAGAATCGTTAGTACGGGTGGCTTTTGCTTCCACCCATTTAGAAACATAATCAACGGCTAGCAAGATATAAGTGAAACCATAAGATGGAGGGAAAGGGCCCATGAAATCAATGCCCCAAACATCAAAAATTTCAACATTAAAGACAGGGGTTTGCAGCATTTGGTCCTTGGTACCTATGTTACCCATTCGTTGGCAACGATCACAAGACATACAAAAGGTTCTAGCATCCCTAAATATAGTCGGCCAATAAAAACCACACTCTAGAACCTTGAGGGCAGTGCGTTGTGTGCCAAAATGACCACCACATGCATATGTGTGACAAAAGCTTAGAATTGAGTGAAATTCAGAATCATGCAAACATCTACGTACAATTTGATCTGAGCAATACTTCCACAAATAAGGGTCATCCCAAACATAGAAACGTGCATCATTTTTAAGCTTATCACGTTGGTGCTTGTTTAGTTCATTTGGAATTTGTTTAGCCACCAAGTAATTCACTAAATCTGCATACCATGGTTCACTTACCTCAATGGATAGCAGCTGCTCATCGGGAAAAGTTTCAGGGATAGGTACGGCATGTTCATGCTCCTCGTGGATCATTCGGCTTAAATGGTCAGCCACTACATTCTCGCTTCCTTTCTTATCCCGGATTTCAATATCAAATTCTTGAAGAAGAAGAATCCAACGGATAAGCCTCGGCTTTGCTTCCTTTTTCGTGATCAAGTACCTCAAAGCTGCATGATCAGAATAAACGATTACTTTAGTACCAATTAAATATGAACGGAATTTATCTAAAGCAAAAACCACAGCTAGAAGTTCTTTTTCCGTCGTGGAGTAGTTCAATTGGGCATCATTGAGAGTCCGAGAGGCATAGTATATGACATGCGGCCGCTTGTCTCTTCTTTGTCCTAGAACAGCTCCTAATGCATAGTCGGATGCATCGCACATGAGCTCGAACGGAAGGCTCCAATCTGGAGGTACAATAATGGGGGCCGAGACTAGCTTCTTCTTGAGTTGGTTAAATGCCGAATTACACTCTTCATCAAACTTGAATGGCACATCTTTTTGAAGCAATCGGCAAAGAGGGCTGGACATCTTGGAGAAGTCCTTGATAAAACGCCTATAGAACCCTGCATGGCCAAGAAACGAACGTACCTCTCTAACCGAAGTAGGAGAGGGTGAGTGACGTACAAGGTCTATTTTCGATTTATCTACTTCAATTCCTTTTTCTGAAACAATATGTCCTAAAACTATACCTTGTTTCACCATAAAGTGACATTTCTCCCAATTCAAGACAAGGTTAGTTTCAACACATCGTTTCAAAATTAAGGTCAGATTATCTAAGCAATTATCAAATGAACTCCCAAATACACTGAAATCATCCATGAAAACCTCAATGATCTTTTCAACAAAATCGGAAAATATACTTACCATACACCTTTGGAAAGTGGCCGGTGCGTTGCATAAGCCAAATGGCATGCGACGATAAGCAAATGTTCCAAAGGGACATGTGAATGTGGTCTTCTCTTGATCATCAGGGGCTATCACAATTTGGTTATATCCAGAGTATCCATCAAGAAAACAGTAAAAAGCATGACCGGCTAACCTTTCGAGCATCTGGTCGATGAATGGCAAAGGAAAGTGATCTTTCCTAGTCATGGCATTTAGCTTCCGGTAATCGATACATACTCGCCATCCAGTCTGAATGTGTGTAGGCACGAACTCATTCTCATCATTCTTGATAACAGTTACTCCGGACTTCTTGGGAACGACTTGAACTGGAGAGACCCAACGGCTATCGGAGATAGGGTAGATCACTCCGCAATCCAAAAGCTTGATTATTTCCTTCTTCACCACTTCCATCATCGGAGGGTTGAGACGGCGTTGAGCCTCTCGAGTTGGTTTAGCCCCCTCCTCAAGAAGTATACGGTGTATGCATGTGGTAGGGCTTATTCCTTTAATGTCGGCCAAAGTCCACCCTATGGCCGTTTTGTGCTCTCGCAGCACCCTCACAAGCTTCTCCTCCTCCATTGCCGTGAGACTTGATGAAATGATGACGGACAATGTTTCGCCTTTTCCCAAAAACACATACTTCACATGGTCCGGCAACGGCTTAAGTTCAAGCGATGGTGCCTGAACAACAGAAGGTAGCATCTTAGTGGAAACTGAATTTGAAAGTGAGAGTGGAACCTTACCATATTGTTGTGGCAATGACTCAAGGGCTGCCACAACCTCAATTATTTCTTCACTAGAACCCATTGCAAAGAATTCCTCCTCCTTGCCGTGGCCTTGCATTGGCCCAAATCCTTCATTTTTGCGCTCTATGGCCTTAGTGATGGTTGTTTCCAGGGCGTCCTCGTTCAATTCTTCAAGGTATACCTGCGCCAAAGAATCGATAACATCAATGGAAAAACAAGAATGGTCATCAACGGGATATCTCATAGTTTCAGAAATATTAAAATCAATCACTTCCCCATCGAATTCCATTGTCAAGGTGCCTTTGTATACATCAATCTTCGTTCGGGCCGTCTTCATGAATGGCCTACCAAGGAGAATCGGCAAAGATGTAGAATGGGCTGAATCCTCCATGTCTAGGACGTAGAAATCAGCCGGAAAAATTAAATGGTTCACCTGCACAAGCACATCCTCCAAAACTCCTTTTGGATACGCGTTAGAACGATCAGCCAATTGTATAATTACACCATCTTGTTTTAATTCACCCAAATTCATAGATGCATAAATAGAATAAGGCATGACATTTATGGATGCACCTAAATCAAGCATGGCATGTTCAAAACGATTATGTCCAATCACACAAGGAATCGTGAAACTACCGGGGTCTTTGCACTTGGTAGGCAGTTTACGTTGCAAAACAGCGGACACATTCTCGCTTACCTTCACTACCTCTTTGTTTGCCCTTCTTCTCTTTGTATTGCATAGGTCCTTGAGGAATTTAGCATACTTTGGAACCTGTTTGATTGCATCGAGAAGCGGTATGTTCACTTGCACCTTCCGGAACGTTTCAAGAATGTCCTTCTCGCTTTCTTCCTTTTTTTCTTGCATGAACCTGCGAGGAAAAGGTACATTGGGCAGATTAGGATGTGAAGTACATGAATTTGAACTTAAATTACCTGATTTGGCCGAGTTAGGGTGATCTGCCTCAGGTTGTGTCGTCTCTTCATCTACTTTCTGGGCAGATTTGGGATTGTTTGGCTCGGTCCCAACTTCTTTTCCACCCCTTAGGGTGATGGCCTTGGCGGATTCGAATCCTCCCTTTGGATTGACTGTGGTTGAGCTAGGAAGCTTTCCTTGCTCTCTAATCTGTCCAAGGAACTCAGAAATCTGCCCTATTTGTTTCTTCATATCCGTCATCTCCTTCTCGTTATTTGCTATCCGGTTGTTTTGATTTTGCAACCCCTGCGAAATAGAGGTTAGTAATTGCATAGCTTGATCACTTTCCAAGGACGTACCTAAATGAGATGATGCCGAAGGTTGTTGGGGTTGTTGGGGTGCATACGGCTTGGAATAAAAACCAGGGGGGTTTGGCCTAAATCCTCCTTGTTGGGCAGCTTGTTGTGGCTCCCTCCATTTGAAGTTTGGATGGTCCCTCCATCCGGCATTGTAAGTGTTCGAGTATGGGTTGTTTTGATTTTGTCCTTGGAAACCAATTGCATTGGCAGATTCCCACCCACCATTCTCGATTAGTTGAGGGCACTTGTCGGATGGATGCCCTTGAATTGAGCACACGCCACAAACTTGGTGTTCTTGTGCTTTTGGACCAATCACAACCTGAGAAACAAGAGAAGTAAGATTAGCAAGTTGTGATTGAATTTCAGAAATAGCACTCACCTCATTTACACTTTGTTGTCGTGGGGCTTCCCTTTGACCCACTCCTTCATATTGTTGAGCGTTGAGCGCTCGGTTGGCTATGAGAATCTTGGCATCCCTTGGTGTTTTGTCCACCAATGCTCCTCCCGCTGATGCATCAAGCATTTGACGTTCGATAGGAAGGAGGCCCTCATAGAAATATTGAAGGAGAAGTTCCTCCTTCATTTGATGTTGAGGACATGAAGCTACAAGGCCCTTGAAGCGCTCATAATAAGCCGGGAATGTCTCACCATGATTCTGTTGAATACCACTAATTTTCTTCCGTAGGAGAATTACTCTCGAAGTAGGGAAGAATTTCTCCAAGAAAGCACGCTTCATACTCTCCCACGAAGTCACAGTTCCCGGGGCTAGTTCGTAGAGCCAATCTTTGGCCTTGTCCATAAGTGAAAATGGAAAGGCCTTCATCTTCAATATACTCCCATCCACATTGACAGGGGTCATGCTCGAACAAACCACCTCGAACTCCTTCAAGTGTTTGTTGGGGTCTTCCATAGACAAGCCATGGAACTTCGGAATATGGTGTAACAAACTGGATTTGAGTTCAAATTCCTCAGTCTTCCCCTCTGCAGCCGTGGGGTATTGGATACAAAGAGGCAATGCATTATCCAAACCCGAGGCCGAAAGCTCCTTGATGGTTTTATTATCTGCTGCCATGGCTTGTTCTTCTTCAAAAATCTGATCCGTGGGCTTTTCTTCCACACCTACTTCGTCTTCTTCAAGCCCAGGTTGAAGGAAGATTTGTGAAAAACAAGTTCATTTGAGCAACATCAACAACATGCAATTAACAATTAAAAGGCGGAATCATGTTTATATGCACTCAAAAACAAAACTTAACCCATGAACTTCAAAGCCTAGTAGATAGGTGAACCAAGACTCAACTCAAAACAAAGTGAGTTGAGAAATCAATACCTTTGTAGATTCCTCTTTGCATAAGCAAAGGCTAATCACCCAAAGAGAGGGCCTTCATTCCTTGCATCTTAGATCCATGGATTTGAATGGATGAAAAGGTTTCTCCAAGTTCCCAAAATTGAGAACCTCTAAGTCTCCACACCAAGGTAAGATTGGAGAAGAAATGAGTGACCTTGAGGAAGTAAGATTGCTAGATGTTTTCCTCAAGGGTGGCCGGCCATTTCTAGAGAGAAAGGAGAGTTATTTCTCATCTTTACTCCTTAGAAAACCCTAAGGATGAAATGGCTATAAAGATGTCTTTATACCACCTCACAATGGAGTGGCAAACTTGCAATTAAGCCAAGTTTACTACCCTCCTCTAAATGGCCGAATTTAAGTGGATTTATTGGGCTATTTGGGCCTTTGTGAATCATTATTCATTAAGTTGTCATACAACTTAAGTCAATGGACTTGACGTTCGAAGCCCATTGGGCCTTAAGGTCCAAAACTATCCCGAGGTCTTTAACGAACTTATTCGTTTGATTAATTAACATATTAATTAATCCTTGCCATAAATAATTAAACCATTTAATTATTCTTACTCATCTCCGTTGAATCTTCAATCTTTACCTTACACGGTGTACGATCCATTAGGTTCCTTTTAGCGAGGCAGTGGGCGATTCAAACTCTTTCAAATCGATTGTGAATTGGAACTTACTTTCAATTCTCCCGTTAGTGATAATACACTTTTAGGGCTTCCACAAACCATGGTTGACGCCTAGCAGCATGTCATGGTTACCCAAGCTAATCAGAAGAGGTGGAGAACCTATTCAGTTTTAGGATTACAAATACAATACGGTCTTTCTCTAATACAATACTCTTGACCACATTGTTTGGTTTGATAGTTTATTCATGTCTACTATCCAATGTGAGTCTTGTGCTTATATGATTACCTTGAATGTGATCTGGAACGCATTCCAACATCTCATTCATACTCTGGCCAGAGATTCTAAATCATATCATAGAGTATTCTCCCTCAAACAGTTTGAAGGTTAGAGATCCCTTGTTGCGCATTCACTTGCCTCCATGGCTAAGTGGCTTAACCCCAACGGTGCCGTGGACACCCTCATGATGGAGTGACTTTGACATAATCAAAGATTAAGGACCTAACCACAAGACAACTGTGATGCCTCAGGTCAAAAGACTAATTTGCATTATCCCAACCATGAGTTCTCATGTGACATGAATATGAGAACTCTTCGTTGATCGTGTTCAGTGAACTCATTCTCTATTGAGCACCTACGTACTTGTCTTGATGTCACACACACCAATGACTCGAGACTAGTCACTCTCCCTGAGAGAAGACATAGCACGTACTGATCTTAACGGACTGTCAATGCCCAATTGACAATCCTATGATCAGGAACGTTTAGGATGTGTCAACGAAAGAATGGTCTCCTGAATCTAACTTCTTTAGATCGCATTCTTCCAATCACATATTCCTTGGACTTATCGTTTAAGCATATAACATTTATATGAGACGGCTCAAACAATAATCTTTGCCCTTTACATTTAAACTACATTAGTTTGAAAATGTCTGTAAAGTATCATCATATGATTGGTTTTAGGGCACATTTCCAACAATCTCCCACTTGCACTAGAGCCAATCAGCTTAGTCATCAGTGATGATACCTCTTCTGTAATTCATTTCATAAATGGCTGAGTAGTAGGCCTAAACAATGGATATCTATATGTTATCCATAGAAGCAACCTTGAGAATAACGACGTCACCATTATACATGATTCTCAATCATGTGGTTCAGTCTCTCATTTGAGTTCGGACCTTGATGAGACCTTGATTCCCTGGCTTGAGCTATCGCCCCATTAGTGTCATACACTTTCTGGTTGGAACCGAATGGAGAGTTCATAAATGAACTTTCCCATCCAAACAACAATGTTGTAAGCTTCTATATGGCAATATATTTTGCATACATGATGGAACACATTAAAGTCATTACTTTTAACGTTTCCACCCAAATATCTCTTTAGTCATAATAAAGAGATATCTCATTATTACTTCATTCATAATGAAGAGATATTCTATGATGGATTAGATTCATAATCTAATACATTTACGCTTCCATTACGTTACTCTAATTCTTCCTCATTCTTGAGGAATCCATCCTTAGTATTTCTTAAATACCTAAGGATTCACTTGACAGTTGCCATGGTTCTGATCCTGGGCTTGCACTGATATCATCTTGTACCGTTCTAGGTACAACTTATATCAATGTTTTCATACAATATGAAATACATAAATCACCTTTCTGCGTATGCATAAAGGATTCTATTTATTTCTTTGGGAGTCAAAGGGTACATTCCCTTTGAGAAGAACAACTTCCTAGTCTTACTAGAATTGTCATTCTAATTGAAGTTTATCATCATACGAGAAACTTCCTAGCATCTCTTGTCTATTTTAGGGATTGATATAATCCAATTATATCTTGAAATCTATCATTATAGATTTCCATCCCATGTATGTAGACTATGTCTCCCATATACATTCTATCATTATAGAATGTTTAAAGTCATAACTTTAACGATGAAGAATTCCTTTCATTTTCAAAATTAATATATATCATGTATATATATATTCAAATTTAGGAATATGATTAACTCCCACTAATCTTTTGTAAACCTAGTAAACAAAAGATTCATTTACATCTTTATGAGAAATCAAACGATTTGATCCTTTTTCTCATAAGATGCTTATAGCTCCCACTAAGTGTAGTCATAAGGATTTTCATTCTTATTTCTTTCGAATTAAGAGGTGTAACTCTATGACATAGTCATAAAGTTCAAACCATTCAATTGAGACGATTTATAAATCCTTCTCGACTACCTTGGAGCTTGTGGTGTAGGAACTAGGTTGTTATATTTGTTAATCATATCAAACAAATATTGCTTATTAGCACACAACCCCAAATCTTAACATGTTTAAGATTTGTCTTTCTTTCCAACTACATCTTATGGAGTTATGAAAATTTTGGAAGATCTTCTAATTGACAATCATATTGTTTTAGAAGTATGTATATCCTATATATGGGTAATAGATAACATCCAACGAACTAAATTTTATTCAAGTTCGTTCTTCTCCTAATGGAGAAATTCATTATCTTATGATGCTATTTTCCTTGATATCTTTCAAGGAAACTCATCTAAAGTGTTATCTTTCCTTGGATCAAATCTAAGGAGGTAAATACTTTAGACGTCTTACTCATCTACTTACATTTCTTGAATTCTTTGAAACCTTTTGCAAAGTATTCGGACTTGTGTTTATTCAAAATAAACTATAGTCCAACCGAGAGTGATCTTCGGTGAATGTCATACAGCATGAGTAGCATTATGTTGTGGACAAGTGCCACTAATATCTAAGTGAATTAACCTCAACAACTTTGTGATTCTTTCTTCTTTCCAAAAGAATAAAGATTCGAACATTTCGCCTCTATACAATTTTAACAAGAAGGTATTGGATCCGGATCTAACGATCCAAAGCATCCATCTATGACCAACTCATAACTTATGTTTTAGAGGTATCACAACTCAGTTGGGATTAGTCACTACCTTGCAACCTTTTGGGTTTTAAGCATCATCGTATTTTAAACAGTTAAACTACCACATCATCTCTACTATAGAGACAACCAATTAAATTACAATAATCTAATTATTGATTAATAAAGAACAATGTTTTGTCAAACAAAACATTTATCCATCTCTACTATAGTGACGGATTTAAGTTCCTTAAAATTGGAATGTAAAGACAATCTTTAGTATTTTCCAATTTCTTTGGTAGTTCATATGAGGAAGTAAGTACAATCCGCTTTCGCAGAGATCTATATTTTATTCACTTTCCGAATGTGAAGTACTTTCTCTTCTCTCATTAATCTTCTACTTTTTATTAGCACATTTTTACAACAATTGTAAAACATAGTTGCTAATATAGAATCATATATTCAAGTAGAAGAACCAACTGTTTCGAATTATTCAAGAACATTTTACAACACCTTCGAAAGGTGTGTTCTTGACACTTGCAAGACATTTCTTGCAAATACCCCTTCCAATGTCCATCCTTTCATAAAGAAAGTTTGTTCCCTTGGAGTTATTTTGCCTTCTTCATTTGACTTCTCTTTTGACTACAATAGTCATGGTCCCTAAACTCCCACTATCTCTCTTGAAACTTATTTCAAATGTGTTATACACATCAAACGATTTGGAGAGCGTGCGGTTATTGTTCACTATATAGTTTACAATAAACTTAGTGAACCATTAGGATAGGGACACAAAGGTGAAGTCCTTGCCTAGTTTCCGTCTCGTTAAGTGTTTTGACACTTCAACATTCAATGATTCAAAATCATCATAAGTCCATGTTGATGGACTATTTTTGTCAACCAACCATTATGTTCTCAACATAATTACAAACTTTCAAGAGTTGTTCAAGGCAACTCTCATTTCTTCATACAACAATTTGTAAGTGAAGAATCATGGCACATAAAGTGTCCATGCCCTTGTGCTTACTTCTCAAGTTCCTTGTTCGTGTAACAAAGAGACAAGCACTAGAGTTTGCATTGTCCTCTTCATGATAGACTTATCTAACATGTTCTTCCATTGATACATTATCAATAGGAAGATTGTGAGGATGAGACTACTTAGGCACTTTTACAATCCATTCAAGACAATCTATGGGATTGTGGTACCAAGTTCAGAAACTTAAGCGTTCGGTTTTTCTTTGTCAATTTTTGGATAGCGTTTGCAAATATATTGGTAAACAAATACATAACGAATATAAATTGATTGATTTTAAGCTATTTGATCCGGGTCTTTAAATCAAAATAGCACCACCCACTATTTTTGGCAAATTCCATATCCCTCATCGGAATTCGAGAGTTTTGTTGAACTCTTAGCGGGGTATGGGAGACTCACCATTACCAAGCCCACCTCAGAATTATATCATGTTGGTTAGCAAAAATAATGATGAGAGAATAACACTTTAGTCATTTACAACTCTTGTAATTACCCATCTAGTTTGGCCTCTAGAGAATGAATGCCTCAGAATTATATCATGTTGGCACCATTGCACTTAGTTAAGTTATTCCCACCATGCTTAGTTTATGTAGAGGTTCAAGCACAACCTCAGAATTATATCATGTTGGTCATACTCGTTGTCTACACTCACCTCATCATATGTTTATGGACTCCTCCTAGATGTAAGCACATACTTTGTACTTCCCCATTATAGGGTGAAGCCCATGCATGAGTCACAAATGATTGGAGCCCACCACGGTGGAAGGCCTACGAAGAGATATTCAAAGCATCTCTCGCTTATCAACTTAATAATCATTTGGTTGAGGGTTTTTAGGTCTCATCACATATAAACATACATTTTAATCCAATTAAAACA
Source organism: Pyrus communis (assembly GCF_041283825.1). Lineage (NCBI taxonomy): Eukaryota > Viridiplantae > Streptophyta > Magnoliopsida > Rosales > Rosaceae > Pyrus > Pyrus communis. The sequence goes on from NC_142580.1 coordinate 30,438,398, forward strand.
TTTTGGTCCTATTACAACTATTGGTTCATATGATTGATTTAGTAGTATATAATACTCCCACTATGCTTTTAAAACGGTTTTTAAAGCAAGACTATATGGTACTACTAACATAAGATTTGCATTCATTGATGGACTATATAGTTGCCTTAGGGCCTTAGGATGACTATGAACCTTTGATTCGATTCAACACGAGCCTAGTGTTGAATCTCGGTCTAGGGATGGTGATTGATTTTAGTTACGCGTTTAATCACATTAAGGCGTGTTGTCTTATTGGGCGTTGGACCCAACTACTCCAAATTCATGCATATCGAATAAAACAAGAAAGGAGTACTTCAAAGTAAATAAGAGCTTATGCTCTTTTACAACAATTGATCAAATCAAATTACTTTAAAGTAAAGAAGAGCTTATGCTCTTTTACAACAATTGATCATATCAAATTACAACCAAAATTTAATCTACACATTCCCATGGTTCAAACAAATTTGAAACGGCCTTTTACATAGCTCAATTATCGTAGGCTAAGGTTCATAATCACCCTTTCTTTAATTAATTAACGCTTTAACTAATTAAACATGAATGCAACATTTTCATTTGGTTTTTGTATCCATAGAATTGATTTAAATGGAGCTAAATGAAATGAAAATCCAATTCTCATTTAAAGAGACAAAACAATTTTGTTCTCTACCTAATTTGGGCCAAAAACAATGACCACAACAATTTGGGTCACTTTGTTAAAACAAAAACTTTTGGGGTCAAAATGCAAATACACAAAAGTAACAAAACTTTATTTAATTGCACAAAAGTCCCTCCATCACCTTTTACCAAAGGTGGCCGGCCATAGTGTTGAAAATTTGAAAAAATCTAAAGTTTTGTAAGTGGTTTTTGGTAGGTGAGACAAAGGTGACTTTGATGGTTTGTAAGAAAATGTTTTTTATAAAACTTTAAAATTCTTTTAGTCACATCTCACCAATAACTATCACCCACCATTTGAAAAACAAAACTTTATGAAAAACATAAAACTTTTGAATCAAAACTTCAAAACTTTTTGTTCTTGGTAAGAACTTCAAGAAATATGAAGAACATACATGAAAACTCATAATAGCTCCATGGATGTTTTCTTTCACCAAAAACTCAAATTTTCACAACTCAAAAGAGGGTTAATATCCTAGGGTACTTAGGGGTTCCAAAAGTCACTTTAAAACACTTTTAACAAGTCAAACAAGAACCCAAAAATCCACCCTTTGGATTTGGCCGAATTTCCCCAAAAACATGGCACCAAATTTTAGCTCCAAAATTCATGCTCATATGACCTACATCTACAACATTTGAGATGGCAAATTTTCTAACAAAATTTACATTCAAAGAAGCAAGAATAAAGCTTGTAACAATTACAACATTCAAATCACAAACTATGAATTACAAAACCCAAAAGGATTCACCAACTACAAGACTTAGGCTCTGATACCACTTGAAGGAAGATTTGTGAAAAACAAGTTCATTTGAGCAACATCAACAACATGCAATTAACAATTAAAAGGCGGAATCATGTTTATATGCACTCAAAAACAAAACTTAACCCATGAACTTCAAAGCCTAGTAGATAGGTGAACCAAGACTCAACTCAAAACAAAGTGAGTTGAGAAATCAATACCTTTGTAGATTCCTCTTTGCATAAGCAAAGGCTAATCACCCAAAGAGAGGGCCTTCATTCCTAGCATCTTAGATCCATGGATTTGAATGGATGAAAAGGTTTCTCCAAGTTCCCAAAATTGAGAACCTCTAAGTCTCCACACCAAGGTAAGATTGGAGAAGAAATGAGTGACCTTGAGGAAGTAAGATTGCTAGATGTTTTCCTCAAGGGTGGCCGGCCATTTCTAGAGAGAAAGGAGAGTTATTTCTCATCTTTACTCCTTAGAAAACCCTAAGGATGAAATGGCTATAAAGATGTCTTTATACCACCTCACAATGGAGTGGCAAACTTGCAATTAAGCCAAGTTTACTACCCTCCTCTAAATGGCCGAATTTAAGGGGATTTATTGGGCTATTTGGGCCTTTGTGAATCATTATTCATTAAGTTGTCATACAACTTAAGTCAATGGACTTGACGTTCGAAGCCCATTGGGCCTTAAGGTCCAAAACTATCCCGAGGTCTTTAACGAACTTATTCGTTTGATTAATTAACATATTAATTAATCCTTGCCATAAATAATTAAACCATTTAATTATTCTTACTCATCTCCGTTGAATCTTCAATCTTTACCTTACACGGTGTACGATCCATTAGGTTCCTTTTAGCGAGGCAGTGGGCGATTCAAACTCTTTCAAATCGATTGTGAATTGGAACTTACTTTCAATTCTCCCGTTAGTGATAATACACTTTTAGGGCTTCCACAAACCATGGTTGACGCCTAGCAGCATGTCATGGTTACCCAAGCTAATCAGAAGAGGTGGAGAACCTATTCAGTTTTAGGATTACAAATACAATACGGTCTTTCTCTAATACAATACTCTTGACCACATTGTTTGGTTTGATAGTTTATTCATGTCTACTATCCAATGTGAGTCTTGTGCTTATATGATTACCTTGAATGTGATCTGGAACGCATTCCAACATCTCATTCATACTCTGGCCAGAGATTCTAAATCATATCATAGAGTATTCTCCCTCAAACAGTTTGAAGGTTAGAGATCCCTTGTTGCGCATTCACTTGCCTCCATGGCTAAGTGGCTTAACCCCAATGGTGCCGTGGACACCCTCATGATGGAGTGACTTTGACATAATCAAAGATTAAGGACCTAACCACAAGACAACTGTGATGCCTCAGGTCAAAAGACTAATTTGCATTATCCCAACCATGAGTTCTCATGTGACATGAATATGAGAACTCTTCGTTGATCGTGTTCAGTGAACTCATTCTCTATTGAGCACCTACGTACTTGTCTTGATGTCACACACACCAATGACTCGAGACTAGTCACTCTCCCTGAGAGAAGACATAGCACGTACTGATCTTAACGGACTGTCAATGCCCAATTGACAATCCTATGATCAGGAACGTTTAGGATGTGTCAACGAAAGAATGGTCTCATGAATCTAACTTCTTTAGATCGCATTCTTCCAATCACATATTCCTTGGACTTATCGTTTAAGCATATAACATTTATATGAGACGGCTCAAACAATAATCTTTGCCCTTTACATTTAAACTACATTAGTTTGAAAATGTCTGTAAAGTATCATCATATGATTGGTTTTAGGGCACATTTCCAACACAGGTTGTGGTGGCTCTTGTTGACTCCTCGTTCTCCTCAAAGTGTGTTCAAAATCACCGTCAAAGTCGGAGATGTTCTCTATAATAGGCCGAGAGCTACGAGTCATACACAGTACCTAAAAAAAAACAAGGAAACAAACAAACTAAGAATCTGAAATAAGAATGCACGAAAAACAAAAAAATTATAAAAATAAAGACAAGGGATTAGCAAAGTTGCTAAATCCCCGGCAACGGCGCCAAAATTTGATGCGAGATTTACTTGACACTCAAATTAAACCCTCGTTTGACAATTGTAGTAGAATGGATAAGTGAGGGATCGTTCTAGACCGGGGATTAGGAGAGCTTGCTAAAACCTTCTAAATTGACTTAAAAACATAAAAACTAACTTTTAAAACACTAAGACAAACTAAAAGAATCAAAACAAGTTTAAAAGACTCCAAATACTCAAAAACATAAAATAAGACAAATCAAATGAATAAGACTTAACAAAATAAGGGGGGTGATTGTGGTTGGGCGAGATTAAATTAAATGGACAAATTGTAATTAAAGGCAAAACGTAAATATGAATGTGATGAAAATATGGATGATGGAATAGCCAAGGGGTTCTTCTCCACACATGTTACACTTGCATACAATATTGATTCTCAATTGGTCTTTCGATAAGTTGTGAAACTCAATGCTCCAAGTTAATTAGATCCGCTTAGATTAACTTTCAGATTTCCCTAAATTCGTTGGATTGAATGGAATACGCATTACAACCAAATTATTCTTAATCAAAGTCCCTAACTATGGAATACGCATGATAGAGACATTCAACAAAGATCATTAAGTTCAACGGAAATCATAAACATCGACGAGGCAATCGTTACTATGGAATACGCATGAAACTTATGCCAAGAATTCGTTTAACGCGATTGTTTATAAGCAACCTCCACTACTTGTGAATATAAGTTCATAACGATTAGGTGAAATTCACTTATATTCTAGCGTCATATTTATGCATGAAAATTAAGCTTGCAATCTCAATGAACATACATAAATAAGTTATCAATCAAACAGTTAAACGAATTGAATCCACAACTTATGAAATTCCAACCAAACGTAATCAATTCAAATTGCAAATATAAACATAGTTTCGAATCACCCCCTAGCTAAAGGGGGTTTAGTTCCTCATAACTTTGAAATCAAAGAAACACCTAAACATTCCAACAACTCAAACTGAATTGTATGAACGTTTAGGCACTCTTCTCTTCCATTACAAAACAAAGAAAATTGAATTTAAACATTGAAATCAAAGAAACACCTAAACATTCCAACAACTCAAACTTGAATTGTATGAACGTTTAGGCACTCTTCTCTTCTTCGTTGTTGTAGCACAAGGTCTAAGGTGAGTTTTTGGGGGATGAGGAGTGGTTGGAGTGGTTGGAATGAAGAGAAAATATGCAGAAAATGAAGGGATATGCACGGCAAGAATGGAGGTAATTGTGGTGTGTTGTGTATGAAAATGAGATGTGAATTGAATGGGGAGTGAATGAATGAATGCTAGGGTATTTATAGGGGTAGTGGAGGGAACATATGGCTGTTTGTTTAAGCATTTGTGTGGAGGAATGATGGAAAAACAGCTAGGACACATGTGAAAACTGGAATTGCACAAGGGGAGCAAAGGGAACCCACGACATTTAGAGTTTGTTTGATGATGATGCATGTGATAGGTGGGAACAAAGGGGGAAACATGGCACAAGGGGGCTTGAATGAATGATTGAATGTGCATGTGGATTTAAAGAATGAGTGGTGGTGTAATGATGAAGTGAATGCATGTGGAATTAAAAGGAGGAAAGCTGAAATTGTGAAGGGAAGGCACGGCAATGTGTTTTGTAAAAGGGAAGATGGTGTGTGAATGCATGTGAAGATGCTAATAAATAATGCATGTAGTGTTAGGAAATAAAATCATAATTTAAAGGGGAATGATTAAAGGGTTTTGAAAGGTTTTGCATGGCTTTGAAGTGAATGTGGATTGGGCTAGAGTTTAAGTACATGAAATGGACCCAAATTGCTCCCCCTTGCATGGCAAGGAATGGTGTTTGTGTTAAGCCCAAGGCAAGGTGAATGTGATTGGGTTAGGGCCATTGTTTTGTGTCTTCAAGTGCATACAAGGCCTTCAAATTCATCCATCCTCTTGGCTTCATGGATAAGCTATCCAATCCATGCCCAAAAATGCTCCAAATGGCCTCAAAATGCACTTTCTTGCTCCCTAGGCCCTTAGAACCTGAAAACACACAAAAGAAGCATAAAGGACTAAAATAACGAGAGAAACATAACGTAAATGCACGAGAACGAGCCATTTAAGTCGCATGAATATGCTCCTATCACCGCACCACCTTAACAGCTGCCCCGTGGCATCACTATCTAAGAAGAAAACAAGAAAAATTAAAATTTTCTTACCTCGGTGCAGTGCAGAGAAGACAAAGCAAGCAACGAAAGACGATCTTTTGCGCGGGCAAGATATAAAAGATTGCTAGAGGATGGGGAACAAATATCCTCTAAGCTATTTGACACACCCTGACCTGAAATGTCTATTAAGACCCTAAATCGAGGCGTGCTGGCCGACACTAGGAAGGTGACGAAGCCATAAAGTGTGATAATGTATAAAATATGAATACATTAAAATCTTAAAGTGCGTAAGTACACGAGTGCGCGGTGAGCAGGTCTGGACCCATTTCACGCGTGATACAGAGCATAGGTATAGTACAGTAAGGTAAGATAATGATTATACTATCAAAAGAAGCCACCTGTACTGGGAAGTGCCACAAATCCTCGTCGATACGGAAACTCTGCTGCTAGTACTTGGAGGGGTGCATAAATATAAAATGTGAGTGAGTGATCGAAACAAGGATTTTCAAAATCATTTTCCATTATCAAAGGTAGTAACCCATCGCCGTAAAACCTGTATAGTTTCCAACAAATCATACTACGTAAGAGTATGAAATCAAAAGTATACTAATTGTAAACCCGGAAATATACCACTATCCAGCATCTCAGTAGCAATCCAAATAATCACGTGCTTAATAACCCATACTAGCATGGAAATCAGAATCACCTATGGTGACCTGTGCAACTATACACATATCACATCAATCAATATTAACATATATGTTGGAGTTACCTATCATGACCTGACCTGTATGACTTATCTGTATCTCATCAATCAATGCTAGTCAATAGCTCAATAACAAGCTAGCCATTAACTCATCAACATGCTAGCAAATAACTCAACAATATGCTAGCCAATAGCTCAATAATATGCTAACCAATAGCTCATCTACCAAATCTTGCACACGAGTTGGAGCCACCTAAAGTGGTCTGTACGACAGGCTGGGTGTAAATAAATACGCTCAAGTGCTACGATCACTTGAAGGTTGTGCGAAGTATCGCAAGTCACCTACGAGTCGGAACCACCTAAAGTGGTCTGTACGACAGGCTGGCACCTACCCTGGATCCAAGGTGAGCGTATGGTGTGGGAAGTAAACGATCATGTGAAGGCTAGGCCCTGGCCACGGGCAGGAGCACTAACACCAAGGTGCAGGTTTATGAGCTCTAACATATCTCAATACAATCGTACTCACTACCATCATTACCATCAAAGTGTAAATACCTGAATCTTACCTGAGCGTCCGCAGCGTCATTTGGCACTTCAAAGCATTCACAATAATTAGATTCAGGTAATATATGTATGAATATGCCATGATACAATCTAAACCCAAACATTTCATAGTGCTTCCAAATATATATAATATTACCATATATATAAACATATACACAAATGGCATGAAATGCATAACTGTAACACCCTACTCCCAAACTATTTACTTTTGAGAATAATCATCAGTGACAAGTCCAAATAGACACTAATTAAATTAATTATCACTACTTACCTTGCCTTACCTCAATTTCTTGATTCTTCACATCTTAATTTATGACCAACATTAGTTATACCAAACCCTAAGGTTAAATCTCACATTTTTCACCAATCTCCCTCACACCGTTCAATTCCACAAGCAAGGCTATTGTCTCAATTATTTAGTCTTTATTGTATGGGTGCATCTAATGTCTCGTTAGACTGCCTATGTACCCTAAACAGGGATCAAGTCATTCGTAGTTCATACTAGTCCTCCAAAGCATTAACAGAAATTATATGAAATTCAATTTGTAAAAGTTTGTGGAATTATCAGTCATATATATATATATATATATATATATATATATATATATATATATATATACGATAAAAGAAAAAGACCCACTCATAGGTATATGGAAGGGTCGTAGCCCCCTAGCCTCGAGTGACTGTGCTCGTCCTCAGGATAGGTCTCACCTATATGCGAAATAACTGACGCCGTTAACTGCCGTTATGAATATTCCGTTAAGATTAACAGAATATTCCCCTTTCTTCTCCGGCTAGTCGTCGTCGCCGGAAACTGTTTGAAGCCCCAAAAACGATGGAATATTGCTGGAAAAATCGCAATATTCCGGTCACTTCTGCAACTCACTATTCTTGAGTTTCCTGACGTCCAATTTTTTCCAAAATGCTTCTCCGAGCTTCGTGAGAGTGTCTTAAAGCTCACTATAACCTTAGAATCCTCTGAAACCTACGTATGCATGAACAGTACCTCGAACTGGGATCTCGGGTTCTTGGGTTTTTAAGGGTTTCAAGTTCTAAAAATGGTATGGATGTACTCAGGAGCTTGCAAGGAACATGAAATCCACCTTCAAGGTCTCGATCCGTGCAGAAAATTGCTGAATCAAAGGTTGTCCGTACGACTTGTACGGAATTTATAGAAAAATTCAAGAGGGAGAAAAGAGAGGGAGGGTCCATGGGTTGGTTTACGTGTGTGTGTGTGTGTGTCCTGATGGTAGCCAACCCAAAACAAAAGAAAACAAATCACCTAAACACCAACTAATGTCCAACGGCAAAATCGTCATTCCACACCATCGAAGGTAAATTTCGAGACCGACCATCACATCTATTTCTCTCTTGTAGGGTAGAATAAATGTCTCTCCAAAGATGATTTAATAATCCACTTAAGGTGGACTTAAATAGGCTTTGAGAGATATTTATTTCCCTTTCCTAGAATGATCTAATTTCCTATTAAAGAGGGAATTTGCATCAAAATAGGAAACAATCCCATGTTTCCCAGAGTAAGAAAATCTCTACACCTGCTACCGTTTTCCACGAGTAGCCCAATAGGTGTGGGGGCATTTGTGGAGCCAAAAATAATCAAGAGGTGATGCGTGATTTATACGCACACAAATTAAACCCTCTTTTTGACAATTGTAGTATAAGTATAAGTAGGGATCGTTCTGGACCGGGGATTAGGAGGGATTGCAAATCTCTTGGAAAAAAACGTAAAATAAAGTTTAAAACACTAAACTAGACTCAAAGAATGCAAAATTAAAGTTTAAAACACTAAGACAAACCAAAAATTCAAAAATACTTTAAAACATAAACTAAACAAATTCTAAGCATTAAAGAACAAGAAAGTAAAGGGGGGGGGGGTTTGATTTGACGAAAATTAACTAAAATGCACAAATTGTAATTAAAGGCAAAACGTAAATATAAATATGATAAAAATATGGATGATGGAATAGCTAAGGGGTTCTTCTCAACACATTTTACACTTGCATACAAGATTGATTCTCAGTTGGTCTTTCGATAAATTATGAAACTCAACACTCCGGGTTAATTAGGTCCGCTTAAATTAACCGTCAAGTTTTCCTTAAGTTAATGAATTGGATGGGTTAGTGCAACGCAATTCACAACATTCTCCAAAAGTCCTTTACGTGAACAGCACAATAAAGATACAATCAAAGATCATTAAGCATCATGAAAACTATAAGTGTTGACAAGGCATTCGTTACTATGATGAGCATGAAACTCGTGCCAAGAATTCATTTAACGCGATTGTTTATAAGCAACCTCCACTACTTGTGAATATAAGTTCATAACGATTAGGTGAAACTCACTTATATTCTAGCGTCATATTCATGCATGAAAATTAAGCGCGCATTCTTAATAAACATACATAAATAAGTTATCAATCAAACGGTTAAACAAATTGAATCAACAACTTATGAAATTCCAACGAAAGTTAATCAATTCATATTGCAAATATAAACATAGTTTCGAATCACCCCCTAGCTAAAGGGGGATTAGTTCCTCATAACTTTGAAATCAAAGAAACACCTAAACATTCCAACAACTCAAACTTGAATTGTATGAACGTTTAGGCACTCTTCTCTTCCATTCCTCATACGTACAAAACAAAGAGAATTGAATTTAAACTTTGAAATCAAAGAAACACCTAAACATTCCAACAACTCAAACTTGAATTGTATGAACGTTTAGGCCCTCTTATCTTCCTCGTTGTTGTAGCACAAGGTCTAAGGTGAGGTTTGGGGGATTATGGAAATGGATGAGGAGTGGTGTAGAAGTGGAAGGGGAATGGAAAAATGGTGTTTGGATTATAAGGGGAGAGATGGGAAGCTCACGGCTAGGGAAGGGAGAATGTGTTTGTAATGTGTTGTGTATGAAAATGAGATGTGAATTGAATGAATGAATGCAAGGGTATTTATAGGAGTAGTGGAGGGAACATATGGCTATGTCATTTGTAGGTGAAGTAGGTGGATGTTGTAGGTGAAGTAGGTGGATGTTGTAGGTGAAGTGGGTGGATGTTGTAGGTGAAGTGGATGTTGTAGGTGAAGTAGGTGGATGTTATGTTAAGTGATAAGTGATAAGTGATATGATATGTGGTTATGATATGATAAGTGGTTAAGTGGTGATGATAAGTGATAAGTGATTAAGTGATATGATATGTGGTGATGATAAGTGATAAGTGCATGTGGGTTAACTAATGAAGGAAATGCATGTGCAATGACAATGTGTTAGAATGGATGTGTGTTATGCATGGCATGATTGGGATTAGGAAAGGTTTAAATGTCCTAAAACTAAAGAGAACAAGGTTCCAACACTTTGGCTCCAATTAGGTCTTCAATTTCGTCCAACACTTTGGCTTCAAGCATAAGCTATCCGTCCTTAGCCCAAAAGTGCTCCAAAAGTCTCCAAAATGCATCTTTTTGCTCCTTTAGCCCTTTGGACCTACAAACACACGAAAATAGCTTAAAGTACTAAAATAACTAAAGAAACATAACGTAAATGTACGAGAACAAGCCATTTAAGTCGCATAAATATGCTCCTATCAAATACCCCCACACTTAGCTTTTGCTAGTCCTCGAGCAAAACAGAAAAACAAAACAAAAAGAACAAAACACAACCTACACCTTCCAACAATCGTATCAGGGACTTCCAATGCATATGACAAGTTAAAAATCATTATTCTCACAGATTTGAGCCATCTTTACACTTAAGTACATTCTTAATCATAGTCACCACATACTAGTTCACAATTAAGCAATTAAAACACATTTCAAATGTAGTAACATGCCTTTAGAGAATTCCCTCAATTTCTTACTAGATGTACTCTCGTTTTTCACACAGATTTTCTGACTACACACCCTACACTAGGTATATGTGAGAAGATTGATGTAAACATGTAGATGAACACTCACATATGTTATAATAAGGAAAGCATTTTCTGGAGTTAATAAGCATGTTTAGATATGATCTCATGAATGGAATGCTACTACTTAGACGCGAGAACCAGTGACACCATAAGCTCATACCAAGTTCAAACTCCACAATTGAAATACATAACACTCAATATAGAAGTCAAAGGGTAGTAACGGGGCTAGGGTATTGGCTAACAATGAAAGGTGAAGGATAAACAAACATTCTTAAAGCAATAGTGAGCAAAGTATTGAATTAGACACTTAGAATTCCCTTAAGAACGCAGAAGTCAACTTTGAACACCCAAGGGAAAATCACACAAAACTTAGGGCCATATTCAACTTTTTGGACCCTTTCTTCAACCATCAACGCTCGTGAGTTCATTCTTACTTATTTTCACTCCTCTTTTTTTTTTCTTTTTTTTTTTTTTTTTCTTTTCTTTTCTTCTTTTTCTTTTGAATCTCAAAACATACATATAAACGTAAGAACAAACTTTTACTCCCCCACACTCATTTTCTTGCATAATGTAACTCAAAAGGAATTCATTTAAGTCATGCTCACTAAACTTTAAGAACAAGGGTATAGGAAAGTCCTACTCTAAGCTAGGTAAGGGGTGATATGGGTAAACAAGGAATAAAGGCAAAACGAGGCTCAACGGGGTTAAAACTTACAACATATACGAAGTATGGGAAGTAAGGCTATTTGGCTATGGTGGTGGTCACTACACAACTTCTTCTTGAATATGTGTTATGCAAATCAATAACATGCTTTGAATGAAATGGGCATGAGTTCTAGCATTTGGAACTATATGATGAAACGCCTTCTAAGTAGTAACCAAGCAAAGAATAATGAGATCATGCAACGACTTTAGAAAACAAGAAATCACAGATTATACTCTCCAAAGAACGTTATAGGCTCAAGTCTCTCAGGGTTGTAGCGTTTGTTTGAGTTACTTCCTTCAAGCATGTTACAAAAACGAATTTTTTTCTTTTATGATTGCATGTGAAGTCATACATTATAACCATAACCAAGCATATACCAAGAGTAAATCAAACTTTTCTCTATGTTTATAACTCTTTCTAACCGTCATGCAATTATAAACCAAATCCTTATCATTGTGTTGGAAGGTACCCTAAGACACAAACACACAAAAACGACTCAAAACACTCTTTTTAGGGTTTTTAAAACAAGTTTTTCAAATTTTTATGTGATTTTCGGAGTTATAAAACAAAACACACTAAAACACTCTAAAACAACTTAAAAACACCTTAAAACAGCAAGGAACAACATTTGAAGTTATTGGTGATAAAATCCCACAAATTTGCATTAAATAAACTTAGTTACCCCCCCACACTTAAATCAAACATTGTCCTCAATGTTTTAAGCATATGGTTCACACAAAACATAAGTAAACACACAAAAAACATTTAAACATACTAAACATGGCAGAATGTAATTAACAAAGAGAAGAGTTTAGGGACGCAAATCTGGTTATGGAGTGTAAATTCCCTCTTCTCCTTGGTGATTGCATTGAGGCTTTGATCTTTGTGATTCCACAGGCTTACTCTTGAACTGGTTTCCGCCCATCGTTGATTTTCCTTTGTGCTACTCTTGAACTGGGCAGCAGGATTCCTTTTAGGGTCTCCCCCGAAGGTCTGAGCTTCCTCCTGTTATCTGTTTCTTTGTTCAATCTTTGCAGGAGTGGTCCCTTCTCTGGAAGTGTATCAACCGTTGAAGATGACTACTCGAGAGCAACGCTAGGTAAGCAATCAGGAATAGATTCCGGGCAGTTGGCTCCAGATCGGTAGACTGACTCCAAGTGCCGGCTGATTGCTTCTTTTACTTTGCCATGCAAGTAAGAACAAGGACAAAGAAAAAGACAGGGAAAGAGCATGATATGAGATATTTTTGCTTTTGACCTTGATGATATGAGATACCTTTGCTTTGAAGAAACGGTGAATGAATCAGCACATGCTTCAATCCGCCGTTTCCTCCTGGGTCATATGTACTCCAGGCATCTGGTATCATCTTTGGGGAAGAAGAAAGAATTGAGTATTTCGAAAGGCTTTGCTGGGAGTGCGCCCTCAGAGGTGAGGGAGAGTTGGGCATTTTCTTCAGGTTTGCCCTGCCATAAAAGACGAAGGTCGACATATATAGAGATAATATCAAGTGGTGGTACTTTTTACCCTTGTCGACAAACGTTTTGATCCCGCAAATCCGGCTTTTTGAAATAGTGGCGCCTCTTCGATCTTTGAATACGCCTCTTCGATTTCTGAGCAGGCGCCCCTTCGATTTCTGAACGACGCCCCTTCGCTTTCTGAACGACACGTGGTAGTGCAGATGCGGCTCCTTTTGACAAAGCTGCACACGTCTTCTGAAAAGCAGAGAAAGCGTCGCCGAACTTTGCGCTTTGTCGGCTAAAGATGTGTAGTTGCGATGATGGCCTCCACGTGTTTTCAGCTTTGTCAGAAATCTTTTGACAAAGTTGAACGCGTCTTCTGAAAAGCAGAGAACGCGTCGCCTAAATTACGCCAGAAATTCCGGCTTTTCGAATTGGTGGACGCGTCGCCTTGGCTTCTTATAGAGCTATCGATCACCACAACAAACACACTCTGAAGAATTCCCATTCTTGAAAATCGACTCCGGCCCTTTGAGAATTAACTCCATCCACCCCATCTCTTTGAACACTTTTGAAAAATGGCAAACCCATCGAACCTTAGCTTAGAATTGAGTCTCAGCAGTGATACGGCCGCGCCACGTCAAGGTAACGTATGGCGCCCTTCTTTCTTATCTTCTAACGGTCCTCTTTCAGGTGAAGACTCTGTGATGCAGGACGCCACAACAGCTACAATAGTAGCTAGGAACCTTCTTACTCCAAAAGATAGTAGGCTGCTGTCAGGACGGTCCGATGAGTTGGCCGTTCAAGAATCCCTCGCACTTAGTGTTCAGTGTGCGAGTTCTGTGTCCAACATGGGCCAACGCCTGCTTGCCCGCTCCCGTCAGGTGGAATCTTTGATGGCAGAGGTGGAAAGTCTCAAGCAGGAGATCAAACTGCTTAAGTACGAGAATAGAAGTTTGCACGTGCTTGCCAACAACTATTCGACGGGTATGAAGAGGAAGCTTGATGAGCTACAAGAATCCAATGGTCGGATGCAAAGTGACCGTCAAACTGACCGTCAAAGGCTTGCGGCTTACTTCCAGAGGCACATTTTTCCGGGCTCATCCAGCGTTTGGCCAAGTATTGAGGCCTCTTCTTTGATGCCTCCCGCTCCGATACCTTCCGCCCCGATGCCTTCCGCCTCGATGCCTTCTACTCCGATGCCTTCCGCATCTATGCCTCCTGCTTCTAGAGTTTTGCCCAGTAGTGGGGCTTCAAGTAAACGCCCTTTGTGAAGCTCCATCATTCTGCCATGTTTTTTTTTTTTTTTTTTTTTTTTTTTTTTTTTTTTTTTTTATAAATAAAATCAAACGGCATGGAATTGGTCCTTGAATGGAAGGTGATACTTGAAATGATCCGGTAATAGTTTAAATTCCAGATTGGGTGCCTGAATCATTAACCACATGTTAGTATAAAAGAAAATTGAAATTCGGGGAGGCGGCTTACCTGTGTGCTCCAAAATGAACTCCAGAATAAACACCCCTTCGAAAGTTATGACTTGTCCCGTGTCATAAAATCCAACTTCCTTGGGAATTGTGGTTTCAAATATGTCCTCTTTGATGCCTTCTACATCTTCTCCAGCCACTACCTTCTCTTGAATCATTCTTCTTGGTGTACAAAGTCCTTTGAAGAATTCAACACCATCTAAAACTTGCTGTGTTGCACCAAGAATTTGAATAGCATTTTGCACCTTTGGGAAGGCTTCCATGATGTCCTTTTTACTCTCTTCTTGGTTGGGAATCAAAAACCTGCTAGGAAAAGGGACATTGGGTGGAATAACATCAGAATAACATGGAATTGGGACGTCCTTACTGGTGGTGGGTGGTTTAGAGGGCTTAGGGGGCTGCGGCAAGGGTTGTTCTACCCTTGCCGTGTGCATGTCTTCTTCCTCCTCCTCAATTAGCAGCTCTTCATCCACTTCTAGGCTATGTTTGGACATTTTTAGGTCAGCTCCAACCTCCATAGCACTTCCCAAAGTGATAGCATTATGGATTTCAAAATCTTCCTTCGAGTTTTCAATAGTTGAGTTGGAGAGTTCACTTTGCTCTTGAATTTGTTTCATGAACTCCATAATCTGCCCAAATTGCTCGTCCAATTTACCCAACTCCTTGGCTTGATTTTGTGACCCCTGCGCCAAAGAGGTAAGTAATTGAAAATTTTTATCATTATCCATGGACATACTTGAACTTGATTGGAATTGTTGTGGGGGAGGTTGTGGTGGCTGCATAGGTGTTGTATTGAACTCCTCATATGGTTTCCAATATGCTTCTTGTTGAGCCTCCTTGGCTTGATTTTGTGACCCCTGCGCCAAAGAATTTATTTCATTAAGAATTTGATTATAATCTATTGGCGAACTTGAATTTAATTGAGCATATTGCATATGAAGTTGTGGTGGCTGCATAGGTCTTGAATAGAACTCCTCATATGGTTGCCAATATGCTTCACGTTGAACTTGTTGATCTTCCCACCATATAGAGTTTGAATGATCCCTCCAATCTCTTTGTGGACATTGATTGGCTTGAAATCCTTGCCTATATGAAGCACCAAATGTAGGGACACTCTGCATTGTGGTCCTTTCGACATACGGCGACAATTTAGAAGTAAGATTTGCCAATTGAGCTTGAATGCTAGCAAAATCCATATCTTACTTCTCTAGTACCTAAAATCAAAGAAAGAGAACTAAATCAAATATCAAAAGTAACAACAAACAAAGAAAACAACATTAAGTTAGAAACTAAAACGAAAACAACTAAACCAAAAAAAAAAAAAAAAAAAAAAAAAAAGAAAAGAACCAAGGGATTAGCAAAGTTGCTAATCCCCGGCAACGGCGCCAAAATTTGATGCGTGATTTATACGCACACAAATTAAACCCTCTTTTTGACAATTGTAGTATAAGTATAAGTAGGGATCGTTCTGGACCGGGGATTAGGAGGGATTGCAAATCTCTTGGAAAAAAACGTAAAATAAAGTTTAAAACACTAAACTAGACTCAAAGAATGCAAAATTAAAGTTTAAAACACTAAGACAAACCAAAAATTCAAAAATACTTTAAAACATAAACTAAACAAATTCTAAGCATTAAAGAACAAGAAAGTAAAGGGGGGGGGGGTTTGATTTGACGAAAATTAACTAAAATGCACAAATTGTAATTAAAGGCAAAACGTAAATATAAATATGATAAAAATATGGATGATGGAATAGCTAAGGGGTTCTTCTCAACACATTTTACACTTGCATACAAGATTGATTCTCAGTTGGTCTTTCGATAAATTATGAAACTCAACACTCCGGGTTAATTAGGTCCGCTTAAATTAACCGTCAAGTTTTCCTTAAGTTAATGAATTGGATGGGTTAGTGCAACGCAATTCACAACATTCTCCAAAAGTCCTTTACGTGAACAGCACAATAAAGATACAATCAAAGATCATTAAGCATCATGAAAACTATAAGTGTTGACAAGGCATTCGTTACTATGATGAGCATGAAACTCGTGCCAAGAATTCATTTAACGCGATTGTTTATAAGCAACCTCCACTACTTGTGAATATAAGTTCATAACGATTAGGTGAAACTCACTTATATTCTAGCGTCATATTCATGCATGAAAATTAAGCGCGCATTCTTAATAAACATACATAAATAAGTTATCAATCAAACGGTTAAACAAATTGAATCAACAACTTATGAAATTCCAACGAAAGTTAATCAATTCATATTGCAAATATAAACATAGTTTCGAATCACCCCCTAGCTAAAGGGGGATTAGTTCCTCATAACTTTGAAATCAAAGAAACACCTAAACATTCCAACAACTCAAACTTGAATTGTATGAACGTTTAGGCACTCTTCTCTTCCATTCCTCATACGTACAAAACAAAGAGAATTGAATTTAAACTTTGAAATCAAAGAAACACCTAAACATTCCAACAACTCAAACTTGAATTGTATGAACGTTTAGGCCCTCTTATCTTCCTCGTTGTTGTAGCACAAGGTCTAAGGTGAGGTTTGGGGGATTATGGAAATGGATGAGGAGTGGTGTAGAAGTGGAAGGGGAATGGAAAAATGGTGTTTGGATTATAAGGGGAGAGATGGGAAGCTCACGGCTAGGGAAGGGAGAATGTGTTTGTAATGTGTTGTGTATGAAAATGAGATGTGAATTGAATGAATGAATGCAAGGGTATTTATAGGAGTAGTGGAGGGAACATATGGCTATGTCATTTGTAGGTGAAGTAGGTGGATGTTGTAGGTGAAGTAGGTGGATGTTGTAGGTGAAGTGGGTGGATGTTGTAGGTGAAGTGGATGTTGTAGGTGAAGTAGGTGGATGTTATGTTAAGTGATAAGTGATAAGTGATATGATATGTGGTTATGATATGATAAGTGGTTAAGTGGTGATGATAAGTGATAAGTGATTAAGTGATATGATATGTGGTGATGATAAGTGATAAGTGCATGTGGGTTAACTAATGAAGGAAATGCATGTGCAATGACAATGTGTTAGAATGGATGTGTGTTATGCATGGCATGATTGGGATTAGGAAAGGTTTAAATGTCCTAAAACTAAAGAGAACAAGGTTCCAACACTTTGGCTCCAATTAGGTCTTCAATTTCGTCCAACACTTTGGCTTCAAGCATAAGCTATCCGTCCTTAGCCCAAAAGTGCTCCAAAAGTCTCCAAAATGCATCTTTTTGCTCCTTTAGCCCTTTGGACCTACAAACACACGAAAATAGCTTAAAGTACTAAAATAACTAAAGAAACATAACGTAAATGTACGAGAACAAGCCATTTAAGTCGCATAAATATGCTCCTATCAAGAGGCAACACGTGGATTTTTGGGTTAAAATGACAAAATTACCCTCGAGGCACACCGGAACTCCTACGCCCGAGCAGTGGATAATAATCCCTCAATCAAGTCAAAAGTGCCCAAATAAGTATTTATTTACAACCTATTTCATCCATCCTCATCATATCTTCTCCACAAGATAACACCCAAATCATTCTTTTTTTTTTTAATTATAATAATTAGCTAATTAATTAAATAATTATTTTTTGGGTTAAAAGGACAAAATTACCCTCGAGGCACATCGAAACTCCTATGCGCGAGCAGTGGATAATGATCCCTCAATCAAGTCAAAAGTGCCCAAATAGGTATTTATTTACAACCTATTTCATCCATCCTCATCATATCTTCTCCACAAGGTAACCCACAAATCCTTCCTTCTTTATTATAATAATTAGCTAATTAATTAAATAATTATTCCATTAATTAGCTAATTAAACACAAATCACCCACAAAACCATCCAAGTGGCCGGTCCATCTCCTCCCAAGGTGGCCAGCCACATCCCTATAAAAGCCCACTCATTCTCTCCAAAACTCAATTTCCAATTCTCTTACTAAATTCTCTAAATTCTCCAAACGCTTTTCCCTCAAAATTCTAACTTTGGCATCGAAGGTTCTTCGGCCAAAGCCCCCCCCCCAACCCCATTCATCGTGGGTGCGTGAGGCTCTTGGTCTTGACCTAAGGTGTTATTTGTTTTGAAAGTGCAATTTTGTCCAAGAACAAGGAGGAAGAAATTTGCATCCACAGGGGCATTTGTGGAGCCAAAAATAATCAAGAAGAATATGGAGGTGACACGTGGATTCTTGGGTGAAAAAGACAAAATTACCCTTGAGGCACACTGGAATTCCTATTCATGAGCAATGGACAATCATCCCTCAATCAAGTCAAAAGTGCCCAAAACAGGTATTTATTTATAACCTATTTCATCCATCCTCAACATATCTTCTCCACAATGTAACCCCCAAATCATTCCTCTTTTATTATATTAATTAATTATTCCATTAATTAGCTAATTAACTACAAATCAAGAACCTAACCCACAAAACCATCCAAGTGGCCGGTCTTTCCTCCCCAACGGGGCCGGCCACACCCCTATATAAATCTCCACATTCTCTCCAAAACTCAATTCCAATTCTCTTGAGACTCTTGGCCTTGACCTAAGTTGTTATTTGTTTTGTAGGTGCAATTTTGTCCAAGAGCGAGGAGGAATAAATTTGCATCGACAGAAATCGTATCAATCTACTAATTTATTCAATTCACTAAAAGCATGAATGTGAAACAAAACTATAGGAAAAACACGATTAAACTTATGAATCATAACCAACATTCATCAATCCAAAAATAGAATAAATAAGAAGTTCTATTGAAAATCCACAATGTAAAATTGACATTAAAACTCCAAAATGGAATCGAAATAATAAAACTACATACTCGTAATATAGGTTTCTCCCCCTAGCTTTAGCTAAGGAGATTAGTTCTCCATAAACTAAATAGAAAAAAAAAATTTCTAAAATTATGAAGGAGCTGGGCCCCTTTGGAAAACAATCAAATGGAGATATATAAGCTACTGCCGCAACCAACCTCCCTTCGTATTCTTCTTGAATAATGGTCATTGATAAGCCCATTATTAATATTTAATGCCAATCCCCATAACCCTCTGAATAATGGTCATTGATAAGCCTTAATGCTATATTCAAATGGTAATCACTGGCGTTTCTTTTTCTTCTTCTTTGCCTTCTCCTTTCTTCATTTTTTTTTTTTTTTTGGGTAACCGACATAGAGTTAATCACCAATTTATTATCTTGTGCCTTACCTCTTAATTGCCTTGCAACATTCTCATAGTCTTGCACATTAACATTAATAAAAGATCAGTAAAAAATTAAAACAAATTAGATATAAAACCTATTTGACCAGTTATACATGATAAAACATAAATTTGATAAATTACTAGAGAAAAACATGTAACAGGTATAATCAAAGCACATTAGACATGCACTTTTGAGCAATTATCACTCGTTTGCCCCCAGCGTACCTTTGGGCTGAAGGTATGACTTAATCTTTCAGGTTAGAACAACTAGCACCAAAATCAAAGTTTTGATTTTCAGATATCTAGTTTTCGTATCGAGGGGAGGTTTTGAACTATAGGATACAAGTAGTCGAGCCTCTAGAGTTTCTTGTGTAAGGGTACAGCTCACTGCTGCTTCAAATACCACTAAATAAATGTATAGGTCCCCCACTGCTTTTGGCTTAGATAGTAGAGGAGATGATGTTAGGTACTTCTTCTAGTCCTGAAATGCTTTCTTGTATTTCATCATTCCATTTGTCTCGATGTGCCTTCTGATCATCTTAAAAAAAGCCTGTATCAGTCAGTAGATTGCGAAAGAAAATGGTTGAGTGATGTTGCTTGCCTGATTAGACCTTGGATTTCCTTTAGAGTAGTAGGGGACTTAATATCCAAGATCACTCAAATCTTCCTTTGTAGAGGTAGCAAGATGGCTGCTTGTGGTCACACTTGGCATAGATTGCTAGTTGGTTTGTATGTTTGTACTGCTTTTCTCGGAGGTTTGCTTGTCTATGTCATGACTACATTACATGTTATTTGTCTCTAGCTACCCAACGAGCTGCTCGTAAGGACTGCATTACATGTTATTCTTCTGTGTCATGTTCCCTATGCTACCTGCTCTAGAATAAGGTGGGAGTAACTCCTTGTGAACCATGTTGGGAGTGAACACTGCACTAGATTTGGGTCTTGAGTGTTCGTTAGAGTGTGGACCTAATCGTGGATGTGCACTCGCCTGCTAGCCTTTTCGAGGGTGGCCACTTTCTCAACTCACCAAGGTGGGAGAAAATGTTTCCACGAGGCTAATGAGGAAGTTCATGCTACTTGAATGCCTAGTTCATGGTTGGTTGAGCGGCTACTTGTCAGGATGCCTTCGGAAAGAATATCGTCATCAACTTCCATTGTACTTCAGGACACCTCGTCAAGAGTGTGCTGCTTTTTGATGTGCTCAAGGAGTCAATTCATCATGGTGGATTGCTGCACGAGGGCGCTTATTAAGTCCGTAGTCTACTGGGATATGTGTGGATCGCCATTTAGAGTTGAGCAACTTGTCTGAAGTGCATCTCCATGAGTGGTAGAAGTGTACTGGACATCGAGCTTAAATTTTGAGCTTTAATGAGCCAAATATGCATAAAATTAGGTCAAAACACCTACCAAAGAAAAAAAAAGAAAAAAAGAAAAGGAAAGGTCTAAAACACCAAAAAAATGTGTCCGAACACTGAAAAATGGCTAGCAATGGTGCGGATCCGGGTCGGATTGACCGGTGTCGACTACGCGCTTGTTCACGCAGGTTGGGCCTGCTTGCGAAATGGGCTGGATTAGGCATTGCAACTATCCGTCTACTCTTGTGGGCCTCGTTGGAGCTGGAGGCCTGGGCATCACATGCTGGGTTACATGGCTAGTGCAGACATGGGCTTATGGAAGCCTTGCATCTGGGCTTGAGTGCCTCGGGACATGGGCCCGTTGCCGCGTAGTCTGCATCATATCTGTGTTCAACTCCTGGCATGGCTGCCCACGTGGCTTAAGCTATGCCAAAGAGGCCACTGAAGGAATTTCACCACGGGCCTTTTGGTTTTGGGCTTTTGGCCGCAAAGCTTGCTGAGGCAGCAAATGTCCATAGTTGCAATTTTTGTAGCGTCAATGATGGCAGTTCTCAATGGTGGCTGCCATTCTCACTTCGTTCTCTGCTCTACCGTGTGGTTGAAAGTACAGGTAAAATAAAATTCAAAGTAACCGAAAATTCCAAAAACCAATTATGAATGTCTTCTTCTAGTGTTTGAATTAGTTTTCTATGAAAGCACCAATTTGTGGTAGCAAAAATTTGCCATCTTTAGTTTTGACGAATTTGTGCCTACAAAATAATTAACATCTTTGAACGAGTAGGGGGGTTGGGGGGGGTGTGTGTTGTGTTCGTCCGATGGATCTCAGATGCCTAAGTCAGTATCTCTAAAAAGAGTGTGTATTTAGGCTTGTATACATAGCAAATGCTTACCAAAATTTGGTGGAGATGAAGGTGTTTATAGGATGAGGTGGGTGGCCATGGGGTTAGGGTTTTCTCGTGCACATGACGGCATCTTATTGGCCAAGGTGTGTCATCTGTTGGATGAATGAGGAAAGAATATTCCCAAGATATTAATTAGGATAAAATATCTAGGGATAATGGTGGAAATATCCATAATTGATTGTGATAGGGATTCTTTACTTGATTGAGTTGATCTTTAATTGAGAATGTATTAAAGATAGGATTTAGCAATTAACTCTATCTTTAATACCTTTGACTTTTCTATGCTGCGAATATGGGAGCTTTGAGCAATCATTGTCAGCTGCTTGGACCTTCAAGGATGCTCAGCTGCGCATGGGAGCAATTGAGGATCCTGCCCATTTAATGAGGGCAATCTTGTCTTTCTTGAGAATAAATCCACGTGTCGTCTTCTAGGTTTCTATGATTATTTTTGCCTCCACAGTATCTACATGAAAAAGTATCATCAACCACAACTTTTAATGAACAATTTTCACGGCACCAGGACATCACTAAGGATATAAGAATATTTCAAGTCTCGTACATGTTTGAAATAAATTATTTCTAAAGACGTTCTAAACATACAATTACGACCTCGTAGGCCAGAAGTCCTGGCAACATTTTTTTTTTTGTAGAAAGGAACCTTTTAGTTCTTTCTAGAGAATCACTCAATTAGGAAACACCTCCAAGTGCTTTAAAGTTTTACATAAGTGCTTATAAGTTATTATTTTTAGGCAGAATGGGGGTTGTAATTCTTTCTACTTCTCGGTGGAGAAGTTTTGTGTTATATATGGTAATCTTTCTAATAGCTGACATGGTCATATTTGTGAAAAAAAAGAGAAAGGACAAGTTATACATAAGTGCTTATAAGTTATTATATATAAGCACTAGCAAACAGGACCCAAGTCCTCTGACACAAAACAACTTCTGAAGAAAATGCATCAATACAATAACAAAAACAAAGGTTTATCCCACTAAGTGGCGTCGGTCGTATGAATTCTAGAACACCACGGCACTTGGTTTTGCATCGAGTGTTCCATTAGCTCCAAGTACTCCATATCTTTTCTTAAAGTCTCTTTCAAAGTCTTTCTAAGTCTTCCTCTACCCTTTTTGACCCGAGCCTCCATCCTATAGTCGCAACCTTTAACGAAGCATCTGTAGATCTCCGATTCCTATGTCCAAACAAACTTTCTCTCATCTTATCTTCAACTGCGGTCACTCTTACTTTACCTTGAATATCCTCGTCTTTAATCATATCATTTCTCCTCTACCCCAACATCCAACAAAGAATTCTCATCTTCACTACACTTATTTTTTGCACGTGTTGCTTTTTGACCACCTAACATTTCGTGCCATAAAGCATTGCAAATTGTCGTCCTATAAAATTTTCCATTGAGCTTTGGTGGCATGCAACGATCGCATAACAAACTCAATGCACTCTCCCACTACATCCATCCAACTTGTATTTTACGAGTGAAATCTCCATCTAACTCTCTGTTCTTTTGCAAGATAGATCTAAGATAAAGAAATCATTCACTCTTTAGTACTTCCTTGATCTCCAATCGTCACCTTATCTCATTTGGAACCCCATTCCTACTGAAGTTGCACTCTATATTTTGTCTTTTACCTACTTCGGCGAAGACCTTTAGCTTCCAAAACTTCCTGCCAATGGCTAAGCTTCGCATTTACACCCTCATGCGTTTCATCTATTAACATAATATCATCTACGACAAGCATACTCCAAGGGATATCATCTTGATATGTTTTATCAACTCGTCCATTACAAATGCAAAAAGGTAAAGACTTAAAGCTAAGCCTTGGTGTAACCATATGATTATGGGAAAGCTTTCATTTTGTCCTTCATGAGTTCTTGATACAACACTTGCTCCATTATACATATACCATATTGCTTGGATATATGTCACTCGTACTCCTTTCTTCTCTAGAATCCTCCAAAGAATTTCTCTTGGAACCCTATCATACGCCTTTTTCAAATTTATAAAGACCATGAACAAATCTTTTTGCATATCTCTACATCGTTCCATCAATCTTCAAAAAAGATAGATTGCCTTCATAGTTGAGTGCCTTTGCATGAACACGAATCGATTCTTTGAGAACCATATCTCTTGCCTCAGTCTATGCTTAATCACTCTCCCACAACTTAATTGCATGATTTGTTCCCTATAGTTCATGCATCAAAGTATTTTTTCACCACTCATTTAGCACCTTCGTTTTTTAAACCTTATTGAAAAAGTTTGTCAACCATGCTATACCCATCCCTCCTAAGACCTTTCACATTTCAATCGGTATATTGTCGAGACCCAGTGTTTTTCTATGCTTCATTTTCAAAGCTACAACCACTTCCTTTATCCCTGATTCAGCAGTAGGAGTAATTCTACACTTTTCCGAGTTACTCAACTCACCCAAAGAAGTACTCCTATCATGTGCTTCATTGAAAAGATTATAAAAATAAGTCCTTCATTTGTCTTTAACAATGTTTTAAAAGATGAAGGCGTGGATGAGGCATTTGATGGATAGCCCAAATTCAATGTGATTACGATTACTTACTTCAAATAGTTTATCTTCAATTAAGAATGTATTAAAGATAGGATTTAGTAATTAATCATATCTTTAATACCTTTGACTTTTCCTTGCCATGAGCATGGGAGCTTTGTGCAGTCATAGTCAGCTGCTTGGACCTTCAGGGATGTTGAGTTACGTGTGGGAGCAGTTGAGCATCCTACACATTTAATGAGGGCAATCTTGTTTTTTTGAGAAAAAGTTCACGTGTCTTCTTTTGGATTTATGGAATTATTTTTGGCTCCATATGTGACGACCCGTCCCTAATTTTCCACGTAATTTCCTTCCCGAGTGTGTAAAATGATGTTTATGCCCTTCTTGGCAAAATGGAACCTGACACGGATGTAGTTATTTGTCTTTTAAATTATTCTTCTCATCATTGTAACTAAATAGTACTCGTTGTTACGAATGCATGAGCGCAAGTTAGGCCCGAATCAAATTTGTAATGAAGAAGTTACATTTAGTTAAATGCGTTGACAACGGGTAGAATTGTACACGTGTGTGCTAATAATTTAGTGGTAGAAATACCATTTTTGATAAGGTGCATTAGATTTCATGTGCTTTCAAATTGTACAAACCTAATCTCTTTCCATTTTAAAAACTCGTCTCGTGACCATACCTCACCACCAATTATTTTACTTCCCACGCTTTCTCACCCAATCAGATAGCTTCTCTCTTTCTTTTGTCCAATCAGAAAACTTCTCTCTCTCTCTCTCTCTCTCTCTCTCTCTCATCTTCTCCTGCTCTCCTCTTTCAAGCAGTGTTTCCCCTCTCTGCAACAACCATACATCATCATCAAACCTCACAGATCAAACTTCAAACCACCACCATTGTACTTCTCTCATCCCCACGAGTCCATCCGTACAAACCGATCCTAAAATGGTGATGTTTTAAGCTTCCAACTTAGAGAAACTCGGAGCTTCGACTTGGATTGAGTTCTTTGATGACTTCTTGTTTGTGATACAAGATTTTTGAAAGATTTGGAAACATCCACACAACTCCTCGAGGTCTCTAGTTCAAGCTTAAAGCTAAGCCAACGTTGAAACATGCAATTTCAAGGAGTTGAAAATAGGTCGGAGAGCTTCGAGCTAATTTTAGTCCATTTCCGTCCACTTTTTGGACTTCAAGGTATAAATTTGTTCTACTCTTCATAAGCTTCATTTCCATATAAAATACATCAAAAATGGTTGAGAAACGAAGAAGATATAAAGTTTTAAAATATTTCTAGAAATCTGGCGACTTTTTCCAAAATTCGGCGAACCAGACGACGGCGGCAAATGGCAGAGGACAACTGGAGAAGAAGGGGAATATTTTGTTAAAGTTAATGGAATATTCTAACGCCGTTAGGTAACATCGTTAGACTTAACAGAATATTCTGTCAAATCTGACGGAATATTCCTTGGGAATTTGCCAACGTATGTACGCACAT
Source organism: Pyrus communis (assembly GCF_041283825.1). Taxonomy (NCBI): domain Eukaryota; kingdom Viridiplantae; phylum Streptophyta; class Magnoliopsida; order Rosales; family Rosaceae; genus Pyrus; species Pyrus communis. Next base: position 30,464,376 of record NC_142580.1, read on the forward strand.
GGCCTGCGTGTGTGGCCGCAAGCTGGCGGCGCGTGGCAGCACGTGAGGGCACATCCGGCCTCATGGCTATGAGTGGTTGTTGTGTACGGGTCCATGACATCATGTAGAATGTTTTCGTATATTTAAACCCTCTGTTTGAGCAAAATATGGGGGATTTTCCTAGCCTTTTAGTGTATGTCCTAATTAATTAATTAGTATAGTTGTTTCTCATACATGAGAGAATTACCTTGAGGAGGTACATGGACAAGCAAGGCTAGGAGACTATGATCCGACTACATATCAGTAAGTGGTCATTTGTTTTTATATAATATATATAAAGTTTTATAGTTTCCACAAGTGTTTTGATTAATTTTAAGCCTAACATGCCATGTTTTATTTAATTTAAAAAATGCCATTATATTGTTGAGATTTATATATTGTCATGGCATGTTCATATACATTATCCATAATTTTATGTTTCACTTTCCTTTTTGGTTACATCACCTTCGGGTGCCGGCCAATATGCCTCGGCTCCGAACAAGATGTGTCACCACACTTGAGGTGTCACATCTCAATCTCGACTCCATCGTAGCATGATATTGTCTGCTTTTGGCCCTGGCCACGCCCTCACGGTTTTGTTTCTGGGAACTCAGACGAGAACTTCCCAGTGGGTCACCCATCCTAAGACCGTTCTCACCAAAGCTCGCTTAACTTCGGAGTTCCAATGCAATCTGAAGCCAATGAGTTCCCAAAAGGCTTTATGCTATATGAAGGTGGGCATGTACATATAAGGCAAATCACCCCCTCTCTGTTGGTCGATGTGGGATGTTACAATCACCCCTCTTAGGGGCCCGACGTCCTTGTCGGCACACTTGCACCACACAGCAGAGTGGCTCTAATAACATTCTGTCACATCCCAGTCTCGACTTCGCCATAGCACAATATTGTCCGCCTTGGGCCCTGGCCACGCCCTCACGGTTTTGTTTCTGGGAATTCAGACGAGAACTTCCTAGTGGGTCACCCATCCTAGGACCGCTCTCGCCCAAGCTCGCTTAACTTCGGAGTTCCGATGGAATCCGAAGCCAGTGAGTTCCCAAAAGGCCTCGTGCTATATGGAGGTGGGCATGTACATATAAGGCACATCACCCCCTCTCCGTTGTTCGATGTGGGATGTCACATGAGGCATGAGGCGAAGCCTCACAAGACCTAATTTTTCAATATATATTTTATAATACACACACACAAAAAAAAAAAATATATATATATATATATATATATATAATACTTTGGAAAATAAATATTAAAAGTGCACAAGTCAAAAACAAGTTTAACATTCCAAAAAAAACAAAAAAAAAAAAAACAACAAGACTCACATGACCAATTTTAATCAGGCAATCAAATTAATAAATACTCAAGCATCTGTTGGAAATGTGCCCTAAAACCAATCATATGATGATACTTTACGGACATTTCACAAAGTTAAACTAATGTAGTTTAAATGTAAAGGGCAAAGATTATTGTTTGAGCCGTCTCATATAAATGTTATATGCTTAAACGATAAGTCCAAGGAATATGTGATTGGAAGAATGTGATCTAAAGAAGTTAGATTCATGAGACCATTCTTTCGTTGACACATCCTAAACGTTCCTGATCATAGGATTGTCAATTGGGCATTGACAATCCATTAAGATCAGTACGTGCTATGTCTTCTCTCAGGGAGAGTGACTAGTCTCGAGTCATTGGTGTGTGTGACATCAAGACAAGTACGTAGGTGCTCAATAGAGAATGAGTTCACTGAACACGATCAACGAAGAGTTCTCATATTCATGTCACATGAGAACTCATGGTTGGGATAATGCAAATTAGTCTTTTGACCTGAGGCATCACAGTTGTCTTATGGTTAGGTCCTTAATCTTTGATTATGTCAAAGTCACTCCATCAGGAGGGTGTCCACGGCATCGTTGGGGTTAAGCCACTTAGCCATGGAGGCAAGTGAATGCGCAACAAGGGATCTCTAACCTTCAAACTGTTTGAGGGAGAATACTCTATGATATGATTAAGAATCTTTGGCCAAAGTATGAATGAGATTTAGGAATGTGTTCCAAATCACATTCAAGGTAATCATATAAGCACAAGACTCACATTGGATAGTAGACATGAATAAACTATCAAACCAAACAATGTGGTCAAGAGTATTGTATTAGAGAAAGACCGTATTGCATTTGTAATCCTAAAACTGAATAGGTTCTCCACCTCTTCTGATTAGCTTGGGTAACCATGACATGCTGCTAGGCGTCAACCATGGTTTGTGGAAGCCCTAAAAGTGTATTATCACTAACGGGAGAATTGAAAGTAAGTTTCAATTCAAAATCGATTAGAAAGAGTTTTAATCGCCCACTACCTCGCTAAAAGGAACCTAATGGATCGTTCACCGAATAAGGTAGAGTTTGAAGAAACAACGGAGATGAGTAAGAATAATTAAATGGTTTAATTATTTATCTAAGGCTAGGATTAATTAATATGTTAATTAATCAAACGAATAAGTTCGTTAAAGACCTCGGGTTAGTTTTGGGCCGCAAGGCCCAATGGGATTTGAATGTCAAGCCCATTAACTCAAGTTGTATGACAACTTGAATAAACAAAGGGCTTGAAAGCCCAATAAACCCTATAGGCCGGCCATGTTAGAAGAATAGGGCTTTTGGTCCATTAGGTCACTTATTTGAAGGGACTATATAAAGGACTTTATAGCCTAAAATTCATTAAGGGTTGTTTTTGGGGAAAGGATGAGAACATAAGCTCTCCTTTCTCTCTAAAATTTCGGCCACCTTGGAGGGATCATCTAGCAATCAAACTCCTCCAAGGTCACTCATTTCTTCTTCATTATGCCTTGGTGATGAATCATTAGAGGTTCTCAATTTTGGGAACTTTGGAGAAACCTTTTTCATCCATCCAAATCCATAGATCTAAGATGCAAGGAATGAAGGCCCTCTCTTTGGGTGATTAGCCTTTGTTTAAATACAAAGAGGAATCTACAAAGGTATATATTTCAACTCACTTTGTTTTGAGTTGATTATTGGTTCACCATTTTACTAGGCTTTGAACATTCATGGGTAATGTTTTGTTTTTAAGTGCATGCTAGCATGATTCCGCCTTTAATTTGTTAATTGCATGCTAATGATGTTGCTTAAATGAACATGTCATCTTCCAAAATAATCCTTCAGCATCTACTTAAGTGCCTGTATATATATCTATATATATTTTGGTGGATAGGTAGTATTAAAAGAAAAGAAATAAGGATAAATATGCCGACTTTTTTTTCAAAAAACAATAATATAACATTAAGAATATAATAAAAATAAAAGATTTTTTTTTTCCTTGTTGCCTTCGCTGTCTTCGCTCAGCATACAAATTTTCCTTCAACATAAAAGACTTGATACTAGTAATTAAACGGAATTATAACCGTTAAACTTGATAATCGTGGATAATCATCTATGTGTGTATATTCATTATTCACCGAATTCATTATCTTAAAAATACAAAAGTTGCTGATAGGGATTTTACCACACATGCAAAATGGTTAAAAACTTCTATTATACTTGCAAGAATCACAAGGGTATTGTAATATAAATGGATCTTGAAAAAGATCGTTCTCCACAGGGATTAATAAATAATTCGAAGAAAACCAAATTCAAATTAATTATTGTGAAGTAAAAAATTGAGGTGATTGATTTTTATGACTTAATTTAATAAAAACGAATTTAATTAATTTAAGTAAAAAAAATCTGTAATATTAAAGATGAGGAAAAAGGAAACAATTTTGTATAAATCAAATTAAGGAAAACATTAGGAATCTGTTGTCACCTTAACAATCCTATACATTTCTTCTAATTACTTATGACCTATATATATATATGCATATTTCAAAGGTTAGTTTTTCCTAATATATGCCTACTTGGACCTCCAATATAGAGTGTATATCAAATGTGCAATCCTCTGTGATATTCAGATCAAATCTAAACATGTATGACTCATTAAGTTTTTTGAAACGTTTTGAAAAACCATAAACCCTTAAGACATGGTATTCATCCCAAGTGAACTTTGCACATATTAATCACAAGAAGCCTTCGTCAATTTCAGAGACCGACCTCCGACCAAAATTGCATCAAATTACTTTTCTAAACATCCTAATGGTCACAAATCATAAAGATATTTAGATGGTATAACCCAGTGATTAATAATTCAAAAACCTGCATGCATATAATCATAAGCAAATTAAATAGAAACTACATATTCTTGCTAAGGCTCGTGGCATCACCCTAGCAAAAAGAGAATTAGTTACGTATATTCATAATAAAAATCACAAAGTTCTTTATTGAAATAATAAAATATTGAAAACACCTTGAATGTAAAAGTCTGAAAATCTTGGCCAATTTCCTCTCTCAAACAACGCACGGAGAAGAAGTAGAAGAAATAATAGGGCAGGCCAAGCTTATTTAACCTAGTAAAAATTAAATCCTCTTAATAAAAGGTCACCCAATCAAACTAGGAAACTAAATACTAAAATAAAATAGGAAACATAACTCTAAATTAAATGATAAAATTCGCCCAAAATCTGCACAACCACGTTTTGCACCCCTAATGACACACCCCGACCGAGATCAGGGCATGCTGGTTGTCACATGTAAGTGACGTAACCATGTGCATAGTGCGGAAGCTAATAAATAATAATAAAAGTACGAATAAATACAATCTTAGCTGTACACAAGGTAAATAACATACATGTGTAAGCGTAAGTGTGAAAAACAAAGCTCAGAGTACGGAAGACCTAGTGCAGTCCGGGAGAAACAACACTAAATAAACACACCCATAGGTGGTCCTACACTAGTGATAATCTGTCAGATAAGCCGGGAAAATCCTCTGGGGAGCCACCAAAAGCACTAGCCAAACTAGAACATGGAAGGGCGCAAAACAGAAAGCGTGAGTTGGCAAAAACAAAGCTTTTCAAAAACCATTTCATAAACAAAGTTCTAACCCCTTGCCGTAAAACCTGTATACTTCCCAGAAAAATAGAACATACAAATATGTATAAGCCATGCTCAGAAATATGTCATGTCAAATGCCTCTAAATAGAATGCAAGTACTCAGGTAATGTCAAATCAATGCCATGTAATTTGTCAGCTGGAGTCACCTAACGTGACCTGTACGGCTGAATCTAGAGCTCAAATCTCTAACTCACTAACTATAGCTGCACACGAGTCGGAACCACCTAAAATGGTCTGTACGACAGGACTGGGTGTATAATAAGTACGCTCAAGTGCTACGATCACGTGAAGACTGGGCGAATCATCGCGGGTCACCTACGAGTCGAAACCACCTAAAGTGGTCTGTACGACAGGATTGTGCACCTAACTTGGATCCAAGATGAGCGTGTGGTGCGGGAGGTGAACATCACGTGAAGGACTGTGCCCAACTCTGGGCGGGAGCACTAACACCGGGGGTGCAGGTTATGAGCTCTCTATGCATTTCAAATCACTACTGAACATAAATATAAACCTTAACTTACCTGGCACTTACATGTGCGTCCGCAGCACCAGCACACACATATATATGCAACTAATAATGCATAATTAAATGGGCAAACATAATGCATGGCATATAAACGTATAAATGTTTCATTTCACTTTCTGGGAAAACATAAGTATATAGGTATATACGGAAAACCAAAAGCCCATTCACTGGTAAGTAGAAGGGTCGTAACCCCCTTGCCTCGAGTGACCGCGCTCGTCCTCGGGATAGGTCTCACCTATATGTGAAACAACTATAAAAACGTTAACTTTAAAGCACATAACCAACATTACGAAATAACTTCTCATACAATGCTCAAATGGGGTGTATGAATACACCAACGTGATCTACTCAACCTCACGAACATCTCCATATTTTTAAAATAATTTTCCGACACCGCACGCGCCCCCACACGCCGGCCAAGGCACAGCCACATGCGTCGCCCACGCGCAAGCACGTGCCTAGCACACTGACGGCATCAGTTAACGCCATCAGGAATATTCCATTAAATCTAATTGATTCTGTTAACGCCATTAGGAATATTCTGTCCAAACTGATGGAATATTCCGTCATCTTCTCCGGCCAAACTCCGGCGTCGCCGGCGCCGGAAAACCGGGAAATTTTCTAAACTTGATATCTTACTTGTTTTTCATCCAGATTTCACAAAATCGGTACCAAAATGAAGCTTACAACAAGAGGAACAAATCCATACCACTTTCAAGCAGCAAAACCAACGGAATCTCGCCAGGAAAACACCACCAACTCCGGCCAAACCTACAACTCACGATCCCGACGTCCAAAACCTTCAAACGAACCACCCTGAGCCTCCTAAAGACCTCACCAAGCTTCCTACAAGCTTGAAATTCCCAAAAACACAAGAATTAACGTGTGTATGAACAGTGACCAAAATCGGGGATCTCGAGTTCGACGTGAAAACGAAGGTATCCTTACCTGAAATGGGTATGGTTGAACTTCTAAGGACCTCACGAGCACGAATATGTAGTTTGTTTCCTCGATCTGTGAAGATTTCAAGGGTTTGTGGTGTTATCCGTACAAAAAGGATAGGAAAGGGAGAAAGAAAGGGTCTCCGGACAGATAAGGAGAACATGAGAGATGGATGAGGATGATGATATATGTGTGGCTGGGATGCAACCAACCAAGAACCCAAAACAACCACACAAACAACAATTATCCATTAGGGGAAAAACCGTCATTTCACCCATACGATACGAAAAGTCCGGGACTGGCTGTCACACGTAATCTGCTAAAAAACCAGCCCAATATAGCTAAATTTAAATTTTGGAATATTCTGAACACTTCTCCAGAGGGCCACAAAGCCATTAGAGGTCATTTTGGGCTCCAAAAACGTAATTTAAGCCCACAAACGTCATTTTCCAGTACTGCGCACTGCTCATTTATTCCACCATCAGAAAATAATCCCAAATTTTGACACGAATACGTCAAGAGGAACACAAACGTCCTCCAATTTGAATCACTCCAAATTCATCCGTTTGATCATGTTTTGTTCCAGAGGAAGTCGAATGTCCTATATTGAAAATATAAAACAAAGTATCAAAATTCTACCAAAATTATTACTCAAAACATACTAAGAATAGGGTAAAATATATAATATGAAATTGGCTCATCAGTTGCCCTATGTGATATATATTTTGTGGGCAAGTCAAAAGTTTTGAACCAAAATCAATAAGAATTCAATGGTACTTATGAGAGAAATAAAAAATCAGCCAACATAATCGACGTTTAGCTTTAATTTTTGTACTCCACAAGATCTATTCATTTGATCATTTTATACATCAAATATTTAACGATGAAATCTATATTTACTAAATCATAATACGTCAACTGAACGAATATATTTTTTGTATTGATGAAAATTGATATAGCCGTTAACCGATGGAGCATCCGTTATTTAGTGAGCAGTGGCGAAGCTACAGAGGGATTGGGAGGGGCGGCCACCCCTCCCCTTGCCAGAAATTAAGCCTATGAACGTGGTTCCGTCCCTTTGGTCTCGTTGGAATGAATGGCTGCATTGTAGTATGCAGATCGGTTTCTGCCTTTCTAGGTTTCTGCTGCTGTGTGCAGCAGCTTATGTAATTTTTTTTTGTTTTTAAATCCTTTAAATGAAATGGCTTCATTTCATTTAGTATTGAAACAAACAAAAAAACTCCTTAAACAAACGACATCGTTTCGTTAATTGCTTAAAAAAATAGAAAATTTTAAAGGGGACCAATGTCCAGTGCCTTCCATTTTTCAAAGCAGACCTTCACTTTTTGAAAACCAATCCCCTCTTAACCAATCAGAAGACTTGTGCCCCCCCAAATCCCAACAGCTTTCACATTTCAGGCTTTCAGTGCCCTCCTCCCTCCATCTCGTTCCGTTGTCCCTTATTTCTCCTTCAAGCCGAGCCAGCCGCTAGCCTCCAGCACAGCAACCAACCTGTTGGGTTGGTTTTCCACTTCTCTCTTAATTTAGGTAAATTTTTTAACCTTCTAATTTATATCATCCTTAACCCTAATTAATTAATTAATTAATACAAAAATTTAGTTAATTAATATAGAATCATAGAGTAATACACTAATATAGTTATTGATAATTGATTTTTGCATATAAATATGAATCCTATGAATGATTATTGATGAATGAAATTATTGTCTAGAGTAAAAATTGAATTCTTGATTATTGATATTAATTTATTAATTGAATTTTTGTGTATTAAATAATTTATATGAATATTGGTATTGATTAATTGAATTGTTGGTTTAATTATTTAGTACTCATATAGACTATAGTATAGCTTACTCTAGATTTAAGAGTCTAAGACTTTTTTTTTCTTTTCCATATACAGTTAAACAATGGAATGATACTATAAGAAACAATGCTTAAATCATACTATAAGAAACAGTGCTTAAATCCTTCTTCAAATATTCCGGCTAGTCCTTCTTTGAATATTCCGAGTAGTCCTCCTTCGAATATTCCAAATATTCCTTCTTCGAGTATTCCGGGTAGTTCCTAACAAAGTGAGGGCATTGAGTTGGATAAAATACTGGCTAATCTTCCTATAGACCCTGAACATAAACGTCGAATGCTTGATTATCCACCTAATTATCATGAAGCAATTTGTCGACACTGTCTCCAAAATAATCCTTCTCAACCTAAAGATCACATCATGCCTAGAAAAGTTAGTGACAATCAATGTTTTGTCACCCGTTGGTTTGATAATTTTAAGTGGTTGGAGTATAGTATAGTAAAAGATGCTGCATTTTGCCGTTATTGCTATCTATTCAAGTGTGATTTTGATATAAAGGGAAATGCCGGAAGTGATGTCTTCACTGAGATTGGGTTTACAAATTGGAGTAAAGGACTCGAAAATTTTCGAGATCACGAGGGAGGTGTTGGAAGTCTTCATAATAAAGCTTTACAACAAGCTAGAGATTTGATGACGCAAAAGCAACATATTGAAACATTTGTGATTAAGCAAACTGATGAAACTCGCATTTATTATCACACTTTATTGCGTGGTGCACTTGATTGCACAAGATGGTTGTTGCAACAAGGTTTGCCTTTTCGTGGCCATGATGAATCATTCAGCTCAAGCAATAGGGGTAATTATTTGGAGCTTGCAATTTCTTGCCGATCATAATGAGAAAGTTAGGAAGGTTGTGTTTGAGAATGCTCCCAAGAATCTCAAGTATACTTCTTCTGATATTCAAAAGGATCTTATTCATGCTTGTGCTATTGAAACTATTAATCCAATCACCAAAGATATGGAAGGTACATTTCTCTCTCTCTTGGTTGATGGATCACATGATGCTTCGACTAAAGAGCAAATGGCAGTAGTATTGTGTTATGTGAACAAAAAAGGAGAAGCAATTGAAATGTTTTTGGGTGTTCAGCATGTCTCCTCTACAACTAGCAGCTCACTTGAAGAGGCCATTGAGAGATTGTTTGCTACAACAAATTTGAGTATGTCCATGTTATGAGGACAAGGCTATGATGGAGCTAGTAATATGAGAGGTGAGTTAAATGGTTTTAAAACAAAGATTTTCAACAAATACCCTCAAGCATTTTACATTCATTGTTTTGCACACCAACTCCAATTAGCTCTTGTATTCGTGGCAAAGGAAAATGAGGATGTTGCCAATTTCTTCATAAATGCTAGTAGTTTTGTGAATCTTATTGGATCATCGTGTAAGCGTCATGATGCATTTAGAGAGAAACAACAAGAACAAATTCAGAAAGCTCTTGATCTTGGTAATATTGAAACAGGTAAAGGGTTAAATCAAGAAAGTAGTCTCATGTGTCCATGTGATACACAGTGAAACTCGCATTATGGTACTATAGTTAGTATTATTGTTATGTTTGAAGTCGTGGTGGAGGTGGTTGAATGGATTAAAAGTGATCGCAATCAAGATAATCTTGGTGAAGCAACTAGGTTATTCAAAGACATACAAACTTTTGATTTTGTGTTTCACCTTTTCTTGATGAGACTTATATTGGGAATTACATATGAGTTATCACAAGCGTCGCAAAAGAAAGATCAAGATATTGTGAATGCGATGGCGTTAGTGGAAGTATACAAGCAAAGACTACAACCCTTGAAAGATGATGACTTTGGGGACTTGTTTCATGATGTAGAAAAGTTTTATGTTTCTTGTGCTTAGGTCGTTGTTAATAGTGAGATGATCGAATGCTATGATATCTCTAGTTGTTATATATTAAGGCCATGGACGATTGCGATATGGGAGACGATGCAAGTAAGCATGCTTTTTCTTGTTTAATTCATTTCATGTTGTTAATGAGTTTTATTTGTTATTAGAACCAGTAAACAATCATATGGTTCTCAGGATTTTGATAACACGTCCCCTGTCTAGTTCTGAAGTACTCAATTTAAATTTGACTTTGAAGCATGGTGTCAACTGATCCTAATATTGAGGATTTGCATTTCGTACCTGGAAAATCAAGGCGTAAAGCTCCAAAAATCACAAACTTCCATTACTATCATGTGGACCTCTATTTTCAAGTCCTTGATATGCAACTAAAGGAATTGAATGATCGCTTCAATGGGGTAAACACCGAGTTGCTTCTTTGTATGACATGTTTGAGTTCAGTGAATAATTTTGCATCTTTTGACAAAGCAAAAATTGTTCATTTGGCCCAACTTTATCCTCAAGATTTTGATCATATGTGTCACATCTCGGCTCAGGGCCCACCACATCCCGGGTCCGGTCCACCACTGTAGCACGATATTGTCCGCTTTGGGCACCGACCACGCCCTTATGGTTTTGTTTTTGGGAACTCACACGAGAACTTCCCAGTAGGTCATCCATCATGAGAATGCTCTCGCTCGAACTCGCTTAACTTCTAAGTTCCCATGGAACCCGAAGCCAGTGAGCTCCTAAAAGGCCTTGTGCTAGGTGGGGATGGGTATATACATATAAGGCTTACAGGATCCACTCCCCTGGGCGATGTGGGATGTTACAACCCACCCCCCTAAGGGCCCGACGTCCTCGTCGGCACACATCCAGCTAGGGATTGGCTCCTGTAAGCCTTATATGTATATTCTCATCCCTACCTAGCACGAGGGCTTTTGGGAGCTCACTGGTTTCAGGTTCCATGGGAACTTAGAAGTTAAGCGAGTTCGGGCAAGAGCATTCCTATGATGGGTAACCCACTGGGAAGTTCTCGTGTCAGTTCCTAGAAACAAAACCGTGAGGGCATGTTCGGGGCCCAAAGCGGACAATTTCATCTCAAACAAAATCGTGATGGTTAATTAAACTAGTGTCTAGTTGGACTTATCACCAATAATTATCCCCGAAAATAAATAGTTCGGGAGTACGGCGTTACAACTTATGCATTTTATGCCATATTATATATATATATATATATATATATATACACACACACATATGTGTATATAATTAAAAATGCTATGACATGGTTGAGTATTAGATTGCATCATGGTATATCCATATGTATATTACCTGCACACAATTATTGGGAATGCTTTGAAGTGCAAAGGTGAACGCAGGACATCCAGGTAAGTTCAGGTGAGTTTATGGTATTAGTTGAATTGATGGAGTTATGGCATGACTACATTTATGTGTTAGGCAACTCCGACATTGTCGTACAGGTTGCAATGTTAGGCAACTTCGGCACTGTCGTACAGGTTGCCCATGAGTTGTACATGTTATATTGAGATGCATCGAGAGCTCATAAACCTGCACCCCGGCGTTAATGCTCCCGCCCATGGCCAGGGCACAGTTTTTCACATAATGTTCACCTCCCACACCTTACGCTCACCTTGGACTCAAGGTAAGTGCAAATGCCTGTCGTACAGACCACTATAGGTGGTTCTGACTCGTAGGTGACCTACGATTATTCGCACAGTCTTCACGTGATCCTAGCACTTGAGCGTACTTATTTACACCCAATCTTATCGTACAGACCATTATAAGTGGTTCTGACTCGTGTGCAGGCATGTTTGATGAGCTATAGATTAAGTCGTATAGGTCACTATAGGTGACTCTTGACTTATATGCTAGCATTGGTTAATGAGATATGGATAAGTTGTATAGGTCACTATAGGTGACTCTTGACTTATATGCTAGCATTGGTTAATGAGATATGGATAAGTTGTATAGGTCACTATGGGTCACTCTCGACTTATATCCTAGCATTGCTTGATGAGATATGGATAAGTCGTACAGGTCACTATAGGTGACTCCCGACTTATATGCTAGCATTGCTTGATGAGATATGGATAAATCGTACAGGTCACTATAGGTGACTCCCGATTTATATGCTAGCATTGATTAATGAGATATGGATAAGTCGTACATGTCACTATAGGTGACTCCTGACTTATATGCTAGCATTGATTGATGAGATATGGATAAGTCGTACAGGTCACTACAGGTGACTCCAGACTTATGTACTAGCATTGATTGATAAGATATGGATAAGCCATACAGGTCACGTAAGGTGACTCCAGCTTGCATGTTGATGAGTTATTGGTTCAGCCATACAAGCCACAATAGGTGGATCTGGCTGACATACCATTTCATATTGATTTATTTCACCTGGGTTACTTATTCTTGTTGAGATAATTGATACAGCATAACTGTGAGGCTGTTATTTTGGTTAAACTTTATAGTTATAGTCACACCTGTTATTTTCTGGGAAATTATACAGGTATTATGACGAGGGGCTACTGCCTTTGGTAATTGAAATTGGTTTGAAAAGTTTTGTTTCACTCACTCACATTTTCTATTTTTGCACCCCTCCAGGTTCTAGTAGCAGAGTTCCGTATCGACGAGGATTCGTGGCACTTTCAGTACATATGTTTTCTTATGATGGTATAATCATTATCTTACCTTACTGTACTATACCTATGCTATGTATCACACGTGAAATGGGTCCAAACCTGCTCATAGCGCACTCATGTTCTTAAGCACTTTTAGGTTTTTAATTTATTCATATTTTATACACTATCACACTTTACGACTTCTTCACCTTCCAGTTGTTGGCCAACACAGCTCGATTTGGGGTCCTAGTGGACATTCCAGGTCGGGGTGTGTCAGTTTGATACCAAACCAACACACCCCGACCGAAATCAGGGCGTGCTGGCAGTCACGTGAAGGTGACATAGCCATGTGCACGATGCGGAAGCAATATTAATATAAGAAATGCGAATAAATAAAAACCCAACTAACTAGAGCACTAGATAAGATAAGGTGCAAAACGAAATAAGTGTGAATTCACAACCAGAGTATAAGTAGCCTAAGTGCAGTCCAACATGACGATTACTAATTATACAACACCAAAGGTAAACCTACAATGGTGATAATCTGTCACAGCAGCCGTGGATTCCTTGCAAGCCACCAAAAAGCACTCCTAACTAGAACTGGAGCGGCGCAAAACAGAAAGTGTGAGTAGGCAAAAACAAAGCTTTTCGAAACCATTTCATTTATCAAAGATTGTAACCCCTCGCCGTAAAACCTGTATAATTTCCCAGAAAATATAATACATATCTATACCACAACCATGCTCAGAATAGCAAAATTCACAAATACGCTATGTCGAATATCTCAGCAATAAAATATGTAAGCCAAGTGATATAAATCAATGCAAATGATATGTCAGCTGGAGTCACCTAACGTGACCTATACGGTTGAATCTAGAGCTCATCCATCTAGCCAGGGTCACCTAACGTGACCTATACGGCTCAAATCCACATCTCAACAAATATACCTACACACGAGTCAGAACCATCTAAAGTGGTCTGTATAACAGGACTAGGTGTAAATAAATACGCTCAAGTGCTACGATCACGTGAAGACTGTGCGAATAATCGCGGGTCACCTATGAGTCGGAATCACCTATAATGGTATGTACGACAGGACTGTGCACCTAACTTGGATCCAAGGTAAGCGTATGGTGCGGGAGGTGAACATCACGTGAAGGACTGTGCCCTAACCATGGGCAGGAGCACTAACACCGGGCTGCAGGTTTATGAGCTCTCAACACATCTCACATAATCATCAAGTAACATAAACAATCTACAACTCACATGGTACTTACATGAGCGTCCACCGCATCAAATCACAATATGCACACTTTATTAATTCAATGATCTATGCATAAATCAATATGCATGGCATTTCTAAACATAATTTCATTTAAATCGATTTTCTGGGAAAAATCTCAAGTATATAGGTATATACGGAAAAGCAAAAACCCACTCACTGATATGTGGAAGGGTCGTGGCCCCTAAGCCTCAATTGACTGTGCTCGTCCTGAGGATAGGTCTCACCTGACGCTGTTAATCGCCGTTAGGAATATTTCATTAAAGTTGACGGAATATTCTCATTTCTTCTTCGGTGGATCACCGGACTCTACCGCCGGCCACCGTCAGTGTCACCAGAAACTGGAAAATTTTCAAAGCTTGATATCTCCGCCATTTCTTAACCAAATTTCATAAAATTTGTCTCAAATTGAAGCTCTAAACGAGTAGAACATGTTCTTACCTTTCAAAGGTCCTAAAACCAACAGAAAAATGGCTGGAGAAATCCTTGAAAACCGGCTAATCCTACAAACCCATAACCGAGCTCATTTCGACGTCCAAACTTAACCAAAACTAACCTAACATGCTAGAGAAGACTAATGATTACCTTTGTGAGTCTTAAAATCTGGTATAACCTCGACGATCACGTCGGAGCAAAATCGACTCCTCGCCAGAGTTCAGAGTTCTGGGGTTCTCAAGGCCCTTACTTTGAGCAATTGATATGTACAAGTTCGTGAGACCACGAGGGAAGTGATGGTACCTTCCAAACACTCGATCTATGACAGTAACATAGGTTTGGAGGTTGGTCAACCAGTGTACGGATGGAGAGAGTTTGAGAGAAAGAGAGAGAAAGATGCAGGTTGCGCGTATATGCGAGTGTGTGAATGTGTGTCCGGATTGGGCACCTAAAAACCACCCTAAGCTCTAATTGGGTTGCATGCCAAATCCATACAAAACAATACCAATTTCCAATTGGGTCCAACAAGGTAGGATATGAAATAATTGGTCCCATTCCTTAGCCCAATAACACACACCACACAACGTTTAAGGGAAAAATAGACATTTCACACTGTCGATAAAAAATAATTCGGGACGAGCTGTCATAACCTACCCTTCTTAAGAAAATTTCGTCCTCGAAATTACACAACAACAATAAACAAACCAGTAATAATCATAAAACAGGCGTGGATACATTTCTCTCATCCGGTCCTTTGTCTCCCAAGTAGCCTCTTCCACCGAGTGATTTCTCCACAAAACTTTCACCAAACGCACTGTTTTATTTCTCAGAACTTTATCTTTCCAATCCAGAATAGTCACTGGCTCCTCATCATAAGTCAAATTTGGATTAATTTCCAAAGGTTGAAGAGGTATCACATACGTAATGATGAAGCATGGAAACATGGAACATATCATGTACTTTAGACAACTCTGGTGGCAACTCAAGCCTGTAAGCAACTTCACCGACTCTCTCGGTGATCACAATGTGACCCGCGATTTCGCATAGTCTTCACGTAATCGTAGCACTTGAGCGTATTTATTTACACCCAGTCATGTCGTATAGACGACTTTAGGTGGTTCCGACTCATGTGCAGGTATACTTATTGAGTTATTGGCTAGCATGTTGATGAGCTATTGGTTCAGCTGTATAGGCCACAATAGGTGGATCCGGCTGACATACGATTTCATATTGATTTATTTCACCTGGGTTACTTATTCTTGTTGAGATATTTGACACGGCATAGCTGTGAGACTGATATTTTGGTTTTGGTTTTGAGTTATAGTCACGCCTGTTATTTTCTGGGAAATTATACAGGTGTTACAGCAAGGGGCTATTGCCTTTGGTAATTGAAATTGATTTGAAAAGTTTTGTTTCGCTCACTCACATTTTCTATTTTTGCACCCCCTCCAGGTTCTAGTAGCAGAGTTCCGTATCGACGAGGATTCGTGGCACTTTTCAGTACAGATGTCTTCTTATGATGGTATAATCATTATCTTACCTTTCTGTATTATACCTATGCTCTGTATCACGTGTGAAATGGGTCCAGACTCACTCATCGCGCATTCGTGTACTTAAGCACTTTTAGGTTTTAATTTATTCACATTTTATACACTATCACACTTTATGGCTTTGTCACCTTCCAGGTGTCGGCCAGCACAACTCGATTCGGGGTTCTACTGGACATTCTGGATCGGGGTGTATTAGTTGTCACATCCCGGCCTGGGGTCTACCACATCCTGGGCCCGCTCCACCATAGTAGCATGATATTGTCCGCTTTGGGCCCCTACCATGCCCTCACTATTTTGTTTCTGGGAACTCCATCTTGGGAATGCTCTTGCGCATTACTCGCTTAACTTTGGAGTTTCGATGGAACCCGAAGCCATTGAGTCCCCAAAAAGCCTCATGCTAGGTAGAGATGGGAATATACATATAACGTATAGATGATCCATTCCCCTGAGCAATGTGGGATGTTACAATCCACCCCCCCTTAGGGGCCCAACATCCTCGTCAACACATTTCCGGGCAGGGATTGGCTCTGATACCAAATTCTAACATCCTGGCCTGGGGTCCACCACATCCCGAGCCCGCTTCACCACCGTAGCAGGATATTGTCCGATTTGAGCCCCGACCACGCCCTCATGATTTTGTTTTTGGGAACTTACACGAGAACTTCTTAGTGGGTCACCCATCCTGGGATTGCTCTCGTGCTACTCGCTTAACTTCGGAGTTTCGACAGAACTCGAAGACAGTGAGCTCCTAAAAGGCCTTGTGCTAGGTAGAGATAAGAATATACATATAAGGCTTACATGATCCACTCCCCTGGGCAATGTGGGATGTTACAATCCACCCCCCTTAGAGGCCTGACGTCCTCGTCGACACACATTTGGCCAAGGATTGGCTCTGATACCAAATTGTCACATCCCAGCCCAGGCCCCCACCACAACCCGGGCTCGACTCCACTGTAGCACGATATTGTCCGCTTTGGGCCCTGACCACGCCCTCATGGTTTTGTTTTTGGGAACTCACACGAGAACTTCCTAGTGGGTACACGGTTATCAATACATTAACTTGGGGCATCAACTTGCCTCAAATCTACACATTTCTTCCACAAGGAATAACTTCGTCTTAATTCTAAGGACAAACGCCAAAATGATTTTCCTAAAAGTTGTCAAGACCACAAAATTGCCCAAAACTGAAGAAATGTTAATGTATTTTTCCGTATTCGACGAGGTGGCAAGATTCGAACATTAGACACAAAACCAAAAATGCTCACATCACGCGTGAAATGGGTCCAGACGTGCTCATTGCGCATTCGTGTACTTAAGCACTTTTAGGTTTTAATTTATTCACATTTTATACACTATCACACTTTATGGCTTCGTCACCTTCCAGATGTTGGTCAGCACAGCTCGATTCGGGGTTCTAGTGAACATTTCGGGTTGGGGTGTGTCGGTATGGACCTCATGAATCTTCCAATTCAACTTGACAATTACATTCATGATATGAAGATGCATAGTTAGTTTTCATCATTGAGAGGAATTATTGATCTTGCAAAAGAGTCAGTGAATATTGGAAGGTGTGAAAGTGCTACGTTAATGTATAAGCTTCTTACATTGGCTTTGGTGTTACCGGTTGCAACTACTTCGGTGGAGAAAGCTTTTTCTGCTATGAAGATTGTGAAAACACTATTGCGTAATAAAATGGGAGATCAATGGTTGAGTGATAGCATGGTTGTTTAATTAAAATAGATGTATTTGCTTTTATTGATAATGAGCCTATTATGCGACGTTTTCATGACATGAAACCTCGCCGGCAACAATTGTAATTTGTTTGTGTTGATTAATTATGGAAGACATTACTATATAAAAAGATTTAGTTGTTGTCATTTTTCTTTAAGCTTGCACTCTTTTAAGTTCGTCCCTTCCTCCGAGAAATCCTGACTTAGCCATTGCTAGTGAGTATAGGTATGGATAATACCCAATGATTGACTTACTATTATAAATATGGTTAATTTTTGTGGTTATGTGAATAAATATAGTATTTCTGTCTCTAAATCGTATCGTTGCCATCCTATGTAAATGCAATTTACAGAAGGGGCTATTTTAGAAGACGAATTTTCCAAAATTGGCATTTCAGCCAAATTGCCTTTGTTTGAAGATAATCAAGTGAAGTGAAGTGGCGGTTGAAAAGTGAAGTTGAGTACGAAGGGAAAGTACTCTACTAGTAGAGAGAGAAAAATGTCGAACGCAGTGGCGAATGGTCTGGCAGGAGCCGGAGGTGGTATCATTGCCCAGATTATCACTTATCCCCTCCAAACAGTATCTTTCTCTCTCTCTCTCTCTCTCTCTCTCTCTCTCTCTCTCTCTCTCTCTCTCTCTCTCTCTCTACCAAAGCAGAGTTGGTAGTTGGTACAACACCACCCACAAACGCAACCACACCCACACCGTCGTCTGTTTTTGGTGAATTGCAGGTCAATACGCGCCAACAAACGGAGAGAGTATCCAAACAATCATTTGCTAATTCCAAACGGCTTGGCACGCTTGTCCAAATACTCCAGGTAGTCATCATTCTATAATTATCTAATTAATTCCTCATTCCATTCGCTTAATTTCAATATTCAATTCAATTCGTTTCGCCATGCTGTTCCTAATTAATTCGATTTCATTATTGTTAATTGTTATAAGGTCATAAGAAGCGACGGTTGGGGAGGACTATACAGCGGCCTTAAGCCTTCTCTGCTCGGGACTGCCGCTTCACAGGTTCTTCTTTCCTTCCATTTTTATTATTTTTTATGTTTAGTTTTAATTCCTTCAAGGCCTCGTTTGGTGTATGACATTTGTTTGGGTTGGATTGGATTGGATAAATTACTTTACGTTCTTCAACAAGGATTAGATAAGCAAGCTGACATCCACTTGTTCCTTCCACATTTCTTCAACATTCATTGAATCTTAGTGATTTATCCTATTCCAAACCAACCCCAGACACCAAACGAGGCCTTAGCTCTACTTGTACATTTCTGATTTCCCTTCCCTCCTACAATGGACAAGATAATGAATGTTACTGATACTTCATTCAATCTTTCAGTTTGTTACTCTATGCTCTGCCAACTACGATTTATGATTCCTAGTATCTCAATGCTATGTAAACTGTGTTGTATGTTGTAACGTTTATCTTAACATTCACTGTTTCATGCTTGCAGGGAATTTATTACTTTTTTTACCAGGTTTTCAAAAACAAGGCCGAGGCCATTGCAATTGCCCGTAGAGCAAAAGGACGCGGGGATGGTACTATTGGGATGTTTTCTTGGCTTCTTGTGGCGGCTTTTGCCGGGTAAAAAGGAAAAAATCTTTTTTTATGCCATCATAAAAAGAGAAAAAACAACTATCTGTTTTCTACCCCCAAAGGAGTTTGGAAGCCTTGGGTAAGACAGGGAATTTTTCACTTTGGTGGTTGACGAAGAAATTTTTACCAATGTTTTTCCTTGCAGTTCCTTGAACGTGTTGCTGACAAATCCTATATGGGTTCTCGTCACTCGTATGCAGGTTCCTTCACTCTATTTTACTTCAACAAGTCAATGATTTTTTGGATGAGTTATAAGCTAAGCAAGTTGTGATGCTCCAAAATAATTACTTTGTTTTAGATTTCAGTTTCCTTATCCAAGTTTGAAAGTATAAAAATGAAAATAATTGTTTTGGGATTGCCTCTGCATGTTGTAATGTACTAAAGGGGTGGGGGAATGGGCTAAGCCTCACAATTGAATAGGCTAGCAAGTGAAGAGGAATACCACTGGATCGTAGTACTAAGTGACATATAATTATGTAGTACTTATATAATCACTATTTTTAAAACCAATACAAATTTATATATTATATTAATTCGGATCAGATAAACTCTAATTTGCATTATCGGGTAGCCTTAGGAAGAATGCCCGAAACTTAAGAAAGTTATGGAAATCCTTAGTGTAGAAAGACTGCCTTTATGGTGGTGCTTACTGGTTACATTTATAGGACTGGTGCCTTTTGGAAATCTCCATGCCTATTCGATTATCAATAAGGGCTTATTTTAGCTACGCCCCATGGAGAACTTAGAATTTAATCTTACATTGCTCCCTGTAACTCAAAAGTCACCACTTTACTCTCTGAAACACAAAGTTCGCTTCACTTTGCCCATTGGAACTCGATTTTGATCCTATTTTGCCCCCTGAAACTTGAAAGTCGTCTCTATAAAACTCAAAAATTCGCTCCACATTGTCCTTAGTTATGTTAATCTCTTATGTGAGATTGATTTGGGTGCACCAAGCTAATCAATTTCTTTTTTATTTTTTTCATCTCGTCAATTTCTTTTAAACTTAATATTCTCTGACTGTGAATGGTAACACATAATGGAGACTTATAATCAAATTTATTGCACATGTGGCTTAGTCTTATTGGGTGTTGTGTCCCACATAAGTTTTAGGAGGCAACCTATAAGTTTCAAGGAGAAGAACGAGTCCACAAGTCAAAGTTGAATGAATTTTGAGTTTCAAGGAAGAAAGTGATGACTCTTGAGTTACTGGGGCCAAAGTGAGTTCAAAATAGAATTCCAAAAGCAAAGTGAGTTATTGGGGGCAAAATGGGTGCAATGAATGTTTCTCTTGATGATAGTCTAAAAATCCACTGCCTCCTTTGTTTTTTGATTTTCCTCTACGATGCATGGACACGTCATCCGGTGCCATATCCTGTATCTAATACAGTATCGGATACAATACTTGATGGATACAGTCGGATACACTTCGGATACGTATCCTGGACAAGAGATATGGTCAACTCCGAGATATACGCGTGTCAACTTCGAGATACGGGTATCCCCTTTTTTGATACGTCTGACCTTCAAACGGAAAATTAAAACAGAAGTTTAAGAGAAGTCCAAAATTATCTGAAACTCTGATTTGTAGAGACGTCCCCTACAATTCCCTCAATCCCATATCTTCAGAATTTTCAGTTCTTCATAAAACTAATAAATACCCTATGATAGTCTGGTGTGGGTGAGAACTGCGCTGATGACATCTATCAACCCACTGCGCACTAGTTGATGTTTCAGTGATGCGCCAATGACATCTCTCTGGTGAACATCTGTAAACATTTTGTCCTGTTTTTTTGGTCAAAAAGCTTTGGGCTCTTCGGCTAAAAGCTTTGGACCGTCCGTACTGTTTTTGGTCGAAGAGCTTTGGACTATGAGGGTGCGTTTGTTGCATCGGACTGTCTTAGACTGGACTAACTTCAATGACTAAGCTGGATTGGCCTAGACTAGGTGAAGCGTTTGGTACAGTGTCGGACTAAAAAACTGGACTAACAATAAATTATTATTATTATTATTATTATTATTATTATTATTATTATATTTTAATTTGTTTTCTATTAAAAATATCAAAATGAATATATGAAAAAATAAAAGGGCATAGCCCTCTTCTTCTTCACGGATTGCAGGTGCTTCACCCTCACCGATAGTTCCACTCAATTCGTTGGATTCTTGTAAGACTACCATAAGCCTTAATGTACAAGGTACTAATTAACTAGGTAAGATCATATACCTGCAGAAATTAATGAGTTGATAACAAAACCGATCAGAATTTACATAGAACAACTTTCTATTTCATTTCATAAAAGGAAAAATAGCAGATAAATTGAAAACAAATGGGTAGCAGTCAAAACCCAAAAATCAAAACCCAGAAACCAATCAAATCTAAGAAATCAATCAAACCCACAAATCGATCAAAAACAAAAATCTATCAAAACCCAGTAATAATTTCATGAATCTTCAAAACAAAACTAAAGAAAACTAAGAAGAGAAAGTGGTAGAGGAAGCCGTGATTTATGAGGACGTGGCGGTGGTCCTGGGATGGACTGGCGAGCTTGTCAAGCAGGATGAGGAGTCGAGCAGAGCGAGGAGTCGAGTAGGACGACGCGAGAGAAAAGAAGGGTCTTAGCAATCCGGTGGTAGTCGAGGGGTCTCGCTAATCAGCAACAACATAGCACCAAGCAAACCCATGTGAAAAAAAAAATTAAAAAATTGAGGGAAAAAAAAAAAAAAAAAAAAAAGCAATCGTGATGGGAGAGGTTGCAAAAGAATAAGAAACTTGGAGAGGATGGAGCAGTTTTCTTCAAGGATTTGATTGGGAAAAAATTATCGGCATGTTAGAAATGGTGGGGGAGACCAAATTGGAAGTGGGTATTGGAGGCCTTGATGCATTGTGGGCTGAAGCGTTGGGAACTGAAGCTTGCAAGGGCTTGGCATCCATGGCGGTCACGATGACGCTCGAAGCAAATCGCCGCCACAATGCCCATTTCCTCCCCTTGATCTGCAAATCAACGCAAATTCCTTTGAGATCCAAAAGAACGTAGCCTAGAACTCGTAGAGAGGTGAAGCAGAGATGAGGAAGAAGATGAAAATGGATGCGGGAGTGGAGAAGAAGAAGCAGGGGCGAAGCAAAAAGGGCTAAGCGAAGATAGTCTTAGCGAGTCCCGTGGTTTGTGGAGGGTCTCGCTACGGGACTCACTAAGAACTCCTAGCGAGGCCTCTAATCCACGCGAGTCCCCTTTAGTCCCATTTAACTTAGTCCCAATACAAACCAAACATGGGACTACGTTAGTAAGTAGTCCAATCCAGTCTAGTCCTAGCTAACGAGGCCAAACAAACGCCTCCTTAGTCTAAAAGCTCACAAAATATATGCTTTTGTTATCCACTATATAATATTAAAATATTTGTACTCATATTTTTTGTTTGGAATTATTTCTACTTTTTCTAATACTTTATAAACAAGACATGTTCAGGAAAATGAGTCTTAGTTTGAATTTGAATGCTCATTTGATATTGTTTTAGATATATATATTTAATGCCATATCCATGTCGTATCTTGTCATTTTTTTTTTAAAACTTAACGTTTGTCATGTGGTATTTCTGTGTCTGTGTCCATGCGTCGTAGATTTTCCTATGTTTGTACATATGTAAACTCCGAAGTGTCTTTTGCGCGATAAAATTTTCATGGAATTTTTCCTAGATCACATATGTAACAACATTACCCGGAAGAAGGCAAATATATGCCAATGCCATCAACTCCTATTTAATTTACCATAGTTTCTTAATACTTGAATGCTTTGATGATTGTAATGTGATTTAATTTCCAATAAGTTGATAACTTCACTATGCATTTCATCATTCAAAGAATGACTTGTCTCTTTTCTTACTCTTTTTGAAGACACATACTCAAGCAGAGAGAAAAATTATGGAGGAAAGAAAGGAAGCTCTCTTAAAGGAAGCTTCTAAAAACTGTTTGACAGGTTCAGCATTGCAAGATAAATTGGCTGAACTTGATTCAATAAAACCTCGTCCGTATGGAACTTTGCAAGCGGTTAGTCAGTTCAACTTCTTTTGTCCATCATATATTTCCATTGACAGTGGCATGTGATTTTTGGTGAGTATTCAGTAAATATCATTTTTTTTCTTCTCGTGTGGATGTGTTGCATCCGAACCTGTATAATGTTAAAAGTGTATGTTTCTAACCAAAAGTTATATAGTTAATAAATATGCAGAAATTTAAGTTCTTACACATTAACTTAAAAAAGAGTGGAAAATTATGCCCGTAAAACTCAGCCAAACCTCAAGTCTGATAAAGCCTTTGTGATTGAATTTGTGTCTAGAACAATTCTTGTAGGAAATCAACCAAATAGTAACCTTTGGGGACATATTGCCCAAGGAAATAGCCCCCCAAATGCAGTTAATTATTCTTGGTTATCTATTTACATATTACACTAATTGTTGATGTCCAAAATGGATCAGTGGAAGATGATAGAGAAAGAGAGAGGGACACACACGCATGTATGGGCTATGCCCACAGAGAGATTTCTCATTGCGCTTACATTTTACAAGCTGGCTTAAGCGTAGAGACTTTAATTAAGGACTAGATCTAAGGTCAGGGTTGGTCCTCTTGTTCCCCTTCAGTGTGGGACTCTGGGATCGCTTCTGGTGCTGATATGTGATCTCGGTTTGCTTTGGCTCCTTGTGAAATGTTGGCGGCTTCCTATGGTTAGGCGGAAGCTTATCATCACTTCACAAGTGGAGGGCTCTATGTCCAGAATTGTTGTTCGGTCAGTCACAGTACAAAATTACAATCATTAATAATAAGCATAAAAGTTAGTAAGCAATTTCAGTGGTGATTTACCATAATTCACATGGTGCTATATCAGAATTCACATGCTTATTTATTCCGTTGTGCGTAGTTGGTTAAAAGCTTTGTTCAAACTGGGCCTAAGCTTTGACATTGAAGCGGATCCCTGTTTCTTCATGAGTGGTACAGCTTATCATCATTTTTCCCTGTGTGCATCTCCTATTTGCTGTTTTGATAGGTGCACGAGGTTCATACTGAATCTGGAATTGCCGGATTTTGGAAAGGCATTATCCCAACACTTATTATGGTTAGGTGTTTGAATAAATTCTATGTATCATTGAATAAATTTTAGCTACAGTAAGAGTTATTTCTTCATGAGTGATTCTGTTGGTAGGTTTGCAACCCATCAATACAGTTCATGATTTATGAAAGCTCTTTAAAGCATATGAAGACGAAACGTGCTGCCAGGAAGCAGGGATCAAAAAATGTAACTGCTTTGGAGGTATATGATGTACTTGAAATGATAGTTTTGCAAGCTTTTGTAGGTTTTACATTTTGTCCAAAGGTCCTAATAACGTGGTAATAATAATCAATGTGAAGGGTGCCCCTAGGGCTTCTGTTTTCTTCTGCGAAAACTGAACCGTCTGATAGTGGCCAAATTTTTGGGTTTGATGAACGGTTTTTACATTCCAAAAATTGAAAAAATCCAAAATTGGAAATTACTTATTTGGTAAGTACCAAAAAAGTCAACTTCAACCAATTACTGACTGATCATTACTGAAAAGTACCAAAATATATTATTGTATTTATTAATACTAAACCACCAATTTTACTATTATTTTCAATGTTTACACGCTGAAGCATGCACACACACACATCGCTATAGACTTGATAGCAGAATGACAAATAAACCTTACTATGTAATGATGTTAGTAAATTGCTATATCATACTATGTTAGTAAAATAGAATTTATTGAAATCTTCTGAAACCCATGGAAGTTACCGACTTATCGTAGATTACCATACCGAACCCATTTTTTTGCTCTCTCTCTCTCTCTCATATTACATTATTTTGTGGATAGGTTTTTTTGTTAGGGGCGATTGCAAAACTAGGAGCAACCATCTCAACATACCCATTGTTAGTTGTCAAGGTGAATTATGCTACTCTGTGCTTTGCATAAACCTATACAGGACATGGAAAAAAATAGTTCAACATTACTGCTAAATCCCACTTCATGTGAGTGAATTTTGTATGGTCATCAATTCGCATTATTACTAGGTCATGACCACTATTTCCACTTCTCTATATCACTCAACAAATGTGCTTGAATCTGCATTTCATTGCATGTGAGTTTATCCATCTTAATCTGCTCTAAATGTTCAATAATCTGTGTCACCTTGAGCCTATGCAGTCAAGACTGCAAGCAAAGCAGGAGATCGGGGGGAATATTTCACTAAGATACTCAGGTTCACATTTGACTGATATATAAGACATCAATTTTGTTTTGAGGAGCACGATTGTATCTTTCTTGTCTCTCTTCCTCTCTGCAATTTATTTTATTTGAGGAAATATGATCAGTCT
Organism: Pyrus communis; assembly: GCF_041283825.1. Taxonomy (NCBI): domain Eukaryota; kingdom Viridiplantae; phylum Streptophyta; class Magnoliopsida; order Rosales; family Rosaceae; genus Pyrus; species Pyrus communis. Next base: position 30,490,228 of record NC_142580.1, read on the forward strand.
ATGTTCTGCATAGCTGAAAGGAAGATAGTTTTCACTTGTGTTTTCTCTATTGTACATGTTAAGTATCCATCGCTTGTGTGGTACACAGTTTGATGTGGTTTCTTGGGACCATAGGTACTTTCGATGCTATAACGAAGATGATCAAGTATGAAGGATTGCCTGGATTTTACAAAGGGATGAGCACAAAGATAGTACAAAGTGTTTTTGCAGCCTCTGTACTTTTTATGGTTAAGGAGGAATTCGTTAAGATTTACATGTTGCTGGCAGATAAGTGCAGTAGGGTGCTGCTTAGTTCAGCAAAATGATTACTCCATTGTAAGATGAAATTGTGTGTCCTTGATTAAAATGTGGAATATATTTAAACTGCCATTGCAGCCCGAGTGACCAGCTTATGTACTTTTCACACACGCACGGACACGCAAAAACGCACTGTTACAAGTGTAAGTAAGTGTGTGTGTGTGTGTGTTGCATGTACTCATTCTGGGAAATCGCATGGGGATCAAGGGTTCAGACTGTTAGTTTATTACATCCATAATCATTGTAAAACAAAGGAAGCACTTCTGGACAATATGATCTTAATGATGTTTAGATTTATGAACCATCTTTCCATCTCAATTTGGGATTTCGCATTACTTTCTGAATTCTTGTGCTATATAATTTCAGGTTATTTTTGTAGACAACTACGTTTGAAACCTTATAAGAATATTCTTCATGCTCATACTTATCTATGCATAGTTGTCCAAACCTTGCTGACAATGTACCGTTGAGGTGATGCTAGATGAGTGACGAGTGTTTTGATCAATTGAATAGGTGTCTTGGCAAGGTGTAGCACCATGGGCTTTGTTCACTGGACTATGGTTAATATTCCCTCTCAAGCTAGGTTGCGGAGATTGAGCAGTTAGCTTGGAACTAAGTAGCTTGAAACGAGCTTTGGGCAAGCTTTTAGTGAATATATCAGCTTGCGAGAGGTCACATATGATATGACAACTAACTTGTTGATGACCAATTCACAAATGTAATGATAGTCGATCTTGATATGCTTCATTCTTGCGTGAAAAATAGGATTGGCAGCAAGAGCAAGAGCACTTAGATTGTCACATAAGAGTAACGGTGGATTACGGAGATAGAAGCGAAGGTCATGGAGTAGGTAGCAAATCCATGATACTTCAGCAGCTGTTTGGGCTAGAGAACGGTATTCACTTTTAGTCGAAGACCAAGCAACAGCTGGTTGCTTCTTCGCACTCCATGAAATAAGGTTGTTTCCAAAAAATATGTAGAACCCGGATGTAGAACAACGATCAATGGGACAACCAGCCCAGTCGGCGTCCGAAAAAGCAATGATGTTTGTAGAGCCTTTGGTGAGAAGAAGTCCATGAACTGGTGTCCCTTTAAGATAACAGAGAATCTGCTTGACGGTGGTGAAATGAGCTGTTCTGGGATTTTGAAGATGTTGACAAACTTGATTAACGAAAAAGGCGATGTCAGGCCTTGTCCATGTAAGGTATTGCAAAGCACCAACCAATGATTTGTACATGGTAGGCTTGGCAATTCCTGACACGACACGACATGAAATTAACAGGTGTTTGGGTCGACACGATAACGAATTGGGTCATTATCAGTTAACCCGATAAGCACGTGTTAATATAACAGGTTGTTTTGGGTATACATGTGGGTAACACAATACACGATAAGCAAAATATTAATTTTATAACCCTAAAAAAATACTATAATAATTATATATATATTAATTTAACAATTTTATACCCCTAAAAACTATAATAATTATATATATTAAATTAAATATTAAAAATTGGTGACCATCGGATCGGTTTAAATATACATACCATTAATTTCTTAAGTGTTATACGTACAAAATAAATAAATTTAAATCTACTTAATAAATATATATATACACACACACACACACCATTGAACTTGATGAGATACGAATTTTACGAAACTAATTTCAACGATCCAACCATCAAACTTGTTTGTATATGCTTCGAGATCGCATTAGCAAAAAATCACAAAAAACAAACATTCAGAGATCAAGTAACGAGATAAAACTTTTCGACGGTTATCAACGAAAAATCATGATTTAACGGTTATTTTAACTCTGATTTTGATGATTTTTTACAGCTACACTCCTTGACCCTATATGAATACAATGAATGAACTTGATCTTCAATTTAAAATATTTATACTAGTGGATACCACAAAATCTTATGTTATACTTGGTGAAAGTATGAATAAACTCTGAAGTGTTAGTGAATCTATTGTTTTGATGGGATACGCATTCTACGAAACTAGTTTCAACGATCCAACTATCAAATATGTTTGTATATACTTCGAGATCGTATACACCAAAAATTGCAAAAAAAAAAAAAACATTCAGAGATCAAGTAACGGGACAAAACTTTTCAACGGTTATCAACAAAAAACACGATTTAACAGTTATTTTAACTCCGATTTTGATTATTTTTTACAGCTACACTCCTTGACCCTATATGAATACAATGAATGAACTCGATCTTCAATTTAAAATATTTACACTAGTGGATACCACAAAATCTTATGTTATACTTAATGAAAGTATGAATAAACTCTTTAGTGTTAGTGAATCTATCGTTTTGATGGGATACTCATTCTAAGAAACTAATTTCAATGATCCAACCGTCAAACTTGTTTGTATATGCTTTGAGATCGCATATGCTAAAAATCGCAAAAAACAAACATTCATAGATCAAGTAACGGGACAAAACTTTTCGACGGTTATCAACGAAAAATCATGATTTAGTGGTTATTTTAACTCCGATTTTGATGATTTTTTACAACTACACTCCTTGACCCTATATGAATACAATGAATGAACTCGATCTTCAATTTAAAATATTTACACCAGTGGATACCACAAAATCTTATGTTATACTTAATGAAAGTATGAATAAACTCTTAAGTGTTAGTGAATCTATTATTTTGATGGGATAGGCATTCTATGAAACTAGTTTCAATGATCCAACCGTCAAACATGTTTGTATATACTTCAAGATCGCATACACCAAAAATTGCAAAAAACAAACATTCAGAGATCAAGTAACGGGACAAAACTTTTAGATGGTTATCAACGAAAAATCACGATTTAACAGTTATTTTAACTTCGATTTTGATGATTTTTTACAGCTACACTCCTTGACCCTATATGAATATAATGAATGAATTCGATCTTCAATTTAAAATATTTACACTAGTGGATACCACAAATCTTGTGTAATACTTAATGAAAGTATAAATAAATTCTAAGTTAGTGAATCTATTGTTTTGATGGGATACGCATTCTATGAACCGTCAAACTTGTTTGTATATATGCTTCAAGATCACATACACCAAAAATAGTAAAAAACAAACATTCAGAGATCAAGTAACGGGACAAAATTTTTCGACGGTTATGAACGAAAAATCACGATTTAACAGTTATTTTAACTCCGATTTTGATGATTTTTTACATCTACACTCCTTGACCCTATATGAATACAATGAATGAATTCGATCTTCAATTTAAAATATTTACATTAGTGAATACCACAAAATCTTATGTCATGATGATCGATGAAAATTGAGGATTTTGTAAAAGGAATAACATGCAAGCTTTGAGTTCCATTGACAAGGTTTAAAATTTTGAGAAAGGCTTCACAACCTTGAAAACAAAAACTCTTTCATTTTGCATATCCTTTCACATTTAATATTTTGTAATAAACTAGTAGTGTATGGTTGTTTGTTTAGGTGCGATTAAAGTTGTTATAAAGTCTGATCGTAAGTTGTATTTGTAATAGGACAAGATATAAGTAGTATGAGAGTGTTCGAGTGATTATAGGACTCTTACATGAACAGTTGAAGAGTGTTTAAAAGGGATTAGGACTCTTTAATTCAACTGGAGATCGGATAAGATAAAGTTCACAACAACTACCTTATCTCTTTGGTAGTGTTTCACTCCAACTAGGACTCCTCTTCATACAATTCCTTGTCTTTCAAGCCTTAACTTCAATTCCTCCATATTTTTGCACAAGTTTAGCACTCTTTAAACTCCAAAACATCCAACCGTTGTGAAATTGGTACTAGGTGGTGGAATATCCTGAAATTAAAAACAGAGTCTGCTAGATCTAACTAGTCAAACTCGCTAGTCAGCTAAGCACATAACCGTTTATCAACCAACACATGTCAAGTAATACAACTTAGGTTACTAGAAGATATTCTAGTCAACTGTAGCCTAGTTTATTACTTAGTGGTACGTTGTGTGAATATGGTTGAAGTCATTATAATAGTTAGCAAGACTAGGGATGCATGTGGCAAATGCTAATAAATGAGATATGAGACAAGAAATAAGTAACTCTAAACACAAGATATTTTGGCCTGAAAAACTTACCTCTAGGTTAAAAAAACGTGGACTTCATGGAGTACAATCCACTAGTGCAAATAAGATTGATACAAGGTACCACATCAAGCTCATTTCTTAGATCTAATCTATGAAGTAGCTTTACCTTTGTGCAATCTTACTTTGCATGAGATGGAGACCTGTTAGGTCTTCATGAGGAGGCAAATCCAACCTGAACTCTTCTGCTTATGGCACCAAAAGCAACACATCCAATGCAAAATGATATGTTGATGATATAAATTTTGGATTCAACCAACAAGTTAGATTCTCGAATCAATTAGTTTTAGAAGTCAGATTCTCCAATCAATTAGTTGAAGTAAGAGCCCCATGCGAATCCAAAGAAAAACTTGGTCTTAAATGAGGATTTAAAACTTAATCTAGACCAAGAAAAGAATGCGAACCTATTTATCAATGATTGAGTATTTAATGTATAAGGAAGGTTTGGCAGTTAAGGTTCCATAAATGAAGAAGGGGGAAAGCTCAAAAGTTTTAAATGCACTCTAATTCTCTAACCATTTAATCTTGACAACCACCAAAAAATGAAACCCTAGCATTTATTTTCCCAAAATGGCTTGTTTGTTTTTAGCCACCAAGTACAAGAACCACTTGTCAACCCATAATACAATTTGGGTAGATCAATGGTTAAAAGCTGGCTACCAGAAAAAAATGTGTCAGTCAGCCTATATGGGTAGTCTTAATTTGCATGCCCATCCCATAAGAAATTGATGAACAAAACTGATGAGACAACTAAGCTAGTCAGAATATAACAAGAATTTTAGACATGAAATGCATATGCATGAACAAATCTTTGAGGTGATGTGCCACATCCTTGAACACTTATTCCCATCAACAAAAGCCCTTAAGGAAATATTCTAAAGCCTAAATAAAGCATGTGTGGTACAATTACAATGTTGACAAGGAAAGCTAAATATAAAAGACTAGACTCCACAATCACTCTCTTTGGCTTTCCTTGACCAAATACCCCAAGCCTACAACTAATTTCACTCATGCATGCTTAAGAGAAGAACCAAGGAATGAAACCTGCATAACAACTTTTGACACGAACAAGTAAAATTTATCATGGGTAAAGTAACTACTGTTAGCGGAACAACAATCAGAATCAATTAAATTAATGGAAATGTAATTTCTAACACAAATAACTATACTTACGAAATATATATGAATATAATCACAAGGAATAAAATTACAAAAATGCAATGAACTAACAAATTTTGCAGATAGAGGCTTGCGGATTTGCAATGTCCTCAAAATAGAATTTCGCCCCTACTCAGTGCTTGTAGTTGTTTAAGTGTCTGCTCCACTAGAATTCAACTGTCTATGATCATAGTTTCAGCACCGAAACTTTGATTCTGGCAAACTTTCGTGTGTTTCTCTCTCAAGAAAGATGTATGCAAATTGACATCTTTGATACAAGCGTATGTTAGAAATATATAAGCGGAAAGATGTCATTTCACAACAGATCTAACTGTTTGATTCAAATTCAAATAGCCACAACAGTTTGAAATAATTTGAAAGTTTAAAAATTATTAATCCCTAATAAAATGTTTAACCAATGAATGTTTTAATATGAAAAAGGAACGTAATCGGGCCCGCGATACCTTTTCGGAAAGGAAATGATGCCACGAGCAATAATCATCACTTTGCCATTAGCACGATGGATTTTATCTAAGATTGTTTACTAGTCCAAAAAAGCATTTAAAGTTTTGAAACGAAAATTGAACTTTTCATTTCACATCCCTTGTTTGTTCCAGATACTTCCAAACCTTTCTAGGGTTGAAGTTTTAATTCAAACATTGTTCTTTAACACCAACAGTTGCAAGGTATAAAACACATGGAATTTTAATTTTAATTTTCTCCTCATATTGTCATGTTAAGGCAAAGTTAAGGCAGAATATCACCAAATATAGCACAAAACTGGAAATGGTTCAAGCCCAACTAAGAGAATTGAACTCCCCTAGAAATGGTGCTCTCCATATAAACGAACTCCCCTAGAATCCAAGACCACGGTTTGAAACATGCAATAACAAGATTACCTTTAACGAGTTCACTTTTCTGACAAGGGACTATGACTCAGCAAAAAAGAAAGAAGTCCATTTACAACTAGTTATGTGCAAAAGTACAGAACAATGTACCCAAACTAAAGGGGAGAAACACTCTAAAACGATAAAGATCAAGATGACATTTGTAATCTTTGCACCAATAAACAACAACTAAACTACAATCCACAAAGCGAATAAAGAAAAAGTAGTTTGAATATCAATACTTCCAAGATATATTGTTAATACAAGTGCTTGACAAAAGGACATGTAATGCAATTCTCAAAATACAACTTTGCAAGGGCATACAAAAGATAGTAATGCAGAGATGAACACTTGCTCATGATGCAACTATTATGTGTCAAGGTAAGGGAATAGAATTGGTGATAGCCATCCTAAAATCATAGAACCAATCACTTAACCTTAAATGAAATTTCAAAGTTAACCAAACTTTTAACAATCCATTGACCTTAAGAAACAACACTTCCTACATAATATGAACAAAAAACAAGATTCGCAAAAAGCAAGGCATAAGTCTTGAGACAAAAGAAGAAATAACTTTGGTGAAAAAATGAGTGAGACACCATTTTGTGAGATGGGAAGGTCATTGGAAGATAAGGTGAAATTTTGATGAGCCACCATTTGTTCAGAATTTTGGATTCATGACATGCAGAGGGGATCTTGAAGCACAAACACATGACATTGCATGGAAGGTCACTTTTGATGGGATTTTTCTATTTTTGATTATATAATTATATGATTTCTTTTAAGACACCCCTTTCTTACAACCTCCCCGCCCCCCTTCCCTTTTCCTCCTCCTCCTCTTCTCTTTTTTGGTTTTGATTTGGAAAGAGGACAAAAAAAAAGATGAGAATTAACACTTGGTTCGAATTATAGAGTAAGTAAAGTTCACTGGGACTTCGAATCAAGCTGCGCTGGCCGACACTTGGAAGGTGACGAAGCCATAAAATGTAGTGATGTGGAAAATGTGAATAAATTTAAGCCTAAAAGTGCCTAAATATAAAAGTGCGTTGGCGAGCGAGAATGAACCCATTTCACACGTGATGTCAGAGCATAAGTAAAGTACAGTAAAGTGGATAAGGATTATACCCTCAGAGGTAGCCACCTATATTGATAGTCGTAAAAAATCCTCGTCGATACAAACGTTCTGCAGCTAAAACCAGGAGGGGCGAAAAACAAGGGTGAGTGGGCCTGAAAATACAGAAAAAAAACCTTTCTGAAACATTGTAACCCCTCATCATAAAACAAGTGTACTTTTCAAAATATCATACTACGTATAAGTATGAAAATCAAATGCATACCAAAGGTACGTCTAGAAGTATGCCACAACAGATATTCTCAACAACAATATAGATATGATTATGTGCTATAATCTATACTAACATGTCGGTCGGAATCACCTAATGTGACTTGTACGACTGCACCTATAACTCATCAGTCATATGCTAACACACGAGTCAGAGTCACCTAATGTGACCTGCATGACAGACTAGGTGTAATAATAAACACTCTAGTGTTACGATCATGTGAAGCTTGCACTATGCGCAGTTACCTACGAGTCGGAACTACCTATTGCAGTTTGTACAATAGGCTAACACCTACTTGGATCTAAGGCGAGCGTGCGATGCTGGGAGGTGAACATAGACGTGAAGACTAGCCTGGCCTCGGCTGAGCACTCACCTGGGGTGTAGCAATGATGAGCAAACTATATGAACGCATGCCATAGAATTCAATCATTCCAAACAACACAATGAGCTCACCTGAACTTACCTGCGTGTCCCATAGAATTACTTAGCATTTCTTAATAACATAGGTGTAATAACATAGAATTACTTAGCAAACTATATGCTAACACACGAGTCAGAGTCACCTAATGTGACCTGCATGACAGACTAGGTGTAATAATAAACACTCTAGTGTTACGATCATGTGAAGCTTGCACTATGCGCAGTTACCTACGAGTCGGAACTACCTATTGCAGTTTGTACAATAGGCTAACACCTACTTGGATCTAAGGCGAGCGTGCGATGCTGGGAGGTGAACATAGACGTGAAGACTAGCCTGGCCTCGGCTGAGCACTCACCTGGGGTGTAGCAATGATGAGCAAACTATATGAACGCATGCCATAGAATTCAATCATTCCAAACAACACAATGAGCTCACCTGAACTTACCTGCGTGTCCCATAGAATTACTTAGCATTTCTTAATAACATAGTATTTATGAGCAGGTAAAATGCATATGAATATGCCATGATCAAATATAAATCTCAACCACCACGGCATTATCATAAAAGTAAGTAAAACGTGGCATAACATGCATAAATCAACTTAAAAGCATTTGTGGAAACTATCAATTACACACACACACACACACACACACACACACATATACTATAAAAAGGAAAAGACCCACTCACTTGGAGTCCGCGCTACAACTCCCTAGCATGAATATTAAGGCATCTCGAATGATCGACGCCTAGAACAATTATCAAATCACATTTCAGAATTCTTATCGATAGAACATGTAACTTACATAAAACACATCCCCAAGGACGTTCTAGAATGATTTGAATCTCATTGACCAAAAGTCAACCGTCGGTCAAAGGTCGACGGTAGGGTCCATAACTCTACGCAACTCGATTCGGAAGATCCACAACTCAGATTTCTGATCTATGACTTCCCAAAAGTTTCAATAAGCTTCTAGAACAACATTGTAAAGTTTCGAAATGATCCAACGGTCGGATCTCCGCCAATTGCTAAAATTAAGTGATGGCCAACGTTTTAATTTACTAACTTACAATTCAATTCGGGAAGATCCGTACGTCGGATTCCCAATCCATAAGTTTCTAATATCCTCAAATATTACGTACTATAATGTATTAAAGTTTGGTGACGATTTCTTTCAAAACTATGTTCAAACGATGAGATTTCATCAATCGAACTTCACCAATGGAATTGGGGTATCAAACTTAGCTTAGGAAGGTCAAGGGGTGCCTCGACCCACGCGCCGCCGCACACGGTGGTCGGCCACCCCGACTCGTCGGAAAAATCAACTATTTTTAAAAATTCTCAAATTTTACAGGAATGAAGATCTCAATGAGTAGAGCAAGTTTTGTACCTGTAGCCAAGTCCAATTTGGCCAGAAAAAGCCTCAAATCATCCTCGAACCGCCGGAAACCTTAGAAAGGGCGGGATTCGATTCGACACCATTGCTGTTCCGACACCCCTGCTAGTGTTTGAGCCTTGCTTATGGGTTCAAAGGGAGTCAACTGGAGGTGGTGGTCGAAAGAAATTGTTGCAGGAAGGCGGATTCGCCATCGTGCACCCACGAACCTGTATGGTTTGTTCTTCGTGATACGGGGCCAAAACCCCATCACTCTTGGGTGAAAAATGGAGAGGGGATGATGGTGATTGATTTCTAGGTGGTGGAAAACCTTGGATCGCCAAAAAAAAATGGAAATGTAGTCGGGTCGCGTTGGTCTGTGGGGAAGAAACAGGTTATGAACCAGTCAAAGGGATTCGATGCTCCTCCATTCTCTCATTTCCCCTCCTTTCTCTCCTCTCTGGTTGGTCACTCTCTCTTCCTCTTCTTTTTGGTTGGGCAGCAGCCCTCTCCTTTCTCTTCTTTGATTAGGTAGCATCCCCTCTGCTTTCTCCCTTCTTTTTTCTTTCTCTTCCATCCAATAATCTCCCTTCCATCATTTCTCACAAATCAAATTTTTTTTAAAAATAATATAATAAATAGGAGAAATATATAAAATAACAAATAGTAATCTTTGCAAAAGTACTTTTCGGATTTGTAGTTCCGTGAAACTTTAACCGTAGCTTTGATTTTGATTTTGCTTGCGCTTATGCGTACGTATCGTTGAGTACTTCTGGAATACGGTAAAGTAATAGTTCATACGCGTCATGAACTAACGGTCAACAAAAGTCAATACCCTCACCTCATTTTTGTAAATTCACATTTTTAAAATTTATAAAACTTAAAATTAGGGACATGTTGTCACAACTAGCATTCAATTAGAACCAAACCAAATTTAATTTCAAGATCACCTCAAAATTTGGATGAGTGGGAAAATAATTTTTTAACCTTTCAATGAGAACCTTTGACATTATAGTGAATAATTATCCAAGGTTAATCCATATATTACTAACAATGTATGCCAGTTAGGAGATGCATATAGAGAGAAAGTATAAATAACTGATGAATTAATTGACATGGAAGAAGCATGCATAGAGACAAGATAGTCTCACAAAGCTTGGAAGCAAAGTTATTCAACCTATTTAATTTACAGCATAACAACCAATAGACCGTCGAAGATTTTCGTGTTTTTAATTATCTAGAGTTTTAGTGAGGATATCAACTAGCTGTTTTTCAGTTGGCATAAAGTTTAAGGTAAGTATCTTACCTTCCACTAGATCTCTAACGAAGTGATGCTTTATATCAATATGTTTGGTTCTTGAAATTTGGACAAGGTTCTTAGAAAAATGTCAATTGCACTCATCACAATAAATAAGAAAAGTGGATTGAGAAATACCATAGTCACTGAGCATTTGTTTCATCCACATCGACTAAGTGCAACAACTTCTAACAACAACATATTTAGCTTTAGTAGTAGACAACAAGACATAGTTTTGCTTTTTACTATGCCAAGCAACCAGATTGTTCCCAACATAGAAAGACCCTCCAGAGGTACTTTTTCGATTATTAATACACCCAGCTCAATCAACATCACTAAATCCAACCAGATTTGTGTTGGTGTCATGAGTATATTACCCAAAATCAGTAGTCCCACTCATATATTTGATAACTTTCTTGAAAGCCAATAAATGAGACACTTTGGGACAACTTTGAAACCGAGCACACACCCCACTGCAAAGGCAATATCAAGTCTAATGGCTGTAAAATAAAGTAGGCTCCCAATCTTGCTTCTATACAAGGTTTGGTCAACATCCTTTCCACTTGAGTCCTTGTGAATTTTTTTCATATGTACTCATTGGTGACCTAGCAACTTTTGATCATTCAAGACCAAACTTCTTCACGAAATTCTTGGTATGCTTGGCTTGAGAGATAAAAATGCCATCATTTTCTTGTTTTACTTAAAGTAAAAGAAAGTAATTTAGTTCACCAACAAGGCTCATTTCAAACTCACTTGTCATCATATTGATATACTATTTTACACGAGAGTTCGAGGTGGAGTCGACAACAATATCATTCATCTACACTTGATCAATCACAACATGAGACTTCACCTTCTTTACAAACAATGTCTTATCAATTAAGCCACAAGTATAACCGTGAGCGAAGATGAGAAGACAATCTGTCACTCTATGCACATGGGGATTGTTTAAGGCCATAAAGGGCTTTCCTTAGTTTATACACCCCACTAGGATTATGAGGATCCTCAAAACCCTTTGTTTGTTCCACATAAACTTCTTCATTGGGATACTCATTAAAAAATGCAATTTTAACATCCATTTGAAACAATTTGAACTTAAAATGGAATGCAATAGCACAAAGAAGTTTGACAGATTCAAGACGAGCAACTGGAGCCAAGGTTTCATCAAAATCCAACACATTTTAGTTGAGAGTATCCTTGTGCAACGAGTTTGGCCTTATTTCTTATTACATTTCGTGACTCATCACACTTGTTCTTCTATATCTATATAGTACCAATGACATTAGTGTTTGATGGACAATTGAAAGAGACTAGACTTCATTCCTCTCAAATTGATTTAGCCCTTCTTGCATGGCCAAAATCCTTTTCCTTATCAATTAAGGCACCTTTGATGTTCTTGGGCTCAATCTGGGAGACATAGCAAACATAGACAACTTCATCTGCTATCTGTCTCCAAGTTCTAACACCTTTGTCAACATGACCCATAACATCTTCATCTCGATGACTTCTAGCCGATTTTGGCTTATCCTTGAACATGATATAGGAATCTTGGTCAGTGCTTGATTGACTGTCTGTGTCACTTTCTAACATCTCACCTGACTCAACAAAAGTATCACTGTTATCCTCCGAGGGAGGAGAGAACAAATCAACATTTTTGTCATCAACTTTAACATTTATGGATTCCATGATGGTATTTCTTCGAAGATTGTAAACCTCATAGGCCCAGCTTGTGTTGGAGTACCACAAAAAGATCCCTTTATTACTCTTAGTATCAAATTTGGCTAGTGTTCACGATCTCTCAAAATATAGCAAACACTTCCAAACACTCTAAATTACTTCAACATTGTTTTTTTACCTCTCCAAAGTTCATAAGGAGTCACATCATTGCCTGGCTTGAGAACCACACAATTTGAGATGTAGCATGTAGTATTCACGGCTTTGGCCTAGAAATGTTTTGCAAGATTCTTGCTATTCAACATCTCCCTAGTCATCTCAATCAAAACACAATTTTTTTCAACAATCCCATTATGTCAAGGAGTGATTGGAACAAAAAATTCATGTTTGATGCCATTAGTTGAACATAATTCATCAAATTGAGCATTCTCAAATTCAGTACCACGATTAGTCCCAAGTATACCTTGAGTAGTCATCAACAATTACCATAATATATTTCTTCCCTCCAATGGATAGTGTCTTGACTAGACCAACAAGATCCATATGCACTAATTGTAGAGTCTTGAAAGTCGTAATGTCAGTCATTCTCTTGTACCCAATTTGGTCTGTTTTCCTAACTGACATGATCGATAAACATAGGAGTTGGTGATAAAAAGATGAGGTAGACCACTTACGGCTTCACAATTAGACTATTTTTGTAGATCTTTGAAGTTTACATACCCGCCTTTTATGCCACAATACACTTGTTTCATCAATTGCTTTGTTACCCATGGGAACTTAAGCAATAAACACATATAATGCACTACAATGACCATAAGAATGAGTACTCAAAAGAGAAGTCACCAATTTTAAGCATCTAAAATGTAACATTTGTCTCTAGATCTTTGGAAGAACCAACATGTTCTTCCCATTTTTGTCCATAATTCGACAGCCTCTCTTGGAGAAGTAGACCTTATCCACCACTTCATCAAACAACTGGCTAATACTAATGAGGCTTGACTTCAAACCTTCTACATAACTAACATCCTTAAGGTGATGAAGACCAAGAATATTGACAACACCATTACTACTGATGTGAGGCTTACGTCCACTATCAAAAACTACACCACCACCACTAAAAGGGGAAAGAGATAGAAAGTGTGGAACCAAGATTTTCTGGGCCCATGGCATGTGGAAAGAATAATCGAAATGTTCAAAGCCCATGTAGCGTAGTCCGGTAGGATAAGTTTATGCCTATTAATAATATTACTTGTCCCCTAGGTAATTAAGGAAACCCTAATTAAAGTCAAATTAGGATATCTTAGACCATCTCCAAAGGAGATGCAAAAAATGCCACATAGACTTATAACGGTAACAAAGGACGTACCACTCACTCCAACCGAGACATCAAAGATGACATAGAAAAGAAGGCTAAGCTTACATGGACAAATAAATGTCAAATTTAAAGTTACCTTCAAATTTGACTTTTGTTATGTCCAAAGGCATTCCACTTGCCTTACCTTAAATGCAAGCATATTTAAATATTATTTTATTATTTTTAAACCAACAACAACCCAACTTTTATTATTTTTGTTAAAAAAAAACATAAATGAAGCAATAAATGTTGATATATCGGGTGGAAGGAAAATATTGACAATATGTCAAATTGCCAAGTTAGCCATCAAATTTAAATTTGATGTTTTGAATTTGATGTCTCATTTGGAGATGCTCTTAGGGATTAGGCAACATAATCATAAGGGTAAATTACACAAACTACCTCAACTATAGGTCGAACCACAATCTCATACCTCATTTTTAGACATTGCAATGTCATACATCAACGTACACATTAGTTGCAATGTTAGACCTCTGTTAAAAAATATGTCAATTTGTTTGTAAACTGTTGACATGGCAAACACAGGACCCACTTTCTTGCTTAATTGGATTAAAAAATTAAAAATTCTCTCCTGATTCAGTTCTCTGTTGCCTTTCTCCCAATCTATTCCAATGGTGTTGGCTCCTTTCTTCTCCAAAACCGCCATTTCCTTCCTTCTCCTCCTGCATCTCCACCTCTCTACCATGGCACTCCTCCCCTCCTATTCCTTCACCGCATTTCGCTATATCCCTGCCGCTACACCCTCACTGTCCTCTCCAAAGGCGAAAGCGTTGTCATCGTTGAGTCTGACAAGGCTGACATGGACATCGAGACCTTTTATGATGGTATCCTCGCTGCCATTGTCATTGGGGAAGTTTTTTGGGCGATGGTTCTGCGTCGTTGGCCTCCATTCTTGATGGTGTTGTGATTTGCATTTTCTGGGTAGTCTTTGTGCTGCTTTTTTCTCAATAATTTCAAGGGCAATCATTGTTGCTTTGTGGTGTGGTGTGGTGATTGTGTTAGGTTTGGTGGCTGTGTTTTTTCCCATAACTAATTGTTTTTAATTACACAACAAAGCTTATTTACTCACTAAAGTTATGGAAGAAATATTTTATTTTTGACTGATTTTGATGGGCATAAGCTTTCATAGCAGATTCACTGCTTGTTCTATGTCCAGTTGTAAAGATGAAATCTGGAAGTCATGGAAGAACCTTCCACTTCGTGCAAATTGGATTCTCACCATAATCAAAACCCTAGGTCCCCAGAATCCCGAAGTGATAATTTTATTGGATTCCACTTCCTGAAATTAGGGATTTGATCTTTATTTTAGTATCAAATTATAATTTTTTATCAGATAAAGATCCTTTTTTGGATTGTTCATAGTTTGAATGGGTGGTAGTGATGGAGAAAGGAAGAGATGGAGATAGAGTTGGTTGATCGAGTGGGAAGGAAAGAAGGAGAAGATGAACAATGTTGGTGTAAGTAATTTTTTTTTTCAAAGTAATATTCAATGTTTTTTTATAAGGGATTTGATTAATTTTTTTTTATCTAATTGGATGAAGGATAGGCCCCGCCTCAGGCCACGTTAGTGTTTAACAGAGAAATTGATGGACAAACTACCAGAGGTATGACATTGCAACAAATTCATAAGATGAGGTGCGACATTGTATGAGATTATGGTTCAACCCATAGTTGAGGTAGTTTAGTGTAATTTACCATAATCATAATTATAGGATGATTGGGTATCTTATTCTAGATTTCCTCGTAGACAGTCTTCCGATTTGATGAACATCTCTTCCTACAAGGACTCTCAAGATCCCTCTAAATACATTAGTCTGGGTATTTATTAAGGGGATACCATCACTTTATTATCTACAAGACTACTATAGACAAACGCATCTCCCTTTACCTATCTTTCTCTTAGACATATACACACTTATCCTATCCATGCATAGCATAGGCCCATACGCCGCCGTCTACGTGTAGACACGTCCATGGAGAACTATTGCCCAACGCCCCGTTATAGGCTATTAGTTAAGGATGGTTTACTCTATTCATTCATAGAATTACACCCATGGTTTGATTTTCCTTCTCGAAGATATGTAGGTAGACCTTTCTGGATTCAACCATACCCCCTAATCAACCTCATTCTCCCCTTACCACAGATCATGGGCTAGTCTAGCTGGATTCTTTCCTCTGTCCACGGATGTGCACGAATTTAGTTCCAACAATTGGTACTTTTATTGAGAAATAACTCATATTCCTCCTGACTAAATCACTCTACTATGAACAATAGCAATGCCCAGATAACGGTAGAATTTTCATGGTGCTGTGGCCGCACAAAAAGAAAAATTTGAAGACATACGAACACACTGAGCAACACAATCAGACGCAAGAGATTGTTTTACGTGAAGGGAAAATCATGACGACCAACGAAAAATCTTCTCTATTGGTTGTTCTCTTAATTGCAAGAAAAATCAACAATTTACACAATTCAACGATCGACAACCCTTTTTTCTAATACAAGTTATTAAGCAACAAAAGACGGAAAAGAACTGGAGGAGATGAATGAATACTTCATGTTCTGAACGTGAATTTGGTGGTTACTTTCTGAGTAGATGAATGAAGTAAACAAAAGGGTAATATGAGTTTCCTGCACTTTATCTCGGGCCATGGAATGAGCAAGAAGATCATAATATGACACTGTTTGGGCTGGATTTTGGATCTAGTCCCTCACATAGCTCCCCGGGGAAATGGCTATTTCTTTCCTATCAAGCAAGATCTTGCTGCTTGGTATGCTGCAATAAGAGTTTATTGTTAGTTTGAAAGGTGCATTTGTGGGGCCTTTGGTTTAGGCCTTGAGGCTCACAATCAAAACTAGCAAGGATCTGAGTGTGCCACTATTATCTTTTTGTATAACAGACTGCTTGTATAGGTTTAAGCCGATTACTTACGCCACAAGTTACTTAGACTTCTTGTCATCAAAGGATTGTCACATATGGGTTAAGTTTGCATGTTATTTTTTTTTTTTTTTTGCCTTGTAAACAAGGACTTTTAATTTATAACATGGTATGTCCAAAATGAAGGGGGTTCAGGGCCATTGCAACCATTTCCTCGATCAAAGTTTGCTTAAATGAAAACAGGTTCATTAACTTATCCAAATTTTGATTACATATTAGACTTTTAAGTGGAGATCAGTCGAAAGTGATTTGAAATACATGAAGTAAAATGCATTAAACAACATATCTACTATATGTAAGTACAAAGAAGAGAGATTCGAGCACGATTTAACCTTGTTGGGTAATGTTCAACTTCTTGCAACCACTTCTCTTTGTGTTTACAGAGGTTTGTATCTGAGGGATGAAAAGTAAAAGGGTTTTACAGAAGGAATCGATTATACAACAACTAGGGAAGGTAGTAGAGCTTCTAAACTTGACAAAAGATGGCTTTCTATGGGGAAACTATTGCTAGGACATAATCTGGACAAAGTTCTGCTTTCTAGGTATAAATTTGTTTAAGAAAAAAGTTTGTACGTCTTTTGATTGATTGGTTGAGTGTCCTTGTCTCTGGTGTCCCTCTTTGCTTTTATAGACAATTTGGCCCGACTGTCCAAGCTTTGCCTTTAGCTGATAGCTTTCGGGAGGCAGTGAGTCATCACTTATTTACTTATCGATGCCCTTGAAAAGTGCTTTTTGTTGATTGTGAGGTGCCCTCTGGAAGCCACCACTTCACACATAGGCTTTGTTGGAAATGTGCCCTAAAGCCAATCATATGATGATACTTTACTGACATTTCACAGGTTAAACTAATCTAGTTTAATATAAAGGGCAAAGATTATTGTTTAAAGCCGTCTCATATAAATGTTATATGCTTAAACGATAAGTCCAAGGAATATGTAATCTGGAGAATGTGATCTAAAGAAGTTAGATTCATGAGACCATTCTCTTTCATATACATATCCTAAACGTTTCTGATCATAGGATTGACAATTAGGCATTGACAGTCTGTTAAGATCAGTATGTGCTATGTCTTCTCTTAGGGAGAGTGACTGGTATCTAGTCATTGATGTGACTGACACCAAGACAAGCATGTAGGTGCTCAATAGAGAATGAGTCCACTGAACACGATCAACAAGGAGTTCTCATATTCATGACACATGAGAAACTCATGGTTGGGATAATGCAAAGAGCCCCTTGACCTGAGGCATCATAGTTGTCTTGTGGTTAGGTTCTTGATCTTTGACTATGTAAAGTCACTTCGTCAGAGGGTGTCCACGACATAGTTAGGGTTAAGCCATATAGCCACGGAGCAAGTGAATGCGCAACAAGGGATCTCTAGCCTTCAAACCATTTGAGGGAGAATACTCTATGATATGATTAAGAATCTCTGACCAAAGTATGAATAAGATTTAGGAAGTCGTTCCAAATTACATTCAAGGTAATCATATAAGTAAGAGAATCACATTGGATAGTAGACATGAATAAACTATCAAACCAAACAATGTGGTCAAGAGTATTGTGTTAGAGAAAGATCGTATTGCATTGTAATCCTAAACTGAATAGGTTCTCCACCTCTTCTGATTAGCTTGGGTAGCCATGACATACTGCTATCTGTCACTCATGGTTTGTGGAAGCCCTAAGGGTGAGTAATCACTAAATGGAGAATTGAAAGTAAGTTTCAATTCACAATCGATTTAAAGAGTTCTAATCGCCCACTGCCTCACTAAAATGAACCTAATGGATCGTACACCGAGTAAGGTAGAGATTGAAGAAAAATCAGAGATTAGTAACGATAATTAAATGGTTTAATTATTTATGGCTAGGATTAATTAATATGTTAATTAATCAAACGAATATGTTTGTTATAGACCTTGGGTTAGTTTTGGGCCACAAGGTCCAATGAGATTTGAATGTCAAGCCCATTAACTCAAGTTGTATGACAACTTGAAAACACAAAGGGCTTGAAAGCCCAACAAACCCTTAATGGCCGGCCATATAGAGAGGGATAGTGAACTTGCCTTAATTGCAAGTTAGCAACTCTATTGTGAGGTGGTATAAAGGCAACTTTACAACCATTTCATCCTTAGGATTTTCTAAGGGAAGAAAAGAGAACACAAAGCTCTCTCTTCTCTAATGAAGGCCGGCCACCCTAGAGGAACTTAGCTAGCAATCTTCCTTCCTCTAGGTCACTCATCTCTTCATCAATGCTTTCTTTAGTGTGGAGACTTAGAGGTTCTCTATTTTGGGAACTTGGAGAATTCATTCTACCATCCTCATCCAAGAAATCCATGGAGCTAAGAAGTAAGGAATGAAGGCCCTATCTCTTGGGTGATTAGCGTTTGCTTATGCAAAGAGGAATCAACAAAGGTATAATATTTCTCAACTCACTTTGTTCTTGAGTTGAGTCTTGGTTCACTACACTCACTAGGCCTTGAATTTCATGGGTAAAGTTTTGTTTTTGAGTGCATACAAGCATGATTCCACGTTTTAATTGTTAATTGCATGCATAGATGTTGCTCAAATGAACTAGTTTTCACAAATATATCCTTTAGTTCCCACTTCTGGCTATGATCGTTGCCCGAGTAAGTCTCCTTCCTTGGTTCGAGCTTCCTCCATTTGGACCCTCCTCCTTTATTAACCAATGGTGGTGGCCTATAAGGGGGGGTTATCCGCAGTTGTGAGCTCACCTTTCCCACTGGATTCTCCGATTACTTAGGGCATCCCATACTTCGTTTGGTCTTGCCCGCTCTGCCCCTACTACCTAGTAAGAATAATAGGGGGTCGGGCAACTCTGTTCCTAGGATCTCTTATAACATTGGCTGACTAACTCCAGATCCTTCCTTGTTTTTTCCTTTATCTCTCTTTTTCTCAAGTAAAGGAGATAGAGGGATAATTGGTTCATTCTCAGGATTTTCTTCCCTGGCACAACCATTTTTTGGAGTAGAGTACTCCAGATCTAATCTTCTTTCCAAACTCCCTGTTCAAGAACAAAGTCTGCTTACTTCTCCTCTGGTTTCCAGAGTGATATTCTCCATACTTTTCAGCATTTGTACCATGGTGGTTTGCAAGTCCTCATTGGTTACCTTCCCTCCTAACTTTTCGGATGGAGTTGGGCTTTCTAGAATAGTTGGTCGTTGCAGGGAAGGAAAATCCTCTGGATGATTTGTCATGCTCGATCTTGGTAGATACTGGGGTGGTCCGTATTCTGTGTTTGACTTGTAGATTTTCTCCCTCCTTCTTATTGGCATAAAAGACTAATGATATCCCACCGGGCATGCCAAAACTATGTTTGGGAAAACATTACTTTGGAGAAGGATATGCGGACCTTAGCACAGCTCCCCAAGGGATTGGCACTTTGGATGTGTGGTCGAGCTCTTGCTTGTTGATATGCTACAAGAACATGCAAAATTAGTTATGAAATGTGCCTTTGTGGGGCCTTAGGTGTAGGCCTTGAGGCTCGCAATCAAAACTAATTGAGTGCTAGGCGTGCCACTGCTATAGTAGTATAGCAGATGTGGAACAAGTGTGTTTTAAGTCGATTATTTGCGCCCCAAGTTACTCGGACTTCTTGTTATCAAAGGATTGTCGTGGATGGGTTAAGTCCACATTAAGTTCTTTTTCTTACCTTGTAAACAAGGACTTTTAGTTCATAGTCTTGTATGTTCGAATGAAGGGAGTCCTGATCCCTTTAAGTCATTTACTTGGTTCTTGATTGATTTTAATGATATCATATCCATTATGCTAACCAGATCCAGATGCAAGTAGAACTCTTAAGGTAGGAAAACTGATAGAAATGACTTGAATACATGCTGGAGAATGCATTAAGTAATAGATCTACAAGTTTAGAAAACAAACAAAGAGCTTCGGGTAAGATTTCACCTTGACTGCCAAGGTTGAACTTCTTACGATCACTTCTCTTTGAATTAACAGGGGTTTATATGCTAAAAAGGGATGGATGGTAAACAAGTTTACATAAGGGAATCGATACTATGCCACTAGGGGAGATAGCAGTACTTTAAACTAGACAAAAGATGGCTTTTGTAGGGAATAATTTTGAAAATGACTACGATCTAGGCTGATTACAACTTTTGAATGTAAATCTGGCTTGAGAGCAGAGTTTGTATGTTTGTTTGTTTGATTGGTTGAGTGTCATTGTCTCTGGGGCCTTTTCTTCCTTTTATAGGCAAATTAACCCGATTGTTGTAACTTTGTTCTTACCCGAAAGCATTTGAAAGGTAGTGAGTCATCATCTTTTTACTTGGAATGCCAGTAAAAAGTGTTCTTTGGTTGGTAGTAGGTTAGTCTCCATCAGTTGTCACTTCAATGGTAAACAAGTGGCTTATATTTGGCTAAGAAGGCTTCAATTTGCCTTTGGGCTTGGTGCTGGGCTTCGGGCAAGTCTCCTTTAATTAGGCACTCTTGGGCTTTCCTTTATTTAAGCCCAATGTTCACATATTAACCCAAACACAGGTTCAAATAGGTTTTAGACTTGTACAATCCGCAGAAGGCATAATAGGGCTTTGGCTTTTGTTGCGCACCGCAATATTCGAGAACAACATTAGGTGCACAAAGATGGTAGATTAGATTGAAATCAATAACCATGTTGGTTTATGTCTAATTGGTCAAAGAGAATAGAAGGAAACAAGAAAAGACCCACCGACATTCCAGGAATACATCGAAGAATCCGCCGACAACTAATAAAGATTGGCAACTTCGACCACTAGAATTTGGAGGGAAGTTAAGGCCCTTAGTTCCTTTGTTTCCACGGCAGCATACATAATGCCAAATTTTTGTAATTTAAAGGAAACAATCATCACACCACTCTCCATGCAAATGGACACAAGAAGAGAACTTTGTCTTGACCTTTGTATATTCAAGAAATATAAGGATGTGGATTAGCTCATCTTTGCACGAAGGCCCAAACTTAATGATGAGAAGCAGGTTCCTCCATTCATCGTCCAATAGTAGCGCGCTCCAGAAGACCTCTCCATTATACGCGAAGATCATCACACACAAAAGTCCACATACTGAAAATGTTTCTGTTAATGATTATGATGGAGCCAATAACTCCAATAGTGATACAATTGCTCTAACAAGCATAGAAGAGTCTCGACATGGGAAGAAATTTGCTGGGGGCAAGTGTTCGTGCAAAGCTCTGTGGCAATGCAATCGTGCCTAACACTCATTACGCATACTCAAATGATTTTCAACAAAAAATCGACTATCAGGATGAATTTCAACACAAGGCCGGTCAAAGACGAAAACTAAGAAGCCCAAGATCGCTATGACAAAGTTTCAAAATTTTCTAGAAAGCCAATGTTTCCAATTTTACATACAAAGATAGTTAAAGCTGAATTTCCGTTAGAACCGCGTAGCTATGGGAAAATGAAGATTTAAAGGCCTTCCCAATTTTTTTCCAGTGACATGCCATATATGTGCGGAAATATAATAAGCGGTGCCACAATGCCCATATTTTTCTAGAATTTTCCAGAAAACAAAACATCTCAAATCCGGCACGCAAAGCAACTGAACAGCAAGTCATCATAAGCAGCACGCTATAGTAGCACCCTCAACTTGACAGATTAAGATGTACCTGCCCAAAAAATATTGGTTTTTCCATATTCTGTCATCACCACCCGGACCCCTATTTAGGCCTATCAAAGTTCGAAGACTCAAGTAGCTCAACGAATAAGACCTTGCAGGCTGGGGATTATCCAGTTGTTATGCATTTTCTACCTGTCAACAAAGTTGATACATTTCTTTGAAATCAAAGAAGTCATTCACAAGCCCGGCTCAACTACATGTTTATAACAACTGTTCACACCTGCCAACTTTGAAATCGGGCCCTTTTGGGACATACAAGGCTCTCCACCCTGGGAGAGGGTAAACTGGCACTTTGAATATCCAGACATGGATGGGTCAGGCTGTCCTGGTGTAACTGGGTGCACGATGACTTGCACCTGCATTCCTAGAATTAGCCACAATGGTCTTTCCCAACAATTAGCTAACTTAAGGGTTTTTTTTTTGCCTTTGGCCTAATTCGTGGGGACCCGGGCCTTTGAGATGGAGGCAGTAAATTGTGTAGTTCGGTCATTGGATAGTTGCCCACGAAGATGG
The DNA here is from genome assembly GCF_041283825.1 of Pyrus communis. NCBI lineage: Eukaryota > Viridiplantae > Streptophyta > Magnoliopsida > Rosales > Rosaceae > Pyrus > Pyrus communis. The sequence goes on from NC_142580.1 coordinate 30,513,280, forward strand.
ACCATAATTGAGCATCGTTGATGTGACCAACTAGCGTCCACCTACTGATCTTCGTGTTACGGAATATCGTTCCCCTGTCTATGAAGGGACAACTCGGTTGATTGTCATTAATATGACCAGCTAACATTCGCAGTTGAGCATCTTTGGCATGTCACACATGCAATCTCTATATGGATAAGGAATTCTAGCTCTAGCTGCACACAAGGGTTCATGTAGTTGAGCATCCTTGATGTGACCAACTAGTATTCATAACTGAGCATCCTTGATATGACCAACTAGTAATCTCTATGGTATCCTGGAACCCTAAAGCCCCTGTCGGTATGCCAAACAGCCTACAGATTCCAAAAGACTGCCTACGACTTGCCTTTCAAGCTGTTAGCCGTGAAATCTCACAAAACTGCACATTCTTGTGAAAGGTTAGCGATTCACGCGCCATACAAAACTCTATCTGTTGCAGACATGCTACACAACCCATGAGTTTTACGCACTGCCAAGTGCAGAACAACCCTTTGGGGTAAGGCACATGAACCTCATAGCAACTGCACACTTTTGATGTTACAAGTTAAAGAATTTTGTGTTTACATTGAAGACAACTATGCACTTGCTACGCAGCCTACAAAATCGGTTATATAAAGTGCAATCATTCTTTCGAACCACTACCTATGAAATTCAAGACAACTTTGCACTTGTATTGCGAAAAGTTAGCGAATTTCATGTCCCAAAAATCTTTAGTAGGTTATGGTGCAGGCCACACAACTGAAAGAATTGAAGAATTGGCGACCTGCTAACCAGCACATGGTTAGAGGCAACAACGCATAACAAAGCTCAGCAGCTTAACACCCCAAAAATCGAAGCTCACAGCCAAGTGGTTACGTGAATTCGTTTGCTTCAGTAAGAAAGACATCCGGCTGCCGACCCTGTTGGCTAACAGCCTCGCAAGGCTTCACAACAATACATGTAGCCACATAGGCAATATAAGCCCGTCTACTTACTAAAATTTGCTCTCCAAATTTATTGAACCCCCTATTTAAGGCAGACTTAAATAAGTTTTGGGAGACAATTAGTTTCCCTTTCCTAAAAGAATTTATCTTCAAGTCAAAGTAGAAGATCTACATCAAATTAGGAAACAACTATCTACTAAGCAACTTGGGATTTCTACACCTACTGCCTTTTTCTGCCAGTAACCCAGCAAGTGTAGGGGCATTTGTGTAGCAAAAAATAATCACAACAATCCACAAAGCAACACATGGACTTTTACTCATGAAAGACAAGATTGTCGTCATGGGTAAGGCTCTCAAGCGCCCCTACGTGCAGCTCAGCATCCCTGGAGGTTCAAGCAGTTGACTACGACTGCTCAGAGCTCTCCTACTCGTGGCAAAGAAAAGTCAAAGGCATTAAAGATAGGATTAATTACTAAATCCTATTTTTAATACCTTCTCATTTGAAGATCAACTCTATCAAGTAATCCTTATTTCAATTAAGCAAAGAAATTTCCACCATTATCCCAAGATATTATCTCCTAATTAATATCTTGGGAATATTCTTACCTTCTTTATCAAACGGATGACACACCATGGCCAATAGAATGCCGCCATTTGTAGAGCAAAACCCTAACACCTACACCGGTCACTAATTCTTGATAAATACCTTCATCTCCACCAAATTTTGGTAAGTTTTTCTATATACAGAAAACCCTAAACACTCACTCTATACAAAGAATAACTTAGGTCTTTAATAAAAGATGTTGATTGTTTTGTAGGTATTTTTTCATCAAGACTAAATACGGCGAAAATTGTCTACCGCACCAGTGACCCCACGACGTTGCTTGCATCAACCCACACCCACCCCCGTTGTACAACCCAAACCAAAGACGAGTTCGCCAAAAAATGGGCATTGAAACAAAGAAGATTGATGGAAAACTGATAATACTGAAGGCCAAATCGAAGAAGATCGCACATCGAAGAAGAAATTGTGACAAACGAGGAAGTTTATAAAGAAAGGGCTTGGTATCCGTGTGTGAGGATGGGTTACCTAACCCATTCTATGTTTCCTATTTCGGATTTGTAACCAATCAAGTCCGTGTTACAATTTTTCTCATTAAAAGTGGGCTGGATTACACGTCCAATTTAATTGGAGATAAACCCTCCCATCAGTCCACCAAACAGGGCCCTCAAGGATTTCACTAACGGCTCTCAGCTTTATTTTGACATACGCAAACATATACATTACAGTCCATTTAAACCAAATGATGGTGAAAAAATGGTAGAAATAATATTACAACTTCATCACTTCACATACAAATATTTGCTTAGCGCAGCAATAACGGTCACAATGTCGAAGCAGAAATCGTTGTTGGCACTCGAAGTACTTGTTGCAGCAACCGTGCCGCAAGACGTTGGGTGATCCCGCCAATGACACGCCCCCCCCCCCCCAGGTTTCGTGCCTCGGGTTGTTGAAGGACCTGGTCGAGTGAGATATCATTCGGAACATGTTTATAAACAAGTTGAGTCTTTTAGGTCATTCAATGACAATGTGCAATGCGTGAATTCATTTGAAAGAGTGTAAAAGGCTAATTGATGAAGGCAGAGAATGACATGGTGTAAAGTGTGATGAAGAATATAATCATCACGAATCACACAGAGAATCTGAAAGGCAAAAATAAGGCACATGATAGGACCATTAATAAATTTCAAATTTGGATTAGGACGTCTTTGTATCCTTTTGACGTATGTTTTCTCTAATTAAAACTATTACACATGATTAAAATGTTTCAAGTCTTTGAAACATAAGAACGTAAAAGAGAATTTCTCAATCCATACGGATGCTTCATTTCAGATATCTTCAGGCTAAAATATTTAGACACAGAACATGGCCGCAAATATTTCATTAACATAGTTTCACATATCCTATGAATTCTTTGAGGTTTCTTCTTTTGTTATATTAGATGAACTCATGCACTAATAAAAGAATAAGCTCTAAGATGATAAAGCTGGATAACCAACACAACAGCTTCTAGACCCAGAACAAGAAAGAACATATATAATGCACTAATGCAGAAAACAAACACGGTTCTTACTTGTAAAATGGGCTGCAAAAGGGTTGGATCAAAACTTTCGGAGGACGGTAGAAGTCCCCAAATCCGGAAAACTTGATCTCGGAGCTCAATCATGCTTTCTTGTTCAGCAATGCTCATTACAAGAGGTCCATTAGCATTGCCATTAGCAAGTGCAGCTCTCATAAAATTGGGCATATAATTGTATGTATCAATAAACGTACCCCAAACAAAAGCTTCAGTGACACGAACAGCCTACTTAATAACTAAAGTTCGGAGCTCTTCACCATCTGACCCCAATATTAACTTCCATACAGGCTGTAAAGCATCTTTCGCAGAGAAATCTTTATCTTTTCTTCCCTGAACCAACAGGTTTTCAAGTCAGTTCCACCTGCAGTCAACATAAGTAACAAATTGTCAAGTAGTTCAGTACACCAAAACATATCAATTACCATCTAATATAAGTATAAATATAGCAACAGAATCCATGCCTAAGCTTCCCATCCTTAAAAAGCAACTCAACCAGAGCATCTCTAAGATATGGGTTTGGATCCGTGAGAAGTCTTTTAGCGAAATACGGGTATGAAGCAGCGAGCACCTTGAAATTAGGATCAGCATTAAGGGCTAGACCTTCTAGTACAGTAAGTGACCTTAATATCAATGCACAATAAGCTGGGACTGCAAGAAGAATAATAAAATAGCAAAATCATCAGACTCAATCAGATAATAAGGTAGAAAAGTGAGAAATACACAATTTGTATTTGACAATAATGAAAAGTGAGAAATACAGAAGGGGTCCACTTTCTTTCTATCTCTTTACAGTTAAGATATATATATAAACTTATATAGAGGAAGTTTGTTAATAATTAAACTAAATATGCTAACCCGAAAGGCAAATTAGAAAACATGCCAATGAGCACTCTTGGATAAGGGAAAAAAAAAAGATAAATCAAATACACCAGAAGCATAAGTCGTAACCCATGACACTCGATTACAACTTCGAAATAAAATAAAAAAAATTCCCAGCCGAGCAGGTCAGCTTGCTATGGTTATAATGTGTAGTGCTAAATTCAAGAGTTGGGCTTGAAGGTCCCAAAACAAAGTTAAAGCATCAACTCACCATTGAATGGATACTGATACAAGACAGCACCTAAACCGTCCACAAATGTCTTGAAATTAAGTTCACTCACAGTTGAATTAAGCACATCATCAAAGAAGTTACAAAGCGCTGGTACAATTGGAGAAACGTCTACATCAGGTGACAAGAAATTTAGAGCATAGTAATCACGAGCCATAGCTGCATAATCCCGATTAACCAAGTGAACAACATGACCGATTGTAGACACCGAAATTTCAGTGAAATAAATGTTAACCAATTCATTAAAATTACAACATTTATTCATTTCACCTACATCACACATTCATTTCACCTACAAACTCCATTCATTTCACCTACATTACACATTTACTTCACCTACCAACTCCACTTATTTCACCTACAACATCCACTCACTTCACCAAAAAAATGGATGGTGGTGATTCACTCTCAAAGCCTATAAATAGGCTTCTCCATCAAGAGAAAAGGGGAGGAATTTACATCACACCAAAACCTTGAAGCTTTGAAACTCTAAAGCTCTCAAGTAAATCCCAAAGAATCAGTAAAACCCTCTTCGTACTTCGTCAAAATCCTCCTTCAAGATCAAGCCCCGACAGCCCTTGAAGAAACTTCCCTCAACCTTCGAGATCAAGCCCTGACGGCCCTTGAAGAAAGTGTTCATCATTCATCATCTATTCATCCTAAGATCAAGCCCCAACGGCCCTTTGGATTAACAAAAAATCAACGAACCCATACACCCATTCTTCAAGATCAAGCCCAACGGCCCTTGAAGATCCATTCATCAACTGTTCATCCTGAGATCAAGCCTCGACGACCCTTTGGATCAACAGCTCATCCACAAACCTACACCCCACGAAGATAGAACCAGAGGATCAAATTACAAAGAGATTGTAACCCCAAAATCATTAATACAAAACATTATTTTGTACACGTATTCTTGTTTCAGGAAAATTCGTGTTTACAAATTTGGCACGCCCGGTGGGACATCTCTACCTCTCATCTCTATCCTCAAATCATTGAAAAGCGCAAATGACATCAAGAAAGGATCAAGCTGTTCCCACAATCAAAGTGAAGAACAAGAACATCATCGCCACAAGTGGTGATATTTCGGGCTTCACAACCCGAAGTAAGGTAAGAGCCCTTTTTGCCGCGGCTTCCACCCCTGCATTAACTCTGTCAAAGGAACAAGAGCACCTAAGGCACGAGCCTGTGATCACCCTAGCCTCACTAAGGGCACCAAGAGGGGAAAGTCTGAGGAAATACTCAGAGTCCCTACTCTTCGATGCTGATTCAAGCGGCAGTACGACCATGCCAGTTGATGCGAGATTTACTTGACACTCAAATTAAACCCTCGTTTGACAATTGTAGTAGAATGGATAAGTGAGGGATCGTTCTAGACCGGGGATTAGGAGGGCTTGCTAAAACCTTCTAAATTGACTTAAAAACATAAAAACACAATATAAAACACTATTTAATGCTCGAAGAAAGCAAAACTAAAAATAAGAAAGATTAAGACTAAGACTTCAACGAAATAGGGGGGAATTGGATTTGGACGAATTTAAACTAAAATGAATACTTGGAAACAAAACAAATTGTAAATATGGATTTGACGGAAATGAATGGATGGGAAGCTAGCTAAGGGTTCTTTCTCTACACATGATATTTATGCATATGAATCAATTTCCAGTTATTCCTTCATTGAATTATGAACGACAATGCCCCAAATTAACCGTGACATCACTAGTTAACCCTCAGATTTTCCTTATATTATTGGATTGGATGGCATCATTCGACAACCCAAAACATTCTCAAAAGTTCCCTACATGTCATCATAATAGAGATACAATCGAAGATCATTAAGAATAATGAAAACCATAAGCATTGACAAAGCATTTGTAACTATGACATCATGTTACTCATGCTAAGAATTAAACTTAACGCGATCATGACAAGCGACCTTCACTACTTTCAAGTATAAGTTAGTAACGATTATGTGAAACCTTCTTAAACTTTAGCCACATATTCATGCATGCTAATTAAGTGTCGACCCTCAATCAACAAACACAAATAAGTTAATCATCAAATAGTTAAGCCAATTGCATTCACGAATCAAGAGTTCATAACCGGAATTCATCAATTCATATCACATAAATAAACATGGTATTGAAATCACCCCTAGCCAAAAAGGGTTTAGTTCCTCATAACTTTGAAATCAAAGAAACACCTAAACATTCCAACAACTCAAACTTGAATTGTATGAACGTTTAGGCACTCTTCTCTTCCATTCCTCATATTACAAAACAAAGAGAATTGAATTTAAACATTAAAATCAAAGAAACGCGTAAACATTCCAACAACTCAAACGTGAATTGTATGAACGTTTAGGCCCTCTTCTCTTCGTCTTCGTTGTAGCACAAGGACTAAGGGATGTTGTTGGTGTGTTGAATGGATTGGGGGATTATGGAAATGGAAGAAATGGAGGAGAAAGGGAAGGGAATGGTGCAGAAAATGGAGAGACTCACGGCTAGGGAGAAGATGGAAGTGTTTGTGGTGTGTTGTGTATGAAAATGAGATGATCTTGAATGAATGAATGCAAGGGTATTTATAGGAGTAGTGGAGGGAATATATGGCTGTTTGTTTAAGATGCAAGTGGCTAATTAATGATGGAAAATCAGTTAGGAAAACATGTGAAAACTGGAATTGCATGTGAAGGTGTTGGAATGTGCTGAAATGGTGAAGGGGATACACGGCATTGAGAAGCTTTCTTGCTCATTTTCTGAATGCAATGATGAAGAGTTTAATAATTAATGCATGTAGGTGGCTGAAATGATGAAGAATGAGTGGTGGAAATGAAAGGGAAAGCTAGAAGGCATGTGAAGATGCTGGAATTGATGAAGGGGATACACGGCAATGTTTGGAATGTGGAGAAAAGGGTGCATGTGGTTGTAATGTTTGTTGGTTAAAGATGCATGTGGATGTATTATACAATGGGAAAGTATGTGATTGAATTAAAGGATGCAAAGTGAATGAATCATGAATCATTGTGGATGAAAGGTGGAAGTGCATGTGTTGATGACTAGGTTAGTGGGTGGAAATCTGAAAATGGCATAAAGGAATGGGAGCTCACGGTTTTGCTAGTGTTTGAATGTGTAAAGTGTGTGTGAATGCATGTGAAGATGCAATAAATAATGCATGTAGGGTTAGGAAATGTGGCTGAAATGATATAGGGGAATGCATGTGGAAATGTTGGAATGTTGAAGAGGTAGGGAACTCACGGCAATGGATTAGGGGGAGCATGTGCTTGTAGGGTTGATATGTTTGAAGATGCATGTGTTGAATTGGTGGTTGAATGATGAAAGAATAAGTGAATGATTATGATAAGTGATAAGTGAATGATTTGTTAAGTGATAAATGAATGATATGTGGTGAGTGATAAGTGAATGGAAGTGATAAGTGATAAGTGAATGGAAGTGATAAGTGAATGGTTTGATAAGTGAATGATATGATAAATGAATGATATGATAAATGAATGCTTTAAGTGTTTAAAATAGGGAACAGAGCCCTTCCTTGCATGGCAAGGAAGGGAGACACAAGGAAACACACGACAATGTCCTAAGGTTGCAAGGAATGTTGTTTTTGTGTTCTAAAATGCGTAGGAGTCTTCAATGATGCTTAAACATGAGGTCTTTTAGGATTTAACTTTCCTACTTCAAGTCTTTAATTTCGTCCATCCTCTTGGCTCCAAGCATATGATATCCATTCCAATCTCTAATTTGCTCCAAAAGGCTCCAAAAGGCATCCTTTTGCATACCTTGCCCTTAGAACCTGAAAACACACAAAAGAAGCATAAAGGACTAAAATAACTAGAGAAACATAACGTAAATGCACGAGAACAAGCCATTTAAGTCGCATGAATATGCTCCTATCAAATACCCCCACACTTATCTTTTGCTAGTCCTCGAGCAAAACAGAAAGAAAAACAAAACAAAACCAAACGAAACAAACAAGTAAAACACAACCTAAACCATCCAACAACCGTCTTAGGGATTTCCAATGCACATGAAACGTTAAAAATCATCATTCCCACAGATTTTAGTCATCTTCACACTTAAGTACATTCTTAATCATAGTCACCATATACTAGTTCACAATTAAGCATTTAAAACCATGTTTTGAATGTAGTAACATGCCTTAGAGAATTTGCTCAATTCCTTACAAGATATGCACTCGATTTTCACTCAGATTTTCTAACTACACACCCTAATCTAGTCATATGTGAGAAGATTGATGTAAACATGAAAACGAACACTCACATATATGTATCACAAAGAACGCAATTTCTGGAGTTAATAAGCATGTTTAGATATGATCTCATGAATGGAATGCTACTACTTAGATGCGAGAACCAGTGACACCATAAGCTCATACCAAGTTCAAACTCCACAAATTGAAATACACAACACTCAAGATAGAAGTCAAGGGTTGTAACGGGGCTTGGGGTATGTGGATAACAAAGAAGGGATATGGAAAACAAAGGTTCTTAAAGAAATAGTGAGCAAAGCATTTGAATCAACTTAGAATTTACTTTTGAATGAAAACTCAACTTTTGAACAAAAAGGGAGAATTTAGACAATTTACGCCCAGAATTGGTGTTTTGGAACCTTTCTTCAATCACTTATTCTTTCATTTTTTTTTTTTTTTTTTCAAGCTCTTTTTTCTTTCTTTCTTTCTTTTCTCTCTTTTTTTTTTTTTTTTTTTTTTCTTTTTTTTTTCTTTTCTTTTGAATCTCAAAACATAAACACTTAAAAACAAAACATTCTCTCCCCCACACTTATTTTCTTTCATAATGTAACTAAAAAGGAATTCAATTAAGTCATGCTCACTATCTTTTAAGAACAAGGGTGGGGATTGTCCTAAACTAGGCTTAGGTGAGGAAAATGTGGGTAAACAAAGAATAAAGGCTAAACAAGGCTCAACGGGGTTAAAACTTACAACATATACGAAGTATGGGAAGTAAGGCTATTTGGCTATGGTGGTGGTCACTACACAACTTCTTCTTGAATATGTGTTATGCAAATCAATAACATGCTTTGAATGAAATGGGCATGAGTTCTAGCATTTGGAACTATATGATGAAACGCCTTCTAAGTAGTAACCAAGCAAAGAATAATGAGATCATGCAACGACTTTAGAAAACAAGAAATCACAGATTATACTCTCCAAGAGAACGTTATAGGCTCAAGTCTCTCAGGGTTGTAGCGTTTGTTTGAGTTCCTTCCTTCAAGCATGTTACAAAACTAATTTTTTTTCTTTTATGATTGCATGTGAAGTCATACATTATAACCATAACCAAGCATATACCAAGAGTAAATCAAACTTTTCTCTATGTTTATAACTCTTTTTAACAGTCATGCAATTAGAAACCAAATCCTTATCATTGTGTTGGAAGGTGACCTACGACACAAACACACAAAAACAACTTTAAAACAACTCTTTTTGGGTTTTTCAAGACAATTTTTCAAATTTTTATGGGATTTTCGAATTTTTAAGTCAAAACACACTAAAACAGTTTAAAAACATTTTTAAAACAGCAAGGAACAACACTTGAAGTTATGGGTGATAAAATTCAACGAATTTGCATCAACATACTTAGTTACCCCCCCACACTTAAATCAAACATTGTCCTCAATGTTTTAAGCATAGATTCACACAAAGCATAAGTAACTACACAAAAAGCACTTTAAACATACTAAACATGGCAGAATGTAATTAACAAAGAGAAGAGTTTAGAGATGCAAATCTGGTTATAGAGTGTAAATTCCATCTTCTCCTTGGTAATTGCATTGAGGCTTTGATCTTTGTGATTCCACAGGCTTACTCTTGAACTGGTTTCTGCCCATCGTTGATTTTCCTTTGTGCTACTTCTTGAACTGGGCAGCAAGATGGTTCTTTTGGTCTCCCCCGAAGGTCTGAGCTTACTCCTTTGGTCTGTTTCTTTGTTCAATCTTTCCAATTCGTATTGAAAAGGGTTGGAGGATAACTCAGCCTAAGTTTGTCTCCACATGCGTCAATGTATCATTTTCACTTGCCTTACTCGCTCCCCTTTGCAGAAGTGGTCCCTTCTCCGGAAGTGTATCAACCGTTGAAGATGACTACTCGAGAGTAACGCTAGGTAAGCAATCAGGAATAGATTCCAGGCAGTTGGCTCCAGATCGGAAGACTGACTCCAAGTGCCGGCTGATTGCTTCTTTTACTTTGCCATGCGAGTAAGAACAAGGACAAAGAAAAAGACAGGGAAAGAGCATGATATGAGATACTTTTGCTTTTGACCTTGATGATATGAGATACCTTTGCTTTTGAAGAAGCGGTGAATGAATCAGCACATGTATTTGTTGTGCTGTTTCCTCCTGGGTCATCTGTACTCCAGGCATCTGGTATCATCTTTGGGGAAGAAGAAAAAATTGAGTATTTCGAAAGGCTTTGCTGGGAGTGCGCCCTCAGAGGTGAGGGAGAGTTGAGCATTTTCTTCAGGTTTGCCCTGCCATAAAAGACGAAGGTCGACATATATAGAGATAATATCAAGTGGTGGTACTTTTTACCTTTGTCGACAAACGTTTTGATCCCGCAAATCCGGCTTTTTGAAATAATGGCGCCTCTTCGATCTCTGAACACGCCTCTTCGATTTCTGAGCAGGCGCCCCTTCGATTTCTGAACGACGCCCCTTCGCTTTCTGAACGACACGTGGTAGTGCAGATGCGGCTCCTTTTGACAAAGCTGCATGCGTCTTCTGAAAAGCTGAGAAAGCGTCGCCGAACTTTGCGCTTGTCGGCTAAAGATGTGTAGTTGCGATGATGGCCTCCACGTGTTGTCTGAAAAGAAGAACTCTTTTGACAAAGTTGAACACGTCTTCTGAAAAGCTGAGAAAGCGTCGCCTAAATTACGCCGGAAATTCCGGCTTTTTGAATCGGTGGACGCGTCGCCTTGGCTTCTTATTGAGGTATCGATCACCGCCACAAACACACTCTGAAGATTTCCCATTCTTGAAAATCGTCTCCGGCCCTTCGACATTTAACTCCATCCACCCATTCTCTTTGAACACTTTTGAAAAAAAATGGCAAACTCATCGAACCTTAGCTTAGATTTGAGTCTTAGCAGCGATCCGGTTGCGCCCCGTCAAGGTAATGTATGGCGCCCTTCTTTTTTTTCTTCTAACGGTCCTCTTTCAGGTGAAGACTCTGTGATGCAGGACGCCACAACAGCTACAATAGTAGCTAGGAACCTCCTCACACCAAAAGATAGTAGGCTGCTGTCAGGACGGTCCGATGAGTTGGCCGTTCAAGAGTCCCTCGCACTTAGTGTTCAGTGTGCGAGTTCTGTGTCCAACATGGGCCAACGCCTGCTTGCCCGCTCCCGTCAGGTGGAATCATTGATGGCAGAGGTGGAAAGTCTCAAGCAGGAGATCCAGCAGCTTAAGTATGAGAATAGAAGTTTGCATGTGCTTGCAAATAACTATTCGTCGGGCATGAAGAGGAAGCTTGATGAGCTGCAAGAGTCTGAAGGTCGGATTCACAGTGACCGTCAAAGGTTTTCGTCTTTCCTCCAGAGGCACCTTTTTCCTGGCTCATCCAGCGCTTGGCCAAGTATTGAGGCCTGGAATGCTCTATCTTCGATGCCTCCCGCTCCGATGCCTTCTGCTCCTATGCCTTCTGTTCCTACGCCTTCCGCTCCGATGCCTTTTGTTCCTACGCCTTCCGCTTCAAGAGTAAAGCCACGTAGTGGGGCCTCAAGCAAACAACCTTTGTGAAGCACCATCTTTCTTTGTTTAGCAGTGCCTATCAATAAATCAAACATTTTCTCAATGTTACAATCATAGACTCACATAATTAATAAACAAACAAACAATAACAACTAAACAACCTAACAAGGCAGAAACGAAATAGCAACAAAGAGAAGAGTTTTTTTTTTTTTTTTTTTTTTTAATTTTTATCAAATTTTCGGAGTTTTATACCAAGACACTATAAAACACACTAAAACACTCTAAAAACGCTTAAAACAGCAAGAAACAACATTCTAAGTGATAGGTGAATAAATCCCACGAAATTCATGCAAATACAAATTGTTTACCCCCCCACACTTAAATCAAACATTGTCCTCAATGTTTTAAGCAGAAAGTCACAACAGAGCAAGCAAATAAACAAATACGAGAAAGAAAGCAAAGTAAAGGCAGTAAAGAAAAAGAAAGGAATAAAAATAAGTCTCTTAAAGGGGTTTCCAAGTTCTTCTCTATTCGGATGCATGGGTTGCCTCCCACGAAGCGCTTTCTTTTACGTCTTTCAGCCGGACGAGTACCCTCTTTTAATCTTCATTTGAGCCCACGGAATGGAAAGGAATGTCTTCCACCACTTGCCCCACACCATGCTCGTAATATGGCTTCAACCGATGCCCGTTCACCTTGAATTCTACGCCATTCCTTAAGCTTTTTATGTGGACTGCACCATAAGGTAAAACGTTAGTAACAACAAACGGGCCAATCCATTTAGAACGCAACTTACCAGGAAACAAACGTAGGCGAGAGTTGAAAAGTAACACTTTCTGCCCAACTGTGAAGGTCTTGGTTCGAATCATTTTATCATGGAATGCTTTGGTCTTGGCTTTGTACATCCGGGCATTCTCATAGGCTTCATTCCGAATCTCCTCAAGTTCATTCAATTGGAGCTTCCTATGAACTCCCGCTGCATCTATGTCCATGTTGAAAGTCTTCACGGCCCAATGTGCCTTGTGCTCCAACTCTACGGGCAAATGACATGGCTTACCATAGACGAGCCGAAAAGGTGACATCCCAATGGGTGTTTTGTACGCCGTACGATATGCCCACAGTGCATCATCTAAACGTAAGCTCCAATCCCTCCTTGTTGGTCCAACGGTCTTCTCCAAAATTTGTTTGATTTCTCGGTTAGACACCTCGGCTTGGCCATTTGTTTGAGGATGGTAAGGTGTGGAGACCTTATGGTTGACATGGTACTTTCTTAGCAACGCCTCAATGGTCCGATTGCAAAAGTGAGACCCTCCATCACTTATGATTACTCTCGGCATTCCAAACCTAGCAAAAATGTTAGTTTTCATGAAATCTGCAACCACCTTAGAATCGTTAGTACGGGTGGCTTTTGCTTCCACCCATTTAGAAACATAATCAACGGCTAGCAAGATATAAGTGAAACCATAAGATGGAGGGAAAGGGCCCATGAAATCAATGCCCTAAACATCAAAAATTTCAACATTAAAGACAGGGGTTTGCGGCATTTGGTCCTTGGTACCTATGTTACCCATTCGTTGGCAACGATCACAAGACATACAAAAGGTTCTAGCATCCTTAAATATAGTCGGCCAATAAAAACCACACTCTAGAACCTTGAGGGCAGTGCGTTGTGTGCCAAAATGACCACCACATGCATATGTGTGACAAAAGCTTAGAATTGAGTGAAATTCAGAATCATGCACACATCTACGTATAATTTGATCTGAGCAATACTTCCACAAATAAGGGTCATCCCAAACATAGAAACGTGCATCATTTTTAAGCTTATCACGTTGGTGTTTGTTTAGTTCATTTGGAAATTGTTTAGCCACCAAGTAATTCACTAAATCTGCATACCATGGTTCACTTACCTCAATGGATAGCAGCTGCTCATCGGGAAAAGTTTCAGGGATAGGTACGGCATGTTCATGCTCCTCGTGGATCATTCGGCTTAAATGGTCAGCCACTACATTCTCGCTTCCTTTCTTATCCTGGATTTCAATATCAAATTCTTGAAGAAGAAGAATCCAACGGATAAGCCTCGGCTTTGCTTCCTTTTTCGTGAGCAAGTACCTCAAAGCTGCATGATCAGAATAAACGATTACTTTAGTACCAATTAAATATGAACGGAATTTATCTAAAGCAAAAACCACAGCTAGAAGTTCTTTTTCCGTCGTGGAGTAGTTCAATTGGGCATCATTGAGAGTCCGAGAGGCATAGTATATGACATGCGGCCGCTTGTCTCTTCTTTGTCCTAGAACAGCTCCTAATGCATAGTCGGATGCATCGCACATGAGCTCGAACGGAAGGCTCCAATCTGGAGGTACAATAATGGGGGCCGAGACTAGCTTCTCCTTGAGTTGGTTAAATGCCGAATTACACTCTTCATCAAACTTGAATGGCACATCTTTTTGAAGCAATCGGCAAAGAGGGTTGGACATCTTGGAGAAGTCCTTGATAAAACGCCTATAGAACCCTGCATGGCCAAGAAACGAACGTACCTCTCTAACCGAAGTAGGAGAGGGTAAGTGACGTACAAGGTCTATTTTCGATTTATCTACTTCAATTCCTTTTTCTGAAACAATATGTCCTAAAACTATACCTTGTTTCACCATAAAATGACATTTCTCCCAATTCAAGACAAGGTTAGTTTCAACACATCGTTTCAAAATTAAGGTCAGATTATCCAAGCAATTATCAAATGAACTCCCAAATACACTGAAATCATCCATGAAAACCTCAATGATCTTTTCAACAAAATCGGAAAATATACTTACCATACACCTTTGGAAAGTGGCCGGTGCGTTGCATAAGCCAAATGGCATGCGACGATAAGCAAATGTTCCAAAGGGACATGTGAATGTGGTCTTCTCTTGATCATCCGGGGCTATCACAATTTGGTTATATCCAGAGTATCCATCAAGAAAACAGTAAAAAGCATGACCGGCTAACCTTTCGAGCATCTGGTCGATGAATGGCAAAGGAAAGTGATCTTTCCTAGTCATGGCATTTAGCTTCCGGTAATCGATACATACTCGCCATCCAGTCTGAATGCGTGTAGGCACGAGCTCATTCTCATCATTCTTGATAACAGTTACTCCGGACTTCTTGGGAACGACTTGAACTGGAGAGACCCAACGGCTATCGGAGATAGGGTAGATCACTCCGCAATCCAAAAGCTTGATTATTTCTTTCTTCACCACTTCCATCATCGGAGGGTTGAGACGGCATTGAGCCTCTCGAGTTGGTTTAGCCCCCTCCTCAAGAAGTATACGGTGCATGCATGTGGTAGGGCTTATTCCTTTAATGTCGGCCAAAGTCCACCCTATGGCCGTTTTGTGCTCTCGCAGCACCCTCACAAGCTTCTCCTCCTCCATTGCCGTGAGACTTGATGAAATGATGACGGGCAATGTTTCGCCTTTTCCCAAAAACACATACTTCAAATGGTCCGGCAACGGCTTAAGTTCAAGCGATGGTGCCTGAACAACAGAAGGTAGCATCTTAGTGGAAACTGAATTTGAAAGTGAGAGTGGAACCTTACCATATTGTTGTGGCAATGACTCAAGGGCTGCCACAACCTCAATTATTTCTTCACTAGAACCCATGGCAAAGAATTCCTCCTCCTTGCCGTGGCCTTGCATTGGCCAAAATCCTTCATTTTTGCACTCTATGGCCTTAGTGATGGTTGTTTCCAGGGCGTCCTCGTTCAATTCTTCAAGGTATACCTGCGCCAAAGAATCGATAACATCAATGGAAAAACAAGAATGGTCATCAACGGGATATCTCATAGTTTCAGAAATATTAAAATCAATCACTTCCCCATCGAATTCCATTGTCAAGGTGCCTTTGTATACATCAATCTTCGTTCGGGCCGTCTTCATGAATGGCCTACCAAGGAGAATCGGCAAAGATGTAGAATGGGCTGAATCCTCCATGTCTAGGACGTAGAAATCAGCCGGAAAAATTAAATGGTTCACCTGCACAAGCACATCTTCCAAAACTCCTTTTGGATACGCGTTAGAACGATCGGCCAATTGTATAATTACACCATCTTGTTTTAATTCCCCGGCAACGGCGCCAAAATTTGATGCGAGATTTACTTGACACTCAAATTAAACCCTCGTTTGACAATTGTAGTAGAATGGATAAGTGAGGGATCGTTCTAGACCGGGGATTAGGAGGGCTTGCTAAAACCTTCTAAATTGACTTAAAAACATAAAAACACAATATAAAACACTATTTAATGCTCGAAGAAAGCAAAACTAAAAATAAGAAAGATTAAGACTAAGACTTCAACGAAATAGGGGGGAATTGGATTTGGACGAATTTAAACTAAAATGAATACTTGGAAACAAAACAAATTGTAAATATGGATTTGACGGAAATGAATGGATGGGAAGCTAGCTAAGGGTTCTTTCTCTACACATGATATTTATGCATATGAATCAATTTCCAGTTATTCCTTCATTGAATTATGAACGAAAATGCCCCAAATTAACCGTGACATCACTAGTTAACCCTCAGATTTTCCTTATATTATTGGATTGGATGGCATCATTCGACAACCCAAAACATTCTCAAAAGTTCCCTACATGTCATCATAATAGAGATACAATCGAAGATCATTAAGAATAATGAAAACCATAAGCATTGACAAAGCATTTGTAACTATGACATCATGTTACTCATGCTAAGAATTAAACTTAACGCGATCGTGACAAGCGACCTTCACTACTTTCAAGTATAAGTTAGTAACGATTATGTGAAACCTTCTTAAACTTTAGCCACATATTCATGCATGCTAATTAAGTGTCGACCCTCAATCAACAAACACAAATAAGTTAATCATCAAATAGTTAAGCCAATTGCATTCACGAATCAAGAGTTCATAACCGGAATTCATCAATTCATATCACATAAATAAACATGGTATTGAAATCACCCCTAGCCAAAAAGGGTTTAGTTCCTCATAACTTTGAAATCAAAGAAACACCTAAACATTCCAACAACTCAAACTTGAATTGTATGAACGTTTAGGCACTCTTCTCTTCCATTCCTCATATTACAAAACAAAGAGAATTGAATTTAAACATTAAAATCAAAGAAACGCGTAAACATTCCAACAACTCAAACGTGAATTGTATGAACGTTTAGGCCCTCTTCTCTTCGTCTTCGTTGTAGCACAAGGACTAAGGGATGTTGTTGGTGTGTTGAATGGATTGGGGGATTATGGAAATGGAAGAAATGGAGGAGAAAGGGAAGGGAATGGTGCAGAAAATGGAGAGACTCACGGCTAGGGAGAAGATGGAAGTGTTTGTGGTGTGTTGTGTATGAAAATGAGATGATCTTGAATGAATGAATGCAAGGGTATTTATAGGAGTAGTGGAGGGAATATATGGCTGTTTGTTTAAGATGCAAGTGGCTAATTAATGATGGAAAATCAGTTAGGAAAACATGTGAAAACTGGAATTGCATGTGAAGGTGTTGGAATGTGCTGAAATGGTGAAGGGGATACACGGCATTGAGAAGCTTTCTTGCTCATTTTCTGAATGCAATGATGAAGAGTTTAATAATTAATGCATGTAGGTGGCTGAAATGATGAAGAATGAGTGGTGGAAATGAAAGGGAAAGCTAGAAGGCATGTGAAGATGCTGGAATTGATGAAGGGGATACACGGCAATGTTTGGAATGTGGAGAAAAGGGTGCATGTGGTTGTAATGTTTGTTGGTTAAAGATGCATGTGGATGTATTATACAATGGGAAAGTATGTGATTGAATTAAAGGATGCAAAGTGAATGAATCATGAATCATTGTGGATGAAAGGTGGAAGTGCATGTGTTGATGACTAGGTTAGTGGGTGGAAATCTGAAAATGGCATAAAGGAATGGGAGCTCACGGTTTTGCTAGTGTTTGAATGTGTAAAGTGTGTGTGAATGCATGTGAAGATGCAATAAATAATGCATGTAGGGTTAGGAAATGTGGCTGAAATGATATAGGGGAATGCATGTGGAAATGTTGGAATGTTGAAGAGGTAGGGAACTCACGGCAATGGATTAGGGGGAGCATGTGCTTGTAGGGTTGATATGTTTGAAGATGCATGTGTTGAATTGGTGGTTGAATGATGAAAGAATAAGTGAATGATTATGATAAGTGATAAGTGAATGATTTGTTAAGTGATAAATGAATGATATGTGGTGAGTGATAAGTGAATGGAAGTGATAAGTGAATGGTTTGATAAGTGAATGATATGATAAATGAATGATATGATAAATGAATGCTTTAAGTGTTTAAAATAGGGAACAAAGCCCTTCCTTGCATGGCAAGGAAGGGAGACACAAGGAAACACACGACAATGTCCTAAGGTTGCAAGGAATGTTGTTTTTGTGTTCTAAAATGCGTAGGAGTCTTCAATGATGCTTAAACATGAGGTCTTTTAGGATTTAACTTTCCTACTTCAAGTCTTTAATTTCGTCCATCCTCTTGGCTCCAAGCATATGATATCCATTCCAATCTCTAATTTGCTCCAAAAGGCTCCAAAAGGCATCATTTTGCATACCTTGCCCTTAGAACCTGAAAACACACAAAAGAAGCATAAAGGACTAAAATAACTAGAGAAACATAACGTAAATGCACGAGAACAAGCCATTTAAGTCGCATGAATATGCTCCTATCACCAGTCATGACCACTGGAACAACTTCAATCGAGGAGCAGCTAGCTCAAATGAATGAAGTGATCGCAAAGCTCACACGGACTGTGGAAGAGAAGGACTTGCAGATCGCCGCACTCGTCAACCAACTAGATGCGCGGCCCGACGTGAAAGTCGACCCAAATATTGGTCTATTAAAGAAAGAAGTCGATGAAGAAGGGGAGCCTCCAGCGGTGAAAGTCGAAGAGAAGCTGAAGTTAGACTAAGCAACGACATTCATGGGATCTCTCTCTATCCAGCAGCTATAGGAGATGATCTCAAGCACCATCAAGACACAATACGAAGGAAGCTCACATGACTCCGTACTGTACTCAAAGCCTTACTCCAAAAAGATTGATGCTTTGAAGATGCCAAGGGGTTATCAGCCCCCAAAATTTATGCAGTTCGATGGAAAAGGCAACCCAAAGCAACATGCCGCCCATTGCATTGAAACTTGCAACAATGCCGGGATAGAGGGAGACTACCTCATCAAACAGTTCGTGCGTTCGCTGAAAAGTAACACTTTTGACTGGTACACCGACTTTGAACCCGAGTCTATCAACAGTTGGGATCA
Source organism: Pyrus communis (assembly GCF_041283825.1). Taxonomy (NCBI): domain Eukaryota; kingdom Viridiplantae; phylum Streptophyta; class Magnoliopsida; order Rosales; family Rosaceae; genus Pyrus; species Pyrus communis. The sequence continues at coordinate 30,532,504 of NC_142580.1, forward strand.
GCTAGAAAGGGAATTCCTCAACCGCTTCTACAGCACTTGCCGCACTGTAAGCATGCTAGAGCTGACCAATACGAAACAGTGGAAGGATGAACCTGTCGTCGACTACATCAATAGATGACGCTCCTTAAGTCTGGATTGCAAAGATTGGCTTTCTGAAACCTCTGCCATTGAGATGTGCGTTCAAGGCATGCACTGGGGGTTACATTACATCCTCCAAGGCATAAAACCAAGAACATTTGAAGAGCTGGCAACTCGTTCCCACGACATGGAGTTGAGTATCGCTAATCACGGGAAGAAGGAGCCGATTACTAACTTCAAGAAGGATAAAGTATTCACCCCAAATGTAGACAAGACTGGGAAGAAGCCCGCTAAGGAAGCTTTCACCGTCAACGCTACCCCCATCAAGACCTCCTTAGCACCCATCAAGATCTCCTCTAAGAAGAAAGCGAAGGAGATAAAGAAAGGTAAGCCTTCTCGCACCCAAGACAGATACAAGAGCACCTTGAGAGAGTTGGAACAGAAAACGTACCCTTTTCCTGACTCTGACATGGCTGCAATGTTAGACGACTTGTTGGAAAAAAAGGTGATTGAGCTACCCGAATGCAAGCGTCCTAAAGAGATGAATCGCATAAATGATCCTAGGTACTGCAAATACCATCGTATTGTCAGCCATCCTGTTGGCAAGTGCTTCATTCTTAAAGAACTCATCATGAAGCTAGCACAACAAAGGCAAATTGAGCTCGGCCTTGAAGACATAGCCGCAACGCATACCACTACAATTGCGTTTGGATCGTTTGATCCCATGTCTTTCCAAGCGACACCTGACCATTCCCGTGAACGCTCAAGCTGCACGGCACCTCCTGCACAACCATCATCGGGAGGGAGTGACCAAGATGCACATATTGATGATGAAGAAGGATGGACATTGGTAACTACAAAAAGACAAGGAAGCCAAAACCACGAGTCATACAACCAAAGACGGAACAAAGAGGAAATCACCATCGCCATAACAATGGGAAGTCTAAAAGAAACATAAAAGTTGATAAGACAACATATGTTGGGGAACCTATGGAGCAGGAGCCACGCATTCCTGTTTCCTTGCATGAGTATTTCCCGAAGGACTTTTTCCAACAGTGCACTACCGTCGCCTGTCACATGGTTAAAGTAAAAATAGAAAAGCCCTCAAAAGGCAAAGCTATCGCCACTGAGGTAGAAAAGACCCTCACACCTGAAGAAGGTCTGCCAACACACTTTGGCATCGAGGAAGTGCTACAATTGCCAAAAAAGATGCGAAGAGCACTAGCAACAGTCTTGGCAAGTCCGGGCGACCACGAAGTGCAAGAAGGCAACGACGAAGACTTGAAGCCTTAGCCGCATGTTGTGCCGCCCATGATGCAATTAACTTCACTGATGAAGACTTACTGCTGGGATCAAAGCCTTACAACTGTCCTTTCTTCATCTCAGGGTACGTAAGGGAACACAAAGTCCACCGCATGCTGATGCGAAATATATAAGCACACAAATTAAAACCCTCTTTTGACAATTGTAGTATATGTATAAGTAGGGATCGTTCTTAACCGGGGATTAGGAGGGATTGCTAAATCACTTGAAAACTGACTCAAAAACGTAAAACAAAGTTTAAAACACTAAACTAGACTCAAAGGATGCAAAACTAAACACTTAAAACACTAAAACAAACCAAAAGACTCAAAACTGCTTTAAAAACACAATCTGGGCAGTTTTGAGCACTTACACTAATTTGGATGAATTTGGGTGATAAATTGAATCAAAACACTTAGAAACACAAACTAAGACACTTTCTAACTAAATTGAACACTAAAGTGAAGGGGGATTTAGTTTTTGACAAAATTAAACAAAATGCACAGATTGTAATAAAGACAGAATGTAAATATGAATTTGATGAAAATATGGATGGAATGCTAGCTAGAAGGTTCTTCTCCACACATGTCACACTTGCATACAAGATGATTTTCAGTTGGTCTTTCGATGAATCATGAAACTCAACACCCCGGGTTAATTAGGTTCGCTTAAATTAACCTTCAAGTTCTCCTTAAGTTAATGAATTGGATGGGACAGCGCATACACAATTCAAAACATTCTCCAAAAGTCCTTTACGTGAAAAGCACAATAAAGATACAATCAAAGATCATTAAGCAACATGAAAACTATAAGTGTTGACGAGGCATTCGTTACTATGATGAGCATGAAACTAGTGCCAAGAATTCATTTAACGTGATTGTTTATAAGTGACCTCCACTACTTGTGAATATAAGTTTGTAACTATTAGGTGAAACTCACTTATATTCTAGCATCATATTCATGCATGAAAACTAAGCGTGCACTCTCAATAAACATACACAAATAAGTTATCAATCAAGCAGTTAATCAAATTGAATCCACAACTCATGAAATTCCAACCAAAGGTAATCAATTTATATTGCAAGCATAAACATGGTTTTGAATCACCCCCTAGCTAACTAGGGATTTAGCCTCTCATGTTCACAGAAAGAGAAACAAAATTGAAATTAAACATAAAGAACAAAAGATTGATTACACCTAGAACGCCCAACGAATCCACTTTGAATTTCTGCGCGTTTCAAGCTCCTCTTTCTTCTTCTTCTTGCTGTGGCAGAGAGGGTTTTAGGGTGAGTTTGGATGATTTTCTGGGTTGGGAATGGATTTATGGGGATATGGTGGTGCGGCAAGGAGGTGGGAATGGTGGCTGGAAGGGTGGAGATGGTTGCGGCAGAGATGGGAGGTGGCTGCAATGGATGGAAGTTGCGGCTGAAAAGGTTTTAGGGTTGGTAGTGGCTGCGGCTGACAAGGAGGATGAAGAATGAATGAATGAAGAATGCCCTAAGGTGTCCAAAGGGTGCGGCTGAGTTGTTTTGTGGCTGAATGATGAATAGAATGAATGAAAAGTGAGTGTCTAGGGTGCGGCTAGGGTTTAAAATATATATGGTTTCAGAAAACAAAACCCTAGCTTATTTTGGTTAATTAAAATTAAATCAAAGGCTTCTAGAATTAGGAAATTAAATCAGAAATTAAAAGGGAAATGGCTGCAAGGTGCGGCTAGGGTTTAGTTTAGGCAAGAGCATGTGTTTTAAGTGCATAACCTAGGACCAAATTGCCCCCCCTTGCACGGCAAGGGAAGGGGAGAAGGGAAAAGGCCACGACAAAAGGCGTTTAAGGGGCTAGGGCCTTTGTTTTGTGTCCTAAAGTGCCTACAAGGCCTTCAAAGTGGCTAGAAAATACGGACGTTTAAGATTAGGAAAGGTTACCAAAACGGGAAACCTAGGGTTAACTTTCCTACTTCAAGTAGGAATCCTTGTTGGAGTAGGAATCCTCGTTGGAGTAGGAATTCATCGTTTCTTCAAGTCTTCAACTCATTCATTCCTCTTTTGCTCCAAAAGACTCCAATTTGCATCTTCTTGCACACTTTGGCCTTATAATCTGAAAATACACAAAAGTGACTTTAAACACTAAAATAAATAAGGAAACACAACATAAATGCACGAGAATAAGCTAATTAAGTCGCATGAATATGCTCCTATCACATGCTTGTAGATGGTGGGTCGGTCATAAACATCATGCCAAAATCAACAATGACCACAATCGGCATCATGGTAGATGAATTATCCCTAAGCCGTCTGCTGATCCAGGGTTTTAACCAGGGAGGACAAAGGGCGATGGGCATGATCCGAGTGGAGATGACCATTGGTGAGCTCAAATCAAGCACGATATTCCACGTGATTGATGCAAGAACTTCCTACAGCTTGCTCTTAGGAAGACCTTGGATCCACGCAAATGGGGTAGTACCATCCACCCTTCACCAATGCTTAAAATTTTACCGAGAAGGAGTGAAGGTGATCCAAGGCGACACTAAGCCATTCACCGAAGCCGAATCACACTTTGCAGACGCCAAGTTCTACATGGAAGAAGACATGGTGCCCCCAGAAGAGATCAGATCCACGAGCAAAGTAGCACCTAAAAAGCAGGAGTAGCAAGGTATACCTAAAAAGCAAAAAGAGCAAGCCGTGCCATCTTCAAGCAAAGACGATGACGAGCTTGCTAAACATGCAACAACCAAAGGGAGTAGGATGCCTTCAAAAGGACCGAACACACCCATATTCTGGTACATCCCGATGTCAAGAAGAAAGAATGGTCAATCTCCATTCGAAACTGGAGTAAGAAAAACCGATACACAGTGGCACAAGGATAATGTGAAGTTGCTCAAAACGAATGCAGTTTTGCCTCTGACATAGCTAGGTGGTGCTAAGGTTACAAGACTACCACAAGGCTTCATAAAAGCTTTACCAAAAGGGGTGGAGTTAAGCTTTCTTCCAACCAAGAGGACCGAGGAAGGTTTTGATCCAAACGCGTACAAACTCATGTCGAAGGCTGGGTATGACTTCGTTTCCTCTTCTAATCATGGAAAGAAGGTTTCAAACACCGTCAGCGACAAAGAAGGTAACCTCACCAAGACTCAAAGGAAGTTGAAGGAGCATGGTTACGGGGTTGACAACAACAAAGCTAGACTTGGCTTTACACCAAATGCACCCGTGATGATTTCAAACAAAGTGAAAAACACTAGCGCTCAATATGTCAGTGTGAGCATTGAACAAGACCAAGAAGAGCCCAAACCCACCCCTCTGACGTCAGTCTTTGATAGGATGAGCCGTTCAAGACCCAGAATTTCAGTGCTTAATCACATTGGCGATCAAGATCGAACTTCCGTCTTCAAGAGGCTTAATGTGTCAACATCCCAAAGCTCTGTTTTCGGAAGGTTGTCAAAACCTAAGAAACAAGCAAGACAGTTAACTTTCCTCCGCGACGGTCAGCTTCGGAAAGATTTGAAGATAATGAGAAGCCTTCTAGAAAGAGGAAGACAACACCAAAGGAAGAAAAGCTCGACGGGTTAGCAGAAAAAGGCGACGTTCGAAGCTTGATTCCTTCAAGGATGAAGCGCTAAGCAATCTTAGAGGTTGACACAAATGGACCATTGAAAGTAAGAAGGCGTACTATCATCCACACCGGACAATCCTCATGCCAACAAGCTCGAGAAGACAGCACTGAAGAGGAGGTCCAAGATGTCTTCCACATCACGATTCAAGAAGGCAAAGAAGACGAAATCCCCGAGGAAGATGTCACTGCTGCACCACCACGGCTCGAAAATAGGGGGTAAGCCACGGTTGATGATCTCAAGGAACTCAACTTAGGCACAAGCGAGGAACCAAAGACTATCTTCGTAAGTGCATTATTAAGTACGAATGAGATAAAGGAGTATTATCAGCTGTTATTAGAGTACAAAGACGTCTTTGCTTGGACCTACAAAGAAATGCTCGGCCTGGACCCTATCATCGTTGTTCATCATCTTGCAGTCAAGCCTGGAACGCGACCGATAAAGCAAACTCAAAGATGCTATCGATCCGAGCTTATCCCACAAATCGAGGTCAAGATCGACAAGCTAATCAAAGCAGGCTTTATTCGAGAAGTGTAATACCCCAAGTGGATCTCCAACATCGTCATTGTCCTTAAAGAAATCAGGATAAATACGTGTTTACGTAGATTTCCGGGACTTCAACGATGCTTACCCAAATGACGACTTCCCCTTGCCAATCATTGAAATCATGGTGGATGCAACCACTAGCCATTAGGCATTATCATTCATGGATAGCTCTTCTGGGTACAATCAAATTGGCATGGCCCTCAAAGAAGAGGAACTAATAGCCTTTCGCACTCCAAAAGGTATCTACTGCTACAAGGTGATGCCCTTTGGTCTGAAGAACGCTGGAGCTACGTATCATCGTGCAATGCAGAAAATCTTCAATGACATGCTACACAAAAACGTAGAATGTTACGTAGATGATGTGGTGGTCAAGACAAAGAAAAGATCAGACCACTTGAAGGATCTACGAATAGTGTTTGAAAGGCTGCAAAAATACAACCTCAAGATGAACTCATTAAAGTGTGCATTTGGCGTCACCTCTGGAAGGTTCCTCGGCTTCATCGTCAAGCATCGTGGTATTGAAGTGGACCAATTAAAGATCAAGGCCATTCAAAGCATGCCCGAGCCAAGAAACTTGCAGAAGCTGAAAAGTCTACAAGGATGGCTAGCCTTCATTAGACGCTTCATCTCCAACCTCGCAGGGCGTTGTCAACTGTTTAGTCGCCTTATGAAGAAAGATGTTCCATTCGTATGGGACGAAGCATGCCATAATGCTTTTGAAAGCATAAAGAAATATTTGTCAAGTCCACCTGTCCTGGGGGCACCTGTGCCAGGGAAACCTCTCATATTATATATTGCTGCGCAGGAAAGTTCAATCAGAGCACTCTTGGCACAAGAGAATGAATCCCAGAAAGAAGGGGCACTTTACTACCTCAGTCGAACTCTCACCGGCGCTCAGTTGAACTATTCCCCAATAGAAAAGATGTGCCTCGCTTTGGTGTTTGCCATTCAGAAGCTCAAACATTACATGCATGCTTACACTATCCACCTGGTTGCTAAAGATGACCCTGTCAAATACGTCATGTCCAAGCCAGTCTTGATAGGGTGACTCGCTAAATGGGCTTTGCTTCTGAATCAATATGAGATCATCTACTTTCCAGCTAAAGTCGTCAAGGGACAAGCGCTAGCAAACTTCCTTGCTAATCAGCCAATCCCGGTTGATTGGAAAATCTCAGACGACTTGCCTGACGATGAGGTGTTCTACATCGATATCTTTTCGACATGGGCAATGTTCTTCGACGGATCCGCACGAGCAGACGGAGCGGGGGCATGAGTAGTATTCATGTCGCTACAAAGGCAAATACTACCTTACTCCTTCTAACTGAGTAAGCTATGCTCCAACAATGTTGCTGAGTACCAAGCATTGATCATCGGGCTCTAAATGGCGATCAACATGGAAATCACAGCTCTTGAGGTATATGGCGACTCCAAGCTCATAATCAATCAACTCTTAACTGAATATCAGGTGAGGAAAGATGATCTCGTCCCATACTTCCGACTGGCAACTCAACTGCTACAAAAGTTCGAGGTTATGACACTAGAACTTGTGCCAAGAAAGGAAAATCAAATGGCAGACGCTCTCACCAATCTAGCCTCGAGTATGACACTAGGAAAAGATGAAGCTGCAGACGTGCCAGTTTGCCAAAGACGGTGATCCCGCTCGTTACTGAAATGTTACTGGATGATACAAATGTCATCTTAGTACTTCTGGTCGACACTGAAGAGTGGAGACAGCCGCTGATTGACTACTTAGAGCACGGAAAGCTTCCAGATGATCTTAGACACCGTTCCGAAATACATCGACGAGCACCCCGATTCCTTTACCACAAAGGAACACTCTACCGACGCTCTTTTGAAGGAGAGCTCCTGAGATGCGCAGGTGAGGAAGAAGCCAATCAAGCCATGGAAGAAGCACATTCAGGTGTGTGTGGGGCGCATCAGTTTGGACCAAAGCTACATTTCCAGCTCAAAAGAATGGGTTACTACTGGCCGAGCATGGTGAAGGACTGCCTGGAACACGCCAAAAGGTGCCAAGCTTGCTAATTCCACGCCAACTTCATACATCAACCGCCTGAACCATTACACCCTACAGTTGCTTCATGGTCGTTCGACGCATGGGGATTGGACGTTGTAGGACCAATTACACCAAAGTCATCTGCAGGAGAAGCTTACATCCTAGCTGTAACAGATTACTTCTTCAAGTTGGCTGATAATGGAAAGCAGTTCTCCAATCAACTCATGGACGAGCTATGCGACAAATACAAGTACAAGCAGCACAAGTCTTCCATGTATCATGCTCTGGCCAACGGCCTCGCAGAAGCATTCAACAAGACAATGTGCAACCTCTTGAAAAAGGTAGTCGGCCGAACAAAGAGGGACTGGCATGAAAGAATAAGTGAAGCACTTTGGGCATATAGGACTACACATAGGACTCCCACCCAAGCTACGCCTTATTCTCTCGTATATGACGTGGAAGTTGTTCTACCGCTCGAAAGTCAAATCCCCTCACTAAGGATGGCTATACAAGAAGGCTTGACTGATGAAGAAAATGCAAAGTTGTGCCTTCAAGAGTTGGAAGCGCTAGATGAAAGAAGGCTCGAAGCTCAACAACACTTGGAATGTTACCAAGCATGGCTACCCAAGGCGTTCAACAAGAAGGTCCGCCCAAGGTCTCTCCAAGCCGGAGATCTCGTACTGGCATTGCGTAGGCCTATCATCACAACTCACAAGACAAAAAGCAAGTTCACATCAAAGTGGGATGGACCATACGTAGTGCAAGAGGTCTACACCAACGACGCCTACTTAATCATGGCAGAAGACAGCTTGAAGATCGGCCCCATCAACAGCAGATTTTTGAAGTGCTACTACCCCTAAAACAAATGCACCTTGCTCCTGGCCCGAAAGAGCATAAACTGTGTATGGCAAAATCATCATCAAAATCACAATTAAAATCATAAAAAAAAAAAAAAAAAGACCATTACGCATTTGAACTACATCATGACTTGATCCCTCCTCAACCAAAGGTACGTAGGTAACTTGAAACTTCAAAACTTCAAGTGCAGTCACATCATCAACAAAAACACAAACACTTTGAAGAATAAAGAGCAAATTCAAGAATGCAAACACTTTATTTCTTTAAAGAAAAAAGTCTGATTACAAAAATTAAAAAAAAGGAAGGCAGAAAACACTACTCGAAAACTATGTCCCTAAAACTACGGAGGCGATCTTCAAGCAAGCCTTCCAAAGTCTTCAAAGTCTCTACCTCGGTGAGAGACAAGATGGGCAACTCCATAGCCATGCCTTTCTCTTGTTCTAGGCGTGAAATCTCCTCTTGGCATTGAGGAAGTGTAGCTCTCTGCTCCCCGAGAACACTTTCAAGTCGTGATGCTTCGATGCCCAGCTATTCTTGCTCTCGTATCAACGTATCTAAACGTACCTAGACAGAAGCTAAAGAAGTCTCTGTGGCGTGATAATCTCCCGAAGCAGCTTGCTGAAAAGACCGGACTTGGGTTAGTGACAAGTCTATTGCTGTAAGCTGGTGAGCTCTAACATCTGGACTCAACTTCTTCGAGGAAATAGCACGTAAAGAAGAATACTCAGTTGAGGCGGCCATAAGTTCAACAATCTTGATCTTCAAGGATGAAGAATCAACGTTAAGATTGTCAATTGCAGAAACAAGCTTCGACAAATCCTCCTTAAGCAACACAAGGTCCTCCAACAGGCATTTTGAAATCCTCCCCTCAATATGGCTCTTTATATCCATTGCCGCACGAAGATTCATGCGACGAATAAGCTCCTCAGTACCACTAAGGTTTGGCCCTCTTAGAGAGATCTCATAGCTAGCTGGCAAAGGTATTGAATGCATGACGTGCTCTTGCATACCTCTACCTACACACGGCAAACTTGGGAAACTTGACAGATTTGGAACAAGCTTTGTACCAAGCGGATCCCCAATCTCCCCGCCTGTAGGTAGGTCGCCTCCAAATAGTATCTCCGTATAAGAATAAATGCATGTGGTTGCCAAGTCAAAAGATCAAGAAGGCCCAACCTAAAGAAAACAAAGAAAGCTGTTAGAAACAAAAGCTAGAACGATGAAAGCAGAAGAAGTCATAAGAGAGAAGAAAATGCATACATCTTTCTCAAACGATACATTGCCATCGAGTTGAGGGAGCCTAAACACTTCTTTCTTCTTATGAAGAAAATTGACATCGCTGTCGACCTGAGCGCCTTCAAGTCGTCGCTTGTTTAAAACTTGTTGATGCTGCCGCAAAACAAGTCCATCTTCATGCGAATCAACTTCATCACCGGCCTCTTCAGATACATCCAGATGTTGAGAAGACAAGCGTGGGCATTGAGGAACTAAAACCACTGATCTATCTTGCAAAGTAGCAGCATTCGCGCAATCAAAAGGTATCAGTTGTGTAGGAACCACAGAACAACCCCCCCTTAATACATCAAGGCGTGAATGAGAAGAATTGGTGCCACTTGCCATCCCCAAGTTTTCATAACGTACCTTTGACCACCAACTTACATAAGCACGGGTCACTGGATTACTCTTAAACTCGTCTTTGGCCGGCAGGGTGATAGAAGTATTTGTACATGCACGGGTACAAGACTTCCAATGCATATACACGGCTTGCAAGGATTCTAATTGGTTTTTTTCCTTCAGCTTGCCAAGCACATTTTGGACAAAACCAAATTGCCTGCTGAAACGGTGGGGACTATACGGCTGAACAATGCATCGGTCTTCTTGCCGCAAAGAAGCATACCTCGAGCGAAGACTTATAAGGTAAGACAAGTCCGAGAAGCGAAGATGCGAATCATCCATGATGCCTCGCCGCACCGAGCTAATTGTCGTCAGATGGTCCATCTTCAAGCCTTCACAACTTCTAAACAGCGCTTGCGCCTGGGAATCATCGAGGCTCTTTGAAGAAAGCACGCTAGAATACTTCGTCATCAAAGGCCCCGACTTGTCTAAAGTTGAAAATGAAAAATGAGTGCCGAAGTACTCATCCAACCAACCATACACATAGTGGTAGGGAAGAACCGCAGCACAATCTTCAGCGCTTGCCGAGTTTGAAACAAAACTTAAGCCGTTATAAATGTTGGCCAAGACCGGGATAGCAAGACTAAAAGATTCACCTGCAGCCATCTTGCTAGCAACTTTGAAAACCCCAGGACGAACAAAGTTGACGTCGCCTATTGGAAAAACAAACTTACAAAGCCAACAAGCTAAGAAAGCAGCTAGGTAAGATTCTTCCACATGCTCTGATGCTATGCCAAGGTCCTCAAACGCTCTCAACTTGGCAGGGGAGCGGCGCCTAGCTGAACCAATAGCACCGGACGGATATGGGTCTCCCTTTGGCTTAGTGGTTTTGTTGCAACCTCTTTTCTTCAAGGACTTCTTGTACCTTGTGTCCTCCCAATACCAAAAGCGGATCCATGAAGAAATCTGTTGGAAGTATGCCCACAAAGCCACTCATTTGATGTAATAGCTTTTTGGAATACTTATTGTGTTAAACTTTTATATGTTTAATAGAGGGCAAAGCTTATTGTTAATCACTATTTATAGTATCTTGTGTTTAAGCAATAAGGGAATCCAAGGAATGTATTTGATCTAAGAGACAAGTGATTTAAGTCAGTTAAATTAACAGGACCTTTCTCTTATGTTCATTCCTAAAACGTTCCTAGCCATAGGATTGCCAATTGGGCATTGACAATCCGCTAAGGTTAGTATGTGTTATGTCGACTCAAGCGTGAGTATGAACTAGTCTCAAGTCATTTGGTGTTGGACACTAAGGCAAACACATAGGTGCTCGAAAGAGTAATCGAGTACACTGAACAACGATCAAACGAGAGTTCGAACATACATGTCATGTGAGAACTCAATAGTTGAAATATGCAAAGTAGTCCTTTGACCTGAGGCATCATTGATGTCTAATGGTTAGGTCCTTGATCTTTGATTATGTCAACGGCATTCCATTGGAGTGTCCACGGCATTGTTGGGGTCAAGCTATCTAGTCATGTAGGCATATGAATGCACAACAAGGGATCTCTAACCTTCCATGGTGGAAGGAGAATACTCTAAGATATGATTCGAGAGTCTTTGGCCAAAGCATATGAATATGACTAAGGAAGTTTGTTCCAAATCTTATTCAATTGAATCATATAGAGAAGTATCACATTGGATAGTAGACATGAAACAAACTATCACTTAAACAATGTGATTAAGAGTATTGTATTAGAGAAGGACCGTATTGCATTGTAGTTGTAACTGGATAGGTTCTCCAACCACTTCTACTTAGCTTGGGTAACCATGACATGTTGCTAGGCGTCACCCATGGTTTGTGGAAGCCCTAAAGATTAGCAAACACTAATTTTAAGGGAGAATTGGAATGTGGTTTCAATTCACAATCGATCGTTAAGAGTAACATCGCCCACTACCTCTCTAATTGGAACCTAATGGATCGTACACCGAGTAAGGATATAAGTGAAGAAATTATATGAAATGGATAAGCAATTAAATGGTTTAATTGAAGAATGGTCAAGATTAATTAAATAGTTAATTAATTATATGAAACGTTCGTATTGGGCGTTTAAGTTAGTTTTGGGCTTCGGGGCACAAAAAACGTTTTGGTCCACAAGACCCATTATGTTTAAGTTGTATGACAACTAAAACAAAATGAGCAATTAAGCCCAATAACAACATATGGCCGGCCATAAGGGTGAGGGGTAGCAAACTTGTATTAATTACAAGTTTGCCACTCACATGAAATGAAGTATAAAATCAACATTATAGCTTTGTTTCACATTAGGGTTTTCTAATTGAATTTGGGTGAAACATATTCTCTCATTTTCTACATAGAGGCCGGCCACTTAGGGGAGGAACATCTAGCAATCTTCTTCTTCCCTAAGTCATCCATTTCATCTTCACACTACATCTTTGGTGTGGAGACTTAGAGACACCAAACCTTTGGTGTTTTTGGAGAACAAATCCTCAAATCCTCAAAGAAGAAAAGGAGCACTAAAAGGGAGGAAATCACAAGGAAGATCCAAGGAGCAAGGAGGTGACTTGAAGGCCCTCCACTTGGGTGAATCCCTTGTGTAATCAAGGATGAGCTTCAAGGGTAAAGAATCTCTAAATTCTTATTCTCTTTAATATTGTTAAAGAGTCTTATGGTTCACCATATACTAGGCTTTGAAAGTCATGGGTTTTATGAATTGTTTTTGAATGCATGCCTACTTTAAAGTGTTATTAGTATGCCTATGTATTCAAATGTTCTTACATGTTCTTAGCTAGGACAAAATTTTTCCTTCAAAATCTTCACACCTGATTTGCCCAAGCATCTTGGGAAAGCTTATGATATGCCCAAAACAAACAGCGATAACTCGCAGGCAATCCTCGGCTATTGCAGAGAGAAAGTTCCTACGCACTAGGAACGACCTCATCATAAAACTTACCTTGGATTGGCAAGCCCCCTATCTTATGGAGATCCCAAAGTGAAATTGACATCTCTCCTTGAGCCGTATGAAGCATGTTAGTCGCTGAACGCCAATGCTCGAAGAACGCATGAAGGATGGAAGGATGGAGATCATAACTGAACAAAGATGCGTACACGACATGGTAAAGGCCCATGCTAGTAAGCACTTGTTTAGATCGGCCCAAGACATCTTCAAGCCACTCCCAATAAGACTCAGCAAAAACAGCTTCTCCGGTAGTCGACAAGGTATCATTCCAAGCCACAGCTCTGCTGCGGATGTGATCACCAAGAAGCTTATACGAAGCCGGATGATTGTCACGAGCATGGTGTGAAGGGTTCAAGATAAGAATCCTTAATATGCACGCCTTCTTCTCCGTATTTGATCGAACAAAGTCTGCCACCTCCCAAGATACTTCAGAAGACCACGACTTAATATGCATGGAGTTGTGTTTTGCAAGAAGAGCAAGCACCTTAGGGCCAGTCAGTGGTGCGTAAAGCTTCAATGTTGTTCCCCTATCTTGCGAATCACTTTCCTTCGCAAGAATGGTGATGGTGTTGCTCTTAAAACACTTGAAAAATACCATGACCGCAACAAAGCAAAATCAGCCACAAAACTTGAGCAGCACGGTAAAGAGGGCAGCCACAGAACGGTCCTTCAAGACATGCTACAGTGGCAAAGAAAACCAAAATGTCACGTAATCGCACTACGCAACCCCGCAACAATTACGAAGTAATTTCTCGCACCGCATGGCAACATCAACACCAAAGGAAAACTGTGACCAAAAGGCTTTACACAGCGAAGCCCCGCTGCAGTCCTTTGCACAGCACCATATGACAATGCACCACCGAGGGAAAACTGTGATCAAAAGGCACTACACAGCGGAGTCTCGTCGTAGTCTCTTGCACAAACACTAGGCAGCAGAAAGCACATGTACACCCGCAATCCTGCCCACTCTGCCAACAACTACCACACCTTTGGAAGCTTCATGAAGGTCCTAGCATCATGCTTTGCCTTCCCACACACAAAAAAAAAAAAAAAAAAAAAAAAGGAATTCCCAGCATCACAACAAAGAAATCCATCAGTGGGATACACACATTACATATTTTATATATGTATACGCACGAGGATGAGACAATCAATACACACACACACACGCACACATGAAGTGACCTCACAAACAAGCTAACGTGACAATATGTGTGTGTGTGTGTGTGTGTGTGTGTATGTATGTGTGTGTGTGTGTGTGTGTGTGTGTGTGTGTATACACACACACACACATGAAGTGACGTTACAAACCGTGAGAGTTACCTGCCATGTACATATGCATGCAGAGTAGTGGAACAAACACAAGCTACAAGACAGTCAACATATATATATATATATATTATATATACAGCTCCAAAGAAGTGAAAGCTTCTACAGGCAGAAACTAAAGCAGAACCACAGAAGGCCGAGTCTCCCTCTTCTCTCCTTCCTCCACCACAAGACAACAAATATTGCAACGACTGTGCAATGGTTACGCAGTGATGGTGCGATCCCATATATCACACACACACACACACACACACACATATATATGTGTGTGTGTGTACAGGAACCTAGAGAAGCAAATGGAGTATGGCGACTGTGCAGGTAATGATGCGGTAACTGTGCGAGTCCGCATGCAGAAAAAGATGCAGGTGAGGAATCCCATTAAGAAACCCAGATAAGTAAGTGAAGTGCAGTGACTGTGCAAACAATGGTGCGGTAACTATGCAAACAGCAATCCGCATGCAGTGAAGAACGTAATAAGATGATTGTGCAAATAAAAAAAAAAGTATATATATATATATATATATATATGCGTATGTGTGTGTATCAATTATAAAGGCTTCAGGCACCATGTGAAGGTTAAATAAAAAAATAAAAATAAAATAAAAATAAAAAGGAGGCAGCAATGATGATGTTGGGAAGCACTGTCAAAGGCAGCACTAGCTGCCAATTGTTTAAATTAGCAGATTGGAGGGCATTCGGCTCTCACAATGCCAAAAAGCTGAAACCACTCACAATTGCAAGCTACTGTTAGCAAGTCAGGGAGGAAAAGGAAAAGAGGTGGTGGCGACAGAATTATTGCAAAGAAGAAAATAAGAAGGATGGTGCACGGCACCACCTTGGAAAAGTATGATAAATATATATATATATATATATATATATATATATATATATATATAAGAAAAAAAAAGTATCACATCTATGTTTTTTATCTGTATTTAGCACGAAACGCTAAATGAAATAAAGCATGTCCATTGATATCTCCGAGAAATTAAAAATGCATACAAAAAAAAAAACAAAAAAAAAAAAAACAAAAACAAAAACAAAAAAGAGGGAGCCTTCACAAAGGTTGCTCACGTGAAGCCCACTACTTGGCAAAACCCCAAGAACGGGAGGCATTGAAGATAGATTATTCGAAGCCTCAATACTTGGTTGAACGCTAGATGACGAAGGCAAAAGGTGCCTTTGGAAGAAAGCCACGAACCTCTAATGGTCACTTTGAATCCGACCTTCAGATTCTTGTAGCTGATCAAGCTTCCTCTTCATGCTCGTCGAATAATTAGTTGCAAGCATGTGCAAATCTCTATTCTCACGCTTAAGCTGTCTGATCTCTTATCTAAGATTTTCCACCTCAGCCGTCAATGATTCAACTTGACGGGTTCGAGCAAGGAGGCGTTGGCCCATGTTGGACACAGAGCCCGCTGATAGGAGCATATTCATGCGACTTAAATGGCTTGTTCTCGTGCATTTACGTTATGTTTCTTTAGTTATTTTAGTACTTTAAGCTATTTTCGTGTGTTTATAGGCCGAAAGGGCTAAAGGAGCAAAAAGATGCATTTTGGAGACTTTTGGAGCACTTTTGGGCTAAGGATGGATAGCTTATGCTTGGAGCCAAAGTGTTGGACGAAATTGAAAACCTAATTGAAGACCAAAGTGTTGGAACCTTGTTCCCTTTAGTTTTAGGATATTTAAACCTTTCCTATATCCTTAGTCGTGCATAACATTCCAACATTCCACTCCTTCATTCACCATTTATCATATCATACACTTATCTTATCATCACCACATATCATTCATTTATTACTTATCATATCATTCATTCATCTACATATCAATAACCACTTATCTTATCACTCAACATATCATTCATTTATCACTCAACATATCATTCACTTATCACTTATCTTATCATTCACTTACCACTCAACATATCACTCAACATATCATACACTTATCATTTATCATACTCATAATTATCTACACATTACAACCTAAAACACATGCACATTCACCCACATGCACAAACACACATTATTGCCGTGCACATTCCATTGCACTCCTCCTTTCATTTTCAGCCACATTCCACATGCATTTGCACATGCATTCCCTCACCAAGAAATCATTCAACACATGCATTCACTCTTTAATCCACATGCATTCACACACACTTCACACAAACAACATTCACATGCAAACACAAGCTTTAACCAACAAACAAAACAGCCAACACATGCACCATTACACTATTGCCGTGAGTTTCATTCCATTTCCAACATCTTCACATGCATTTCCAGCTTTCACATGCCTTCACATTCATTTCCAAACAATAATCACTTCAAATCACATGCACAAACATGCATTTTCAGCACCATTACACTATTGCCGTGAGTTTCATTCCATTTCCAACATCTTCACATGCATTTCCAGCTTTGCACATGCATTTCCCTTTCATTTCAACCCACATGCATCCTTTAATCATTCAAACATGCAGCCACATTCCCTCCTAGCTACCATGTTCCCCCATTTCACCTATAAATAAGCATCCATTCTTCCACAATTCATTCACTCTTCCATACACATTTTCAGTTACAAACACCAAGCAACAAACCCATTCCATTGCCGTGAGTCCCACTTCATTTTCTGCATATTTTCTCTTCACTCTTCCATCTCCAACCACTCCCTACTCCATTCCACATACACCTAAAGCCCTTAACATCTCCTTAGACCTTGTGCCACAACGAAGAGGAAGAGAAGAGTGCCTAAACGTTCATACAATTCAAGTTTGAGTTGTTGGAATGTTTAGTTGTTTCTTTGATTTCAAGGTTATGAGGAACTAAACCCCCTTTAGCTAGGGGGTGATTCGAAACTATGTTTATATTTGCAATTTGAATTGATTACGTTTGGTTGGAATTTCATAAGTTGTGGATTCAATTCGTTTAACTGTTTGATTGATAACTTATTTATGTATGTTCATTGAGATTGCAAGCTTAATTTTCATGCATAAATATGACGCTAGAATATAAGTGAATTTCACCTAATCGTTATGAACTTATATTCACAAGTAGTGGAGGTTGCTTATAAACAATCGCGTTAAACGAATTCTTGGCATAAGTTTCATGCGTATTCCATAGTAACGAATGCCTCGTCGATGTTTATGATTTCGGTTGAACTTAATGATCTTTGTTGAATGTCTCTATCATGCGTATTCCATAGTTAGGGACTTTGATTAAGAATAATTTGGTTGTAATGCGTATTCCATTCAATCCAACGAATTTAGGGAAATCTGAAAGTTAATCTAAGCGGATCTAATTAACTTGGAGCATTGAGTTTCACAACTTATCGAAAGACCAATTGAGAATCAATTTTGTATGCAAGTGTAACATGTGTGGAGAAGAACCCCTTGGCTATTCCATCATCCATATTTTCATCACATTCATATTTACATTTTGCCTTTAATTATATTCTGTCTTTTTAATTTAATATCGTCCAAACACATTTCCCCCATATTTCGTTGAGTCTTAATCATTCGTATTTGTTTTATTTTTGTATCTTTAAGCTTTTGGAGTCATAAACACTTGCAAATTCGTCTAAATCAAGTTCTAGCTTCTATTTGAGTCAATTTGATTGTTTTAGACAATTTGAGTTTTTCAAAGCCATTCTGAGTCATAGTAGTCTTGTTAAGAGTATTTTAATTTAGTTTTTATGTTTTTAAGTCAATTTAGAAGGTTTTAGCAAGCCCTCCTAATCCCCGGTCTAGAACGATCCCTCACTTATCCATTCTACTACAATTGTCAAACGAGGGTTTAATTTGAGTGTCAAGTAAATCTCGCATCAAATTTTGGCGCCGTTGCCGGGGATTTAGCAACTTTGGTAATCCCTAGTCTTTATTTTTATATTTTTTTTGTTTTTCGTGCATTCTTATTTCAGATTCTTAGTTTGTTTGTTTCCTTGTTTTTTTTTAGGTACTGTGTATGACTCGTAGCTCTCGGCCTATTATAGAGAACATCTCCGACTTTGACGGTGATTTTGAACGCACTTTGAGGAGAACGAGGAGTCAACAAGAGCCACCACAACCTGGGCTTGAAGAAGACGAAGTAGGTGTAGAAGAAAAGCCCACGGATCATATTTTTGAAGAAGAACAAGCCATGGCAGCAGATAATAGAACCATCAAGGAGCTTTCGGCCTCGGGTTTGGATAATGCATTGCCTCTTTGTATCCAATACCCCACGGCTGCAGAGGGGAAGACTGAGGAATTTGAACTCAAATCCAGTTTGTTACACCATATTCCGAAGTTCCATGGCTTGTCTATGGAAGACCCCAACAAACACTTGAAGGAGTTCGAGGTGGTTTGTTCGAGCATGACCCCCGTCAATGTGGATGGGAGTATATTGAAGATGAAGGCCTTTCCATTTTCACTTATGGACAAGGCCAAAGATTGGCTCTACGAACTAGCCCCGTGAACTGTGACTTCGTGGGAGAGTATGAAGCGTGCTTTCTTGGAGAAATTCTTCCCTACTTCGAGAGTGATTCTCCTACGGAAGAAAATTAGTGGTATTCAACAGAATCATGGTGAGACATTCCCGGCTTATTATGAGCGCTTCAAGGGCCTTGTAGCTTCATGTCCTCAACATCAAATGAAGGAGGAACTTCTCCTTCAATATTTCTATGAGGGCCTCCTTCCTATCGAACGTCAAATGCTTGATGCATCAGCGGGAGGAGCATTGGTGGACAAAACACCAAGGGATGCCAAGATTCTCATAGCCAACCGAGCGCTCAACGCTCAACAATATGAAGGAGTGGGTCAAAGGGAAGCCCCACGACAACAAAGTGTAAATGAGGTGAGTGCTATTTCTGAAATTCAATCACAACTTGCTAATCTTACTTCTCTTGTTTCTCAGGTTGTGATTGGTCCAAAAGCACAAGAACACCAAGTTTGTGGCGTGTGCTCAATTCAAGGGCATCCATCCGACAAGTGCCCTCAACTAATCGAGAATGGTGGGTGGGAATCTGCCAATGCAATTGGTTTCCAAGGACAAAATCAAAACAACCCATACTCGAACACTTACAATGCCGGATGGAGGGACCATCCAAACTTCAAATGGAGGGAGCCACAACAAGCTGCCCAACAAGGAGGATTTAGGCCAAACCCCCCTGGTTTTTATTCCAAGCCGTATGCACCCCAACAACCCCAACAACCCCAACAACCTTCGGCATTATCTCATTCAGGTACGTCCTTGGAAAGTGATCAAGCTATGCAATTACTAACCTCTATTTCGCAGGGGTTGCAAAATCAAAACAACCGGATAGCAAATAACGAGAAGGAGATGACGGATATGAAGAAACAAATAGGGCAGATTTCTGAGTTCCTTGGACAGATTAGAGAGCAAGGAAAGCTTCCTAGCTCAACCACAGTCAATCCAAATGGAGGATTCGAATCCGCCAAGGCCATCACCCTAAGGGGTGGAAAAGAAGTTGGGACCGAGCCAAACAATCCCAAATCTGCCCAGAAAGTAGATGAAGAGACGACACAACCTGAGGCAGATCACCCTAACTCGGCCAAATCAGGTAATTTAAGTTCAAATTCATGTACTTCACGTCCTAATCTGCCCAATGTACCTTTTCCTCACAGGTTCATGCAAGAAAAAAAGGAAGAAAGCGAGAAGGACATTCTTGAAACGTTCCGGAAGGTGCAAGTGAACATACCGCTTCTCGATGTAATCAAACAGGTTCCAAAGTATGCTAAATTCCTCAAGGACCTATGCAATACAAAGAGAAGAAGGGCAAACAAAGAGGTAGTGAAGGTAAGCGAGAATGTGTCCGCTGTTTTGCAACGTAAACTGCCTACCAAGTGCAAAGACCCCGGTAGTTTCACGATTCCTTGTGTGATTGGACATAATCGTTTTGAACATGCCATGCTTGATTTAGGTGCATCCATAAATGTCATGCCTTATTCTATTTATGCATCTATGAATTTGGGTGAATTAAAACAAGATGGTGTAGTTATACAATTGGCCGATCGTTCTAACGCGTATCCAAAAGGAGTTTTGGAAGATGTGCTTGTGCAGGTGAACCATTTAATTTTTCCGGCTGATTTCTACGTCCTAGACATGGAGGATTCAGCCCATTCTACATCTTTGCCGATTCTCCTTGGTAGGCCATTCATGAAGACGGCCCGAACGAAGATTGATGTATACAAAGGCACCTTGACAATGGAATTCGATGGGGAAGTGATTGATTTTAATATTTCTGAAACTATGAGATATCCCGTTGATGACCATTCTTGTTTTTCCATTGATGTTATTGATTCTTTGGCGCAGGTATACCTTGAAGAATTGAACGAGGACGCCCTGGAAACAACCATCACTAAGGCCATAGAGCGCAAAAATGAAGGATTTGGGCCAATGCAAGGCCACGGCAAGGAGGAGGAATTCTTTGCAATGGGTTCTAGTGAAGAAATAATTGAGGTTGTGGCAGCCCTTGAGTCATTGCCACAACAATATGGTAAGGTTCCACTCTCACTTTCAAATTCAGTTTCCACTAAGATGCTACCTTCTGTTGTTCAGGCACCATCGCTTGAACTTAAGCCGTTGCCGGACCATTTGAAGTATGTGTTTTTGGGAAAAGGCGAAACATTGCCCGTCATCATTTCATCAAGTCTCACGGCAATGGAGGAGGAGAAGCTTGTGAGGGTGCTGCGAGAGCACAAAACGGCCATAGGGTGGACTTTGGCCGACATTAAAGGAATAAGCCCTACCACATGCATGCACCGTATACTTCTTGAGGAGGGGGCTAAACCAACTCGAGAGGCTCAACGCCGTCTCAACCCTCCGATGATGGAAGTGGTGAAGAAGGAAATAATCAAGCTTTTGGATTGCGGAGTGATCTACCCTATCTCCGATAGCCGTTGGGTCTCTCCAGTTCAAGTCGTTCCCAAGAAGTCCGGAGTAACTGTTATCAAGAATGATGAAAATGAGCTCGTGCCTACACGCATTCAGACTGGATGGCGAGTATGTATCGATTACCGGAAGCTAAATGCCATGACTAGGAAAGACCACTTTCCTTTGCCATTCATCGACCAGATGCTCGAAAGGTTAGCCGGTCATGCTTTTTACTGTTTTCTTGATGGATACTCTGGATATAACCAAATTGTGATAGCCCCGGATGATCAAGAGAAGACCACATTCACATGTCCCTTTGGAACATTTGCTTATCGTCGCATGCCATTTGGCTTATGCAACGCACCGGCCACTTTCCAAAGGTGTATGGTAAGTATATTTTCCGATTTTGTTGAAAAGATCATTGAGGTTTTCATGGATGATTTCAGTGTATTTGGGAGTTCATTTGATAATTGCTTGGATAATCTGACCTTAATTTTGAAACGATGTGTT
This sequence comes from Pyrus communis, assembly GCF_041283825.1. Taxonomy (NCBI): domain Eukaryota; kingdom Viridiplantae; phylum Streptophyta; class Magnoliopsida; order Rosales; family Rosaceae; genus Pyrus; species Pyrus communis. The sequence continues at coordinate 30,554,215 of NC_142580.1, forward strand.
GAAACTAACCTTGTCTTGAATTGGGAGAAATGTCACTTTATGGTGAAACAAGGTATAGTTTTAGGACATATTGTTTCAGAAAAAGGAATTGAAGTAGATAAATCGAAAATAGACCTTGTACGTCACTTACCCTCTCCTACTTCGGTTAGAGAGGTACGTTCGTTTCTTGGCCATGCAGGGTTCTATAGGCGTTTTATCAAGGACTTCTCCAAGATGTCCAACCCTCTTTGCCGATTGCTTCAAAAAGATGTGCCATTCAAGTTTGATGAAGAGTGTAATTCGGCATTTAACCAACTCAAGGAGAAGCTAGTCTCGGCCCCCATTATTGTACCTCTGTAGATTGGAGCCTTCCGTTCGAGCTCATGTGCGATGCATCCGACTATGCATTAGGAGCTGTTCTAGGACAAAGAAGAGACAAGCGGCCGCATGTCATATACTATGCCTCTCGGACTCTCAATGATGCCCAATTGAACTACTCCACGACGGAAAAAAAACTTCTAGCTGTGGTTTTTGCTTTAGATAAATTCCGTTCATATTTAATTGGTACTAAAGTAATCGTTTATTCTGATCATGCAGCTTTGAGGTACTTGCTCACGAAAAAGGAAGCAAAGCCAAGGCTTATCCGTTGGATTCTTCTTCTTCAAGAATTTGATATTGAAATCCGGGATAAGAAAGGAAGCGAGAATGTAGTGGCTGACCATTTAAGCCGAATGATCCACGAGGAGCATGAACATGCCGTACCTATCCCTGAAACTTTTCCCGATGAGCAGCTGCTATCCATTGAGGTAAGTGAACCATGGTATGCAGATTTAGTGAATTACTTGGTGGCTAAACAAATTCCTAATGAACTAAACAAGCACCAACGTGATAAGCTTAAAAATGATGCACGTTTCTATGTTTGGGATGACCCTTATTTGTGGAAGTATTGCTCAGATCAAATTGTACGTAGATGTGTGCATGATTCTGAATTTCACTCAATTCTAAGCTTTTGTCACACATATGCATGTGGTGGTCATTTTGGCACACAACGCACTGCCCTCAAGGTTCTAGAGTGTGGTTTTTATTGGCCGACTATATTTAGGGATGCTAGAACCTTTTGTATGTCTTGTGATCGTTGCCAACGAATGGGTAACATAGGTACCAAGGACCAAATGCCGCAAACCCCTGTCTTTAATGTTGAAATTTTTGATGTTTGGGGCATTGATTTCATGGGCCCTTTCCCTCCATCTTATGGTTTCACTTATATCTTGCTAGCCGTTGATTATGTTTCTAAATGGGTGGAAGCAAAAGCCACCCGTACTAACGATTCTAAGGTGGTTGCAGATTTCGTGAAAACTAACATTTTTGCTAGGTTTGGAATGCCGAGAGTAATCATAAGTGATGGAGGGTCTCACTTTTGCAATCGGACCATTGAGGCATTGCTAAGAAAGTACCATGTCAACCACAAGGTCTCCACACCTTACCATCCTCAAACAAATGGCCAAGCCGAGGTGTCTAACCGAGAAATCAAACAAATTTTGGAGAAGACCGTTGGACCAACAAGGAGGGATTGGAGCTTACGTTTAGATGATGCACTGTGGGCATATCGTACGGCATACAAAACACCCATTGGGATGTCACCTTTTCGGCTCGTCTATGGTAAGCCATGTCATTTGCCCGTAGAGTTAGAGCACAAGGCACATTGGGCCGTGAAGACTTTCAACATGGACATAGATGCAGCGGGAGTTCATAGGAAGCTCCAATTGAATGAACTTGAGGAGATTCGGAATGAAGCCTATGAGAATGCCCGGATGTACAAAGCCAAGACCAAAGCATTCCATGATAAAATGATTCGAACCAAGACCTTCACAGTTGGGCAGAAAGTGTTACTTTTCAACTCTCGCCTACGTTTGTTTCATGGTAAGTTGCGTTCTAAATGGATTGGCCCGTTTGTTGTTACTAATGTTTTCCCTCATGGTGCAGTGCAAATCAAAAGTTCAAGGACGCAGCAAGAATTCAAAGTGAATGGGCATCGATTGAAGCCCTATTACGAGATGTTTGAGGAGCATGTCGTGGAGGAGGTACCCCTCCATGCCGTGGAACCTAGTCAAGCTTAAACGGAGGTACCGTCCGGCTGCAAGACGTAAAAGAAAGCGCTACTTGGGAGGCAACCCATGCATTCAACAAAGGAAGACTTAGAAAGCACTCCAAATCCAGATTCCTAAAAAAAAAAAAAAAAAAAAAAAAAAAAAAACTCTTCTCTTTGTTGCTATTTCGTTTCTGCCTTGTTAGGTTGTTTAGTTGTTATTGTTTGTTTGTTTATTAATTGTTTGAGTCTATGATTGTAACATTGAGAAAATGTTTGATTTATTGATAGGCTCTACTAAACAAAGAAAGATGGTGCTTCACAAAGGTTGTTTGCTTGAAGCCCCACTACGTGGCTTTACTCTTGAAGCGGAAGGCGTAGGAACAGAAGGCATCAGAGCGGAAGGCGTAGGAACAGAAGGCATAGGAGCAGAAGGCATCGGAGCGGGAGGCATCGAAGATAGAGCATTCCAGGCCTCAATACTTGGCCAAGCGCTGGATGAGCCAGGAAAAAGGTGCCTCTGGAGGAAAGACAAAAACCTTTGACGGTCATTGTGAATCCGACCTTCAGACTCTTGCAGCTCATCAAGCTTCCTCTTCATGCCCGTCGAATAGTTGTTTGCAAGCACGTGCAAACTTCTATTCTCATACTTCAGCTGCTGGATCTCCTGCTTGAGACTTTCCACCTCTGCCATCAATGATTCCACCTGACGGGAGCGGGCAAGCAGGCGTTGGCCCATGTTGGACACAGAACTCGCACACTGAACACTAAGTGCGAGGGACTCTTGAACGGCCAACTCATCGGACCGTCCTGACAGCAGCCTACTATCTTTTGGAGTGAGGAGGTTCCTAGCTACTATTGTAGCTGTTGTGGCGTCCTGCATCACGGAGTCTTCACCTGTGAGAGGACCGTTAGAAGAAAAGAAAGAAGGGCGCCATACGTTACCTTGACGCGGCGCGCCCGTATCACTGCTAAGGCTCAATTCCAAGCTAAGGTTCGATGAGTTTGCCATTTTTCAAAAATGTTCAAAGAGAAGGGATGGAGTTAAATTTCAAAGGGCCGGAGTCGATTTTCTTCAGAGTGTGTTTGTTGTGGTGATCGATAGCTCAATAAAAAAGCCAAGGCGACGCGTCCACCAATTCAAAAAGCCGGAATTTCCGGCGTAATTTAGGCGACGCTTTCTCGGCTTTTCAGAAGGCGCGTTCAACTTTGTCAAAAGATTTCTTCTTTTCAGACAACACGTGGAGGCCATCATCACAACTACACATCTTTAGCCGACAAGCGCAAAGTTCGGCGACGCTTTCTCTGCTTTTCAAAAGACGCGTGCAGCTTTGTCAAAAGGAGCCGCATCTGCACTACCACGTGTCGCTCAAAAATCGAAGGGGCGCCTGCTCAGAAATCGAAGAGGCGTATTCAGAAATCGAAGAGGCGCCACTATTTCAAAAAGCCAGAGTTGCGGGATCAAAACGTTTGTCGACAAAGGTAAAAAGTACCACCACTTGCTATTATCTCTATATATGTCAACCTTCGTCTTTTATGGCAGGGCAAACCTGAAGAAAATGCCCAACTCTCCCTCACCTCTGAGGGTGCACTCCCAGCAAAGCCTTTCGAAATACTAAATTCTTTCTTCTTCCCCAAAAGATGATACCAGATGTCTGGAGTACAGATGACCCAGGAGGAAACAGCACAACAAATACATGTGCTGATTCAACCAACCGCTTCTTCAAAAGCAAAGGTATCTCATATCATCAAGGTCAAAAGCAAAAGTATCTCATATCATGCTCTTTCCCTGTCTTTTTCTTTGTCCTTGTTCTTACTCGCATGGCAAAGTAAAACAAGCAATCAGCCGGCACTTGGAGTCAGTCTTCCGTTCTGGAGCCAACTGCCTGGAATCTATTCCTGATTGCTTACCTAGCGTTGCTCTCGAGTAGTCATCTTCAACGGTTGATACACTTCCGGAGAAGGGACCACTTCTGCAAAGGGGAGCGAGTAAGGCAAGTGAAAATGATACATTGAAGCATGTGGAGACAAACATAGGCTGAGTTATCCTCCAACCCTTTTCAATACGAATTGGAAAGATTGAACAAAGAAACAGACCAAAAGGGTAAGCTCAGACCTTCGGGGAAGACCAAAAGAATCCTCTAGCCCAGTAGCACAAAGGAAAATCAATGATGGGCGGAAACCAGTTCGAGAGTAAGCCTGTGGAATCATCAAGATCAAGCCTCATTGCAATCAACAAAGAGAAGATGGAATTTACACTCCATAACCAGATTTGCGTCCCTAAACTCTTCTCTTTGTTAATTACATTTTGCCATGTTTAGTATGTTTAAGTGCTTTTTGTGTGTTTACTTATGTTTTGTGTGAATCTATGCTTAAAACATTGAGGACAATGTTTGATTTAAGTGTGGGGGGGTAACTAATGTTGTTAATGCAAATTCGTGGGATTTTATCACCCATAACTTCAAAAGTTGTTCCTTGCTGTTTTAAGGTGTTTTTAAATTGTTTTAGAGTGTTTTAGTGTGTGTTGTTTTATAACTCTGAAAATCACATAAAAATTTGAAGAAAATGTTTTGAAAAGCCTAAAAAGAGTGTTTTGAGTCGTTTTTGTGTGTTTGTGTCTTAGGGTACCTTCCAACGTTTGACGAGGATTTGGTTTGTAATTGCATGACTGTTAAAAAGAGTTATAAACATAGAGAAAAGTTTGATTTACTCTTGGTTTATGCTTAGTTATGGTTATAATGTATGACTTCACATGCAATCATAAAAGAAAAATTCGTTTTTGTAACATGCTTGAAGGAAGGAACTCAAACAAACGCTACAACCCTGTGAGACTCGAGCCATTACCTTCTTTGGAGAGTTATTTTCTGTGATTCTTTGTTTTCTAAAGTTGTTGCATGATCTCATTATTCCTTGCTTGGTTACTACTTAGAATGCAATTGTATCATGATAGAACTAAATGCTAGAACTTATATCCGTTTCATTCAAAGCATGACATTGAATTGCATAACATATATCAAGATGAAGTTGTGTAGTTGCCACCATAACCAAATAGCCTTACTTCCCATATTTCGTATTTATTGTAAGTTTTAACCCCGTTGAGCCTCGTTTAGCCTTTATTCTTTGTTAACCCACATCACCCCTTACCTAGCCTAGAGTAGGACTTTCCTATACCCTTGTTCTTAAAGTATAGTGAGCATGACTTAAATGAATTCCTTTTGAGTTACATTATGCAAGAAAATGAGTGTGGGGGAGTAAAAGTTTGTTCTTACGTTTATATGTATGTTTTGAGATTCATAAAAAAAAAAAAAAAAAAAAAAAAAAAAAAAAAAAAAGAGTGAAAATAAGTAAGAATGAACTCACGAGCGTTGATGGTTGAAGAAAGGGTCCAAAAAGTTGAATATGGCCCTAAGTTTTGTGTGACTTTCCCTTGGGTGTTCAAAGTTGACTTCTGCGTTCTTAAGGGAATTCTAAGTGCCTAATTCAATACTTTGCTCACTATTGCTTTAAGAATGTTTGTTTATCCTTCACCTTTCATTGTTAGCCAATACCCTAGCCCCGTTACAACCCTTTGACTTCTATCTTGAGTGTTATGTGTTTCAAAATGTGGAGTTTGGAATTGATATGAGCTTATGGTGTCACTGGTTCTCGCGTCTAAGTAGTAGCATTCCATTCATGAGATCATACCTAAACATGCTTATTAACTCCAGAAATTGCTTCCTTTGAAATACATTTATGTGAGTGTTCATTTTTATGTTTACATCAATCTTCTCACATATACCTAGTGTAGGGTGTGTAGTCAGAAAATCTGTGTGAAAAACGAGAGTATATCTTGTAAGGATTTGAGCAAATTCTCTAAGGCATGTTACTACATTCGAAATGTGTTTTAAATGCTTAATTGTGAACTAGTATGTGGTGACTATGAGTAAGAATGTACTTAAGTGTAAAGATGGCTAAAATCTGTGGGAATAATGATTTTTAACTTGTCATGTGCTTTGGAAATCCCTGAGACGTTTGTTGGAAGGTTTAGGTTGTGTTTTACTTGTTCGTTTTGTTTTGTTTCTGGTTTCTTTTGTTTTGTTTTGCTCGAGGACTAGCAAAAGATAAATGTGGGGGTATTTGATAGGAGCATATTCATGCGACTTAAATGGCTTGTTCTCGTGCATTTACGTTATGTTTCTTTAGTTATTTTAGTACTTTAAGCTATTTTCGTGTGTTTGTAGGCCGAAAGGGCTAAAGGAGCAAAAAGATGCATTTTGGAGACTTTTGGAGCACTTTTGGGCTAAGGATGGATAGCTTATGCTTGGAGCCAAAGTGTTGGACGAAATTGAAAACCTAATTGAAGACCAAAGTGTTGGAACCTTGTTCCCTTTAGTTTTAGGATATTTAAACCTTTCCTATATCCTTAGTCGTGCATAACATTCCAACATTCCACTCCTTCATTCACCACTTATCATATCATACACTTATCTTATCATCACCACATATCATTCATTTATTACTTATCATATCATTCATTCATCTACATATCAATAACCACTTATCTTATCACTCAACATATCATTCATTTATCACTCAACATATCATTCACTTATCACTTATCTTATCATTCACTTACCACTCAACATATCACTCAACATATCATACACTTATCATTTATCATACTCATAATTATCTACACATTACAACCTAAAACACATGCACATTCACCCACATGCACAAACACACATTATTGCCGTGCACATTCCATTGCACTCCTCCTTTCATTTTCAGCCACATTCCACATGCATTTGCACATGCATTCCCTCACCAAGAAATCATTCAACACATGCATTCACTCTTTAATCCACATGCATTCACACACACTTCACACAAACAACATTCACATGCAAACACAAGCTTTAACCAACAAACAAAACAGCCAACACATGCACCATTACACTATTGCCGTGAGTTTCATTCCATTTCCAACATCTTCACATGCATTTCCAGCTTTCACATGCCTTCACATTCATTTCCAAACAATAATCACTTCAAATCACATGCACAAACATGCATTTTCAGCACCATTACACTATTGCCGTGAGTTTCATTCCATTTCCAACATCTTCACATGCATTTCCAGCTTTGCACATGCATTTCCCTTTCATTTCAACCCACATGCATCCTTTAATAATTCAAACATGCAGCCACATTCCCTCCTAGCTGCCATGTTCCCCCATTTCACCTATAAATAAGCATCCATTCTTCCACAATTCATTCACTCTTCCATACACATTTTCAGTTACAAACACCAAGCAACAAACCCATTCCATTGCCGTGAGTCCCACTTCATTTTCTGCATATTTTCTCTTCACTCTTCCATCTCCAACCACTCCCTACTCCATTCCACATACACCTAAAGCCCTTAACATCTCCTTAGACCTTGTGCCACAACGAAGAGGAAGAGAAGAGTGCCTAAACGTTCATACAATTCAAGTTTGAGTTGTTGGAATGTTTAGTTGTTTCTTTGATTTCAAGGTTATGAGGAACTAAACCCCCTTTAGCTAGGGGGTGATTCGAAACTATGTTTATATTTGCAATTTGAATTGATTACGTTTGGTTGGAATTTCATAAGTTGTGGATTCAATTCGTTTAACTGTTTGATTGATAACTTATTTATGTATGTTCATTGAGATTGCAAGCTTAATTTTCATGCATAAATATGACGCTAGAATATAAGTGAATTTCACCTAATCGTTATGAACTTATATTCACAAGTAGTGGAGGTTGCTTATAAACAATCGCGTTAAACGAATTCTTGGCATAAGTTTCATGCGTATTCCATAGTAACGAATGCCTCGTCGATGTTTATGATTTCCGTTGAACTTAATGATCTTTGTTGAATGTCTCTATCATGCGTATTCCATAGTTAGGGACTTTGATTAAGAATAATTTGGTTGTAATGCGTATTCCATTCAATCCAACGAATTTAGGGAAATCTGAAATTTAATCTAAGCGGATCTAATTAACTTGGAGCATTGAGTTTCACAACTTATCGAAAGACCAACTGAGAATCAATTTTGTATGCAAGTGTAACATGTGTGGAGAAGAACCCCTTGGCTATTCCATCATCCATATTTTCATCACATTCATATTTACATTTTGCCTTTAATTATATTCTGTCTTTTTAATTTAATATCGTACAAGCACATTTCCCCCATATTTCATTGAGTCTTAATCATTCGTATTTGTTTTATTTTTGTATCTTTAAGCTTTTGGAGTCATAAACACTTGCAAATTCGTCTAAATCAAGTTCTAGCTTCTATTTGAGTCAATTTGATTGTTTTAGACAATTTGAGTTTTTCAAAGCCATTCTGAGTCATAGTAGTCTTGTTAAGAGTATTTTAATTTAGTTTTTATGTTTTTAAGTCAATTTAGAAGGTTTTAGCAAGCCCTCCTAATCCCCGGTCTAGAACGATCCCTCACTTATCCATTCTACTACAATTGTCAAACGAGGGTTTAATTTGAGTGTAAAGTAAATCTCGCATCACCCGCACACTGAACACTAAGAGCTAAGGACTCTTGAACGGCCAACTCATCGGACCGTCTTGAAAGCAGCCTATTATCTCTAGGAGTAAGGAGGTTCCTAGCTACTACCGTAGCCGTTGTTGCATCCCTCATCACGGAGTCTACACCTGTAAGAGCGCCATTAGAAGATAAGAAAGATGGGCACCATATATTACCCTGATGCGGCGCACCTGTATCACCGCTGAGACTCAAATCTAAGCAAATATTAGATGGGTTAGCCATTTTCAAAGATGTTAAAAGAAAAGGGTGGGATGAAGTAAAATCTTAAAAAAAAAAAAAAAATACACCGGAGACGATTTTCACGAACAAGCAATCTTCAAAGTGTGCATGTTGGATGTGATCGATACCTCTATTAAAGGAGAGGCAACAAAACCACCAATTCAAAAAAACAATCGAAGAGACACCACTCTTCAAATCCTAAAAGCCGGATTTTCCTGCGTAAAGTTCGTCAACGCTTTTCAAACGCAATCTCAACTTTTCAGATAACGCGTGCAACTTTGTCAAAGATCTCTGACAAAGTTGAAAACGCGTGGAGTTCACTATCCCAACTACCACACTTTTGCCGACAAGCGTGGGTGACAAAGCTGCACCCACACCACGACCTGCTATTAAAATCCCTATGTATGTCAACATTCATGGCAAGGCATACATCCAAAAACGCATGACTATTCTTCTTGGCCAAGAATGCAGCTGCAACCAAACCCCTCAATATGCTCAGTTTTCTTCTTCCCTGAAAACACCTATTCAACCAAGTCTTCAAGAGTAAACGTATCTCATATCATTAGGGTCAAAAGCAAGAATATCTCATTGCATGCCTTTTCCTCGTCCTTTCCTTTGTTCTTGTTCTTCCCTGCAAGATAAAAAGAGAGATAGCGATCAGTCGGCGCTTGGAATCAAGCTTCCCGTTTGGAACCGACTGCCTGGAACCCCTTCCCTGATCGCTTACCCAGCACTGCTCTCAAGTACTCATCTTTAACTATTGATGTACCCCCAAAGAAGATACCAGATGCCTGGAGAACGGATGAGGCAGGAGGAAACGGTAGATCGAAGCATGTGGAGACAAGCGCAACAAATATATGTGCTGATTCATCCGCTGCTTCTTGGAAAGCAAAAGTATCTCATATCATCAGGGGCGAAAGCAAAGGTATCTCATATCATGCTTTTTCCCTGTCTTTTCCTTTGCCCTTGCTCTTGCCTGCAAGATAAGGAGAAAGAAAGCAATCAGTCGGAACCCGAAATCAAACTTCTGATCTAGAACTGATTGCCCAGAACCTTTGCCTGGTTGCTTACCTAGCGTTGCTCTCGAGTGCTCGTCTTCAACTGTTGGTGAGTCTCGAATTCCCTCAGCGAATACTTCAGGACAGGTGGCAGGATGTCAGCTCTTTACACTGAAGCTGACAAGCATGAATGAATCGCTGAGAAGTGATGCTCTGAAAGACCATTTAAAGGCAAAGGGTTGCGCACCACCTCGGCTATGTAAAAAGAAACAAGCAGAGAAGAATGCAGTACAAGGAGCTGGAACAAATCACTGTAGCACGACGCCCTCCCCTGCAGAACTGCATAATCCAGACAGAGGAGTTTAAGTCAAATCCAAGCTCGACATCATTGTTCTGATCAAAGAGCTCGAGAAGCCTCAACAACCCTCCGCTGGCACCGTCACCAAAGAGCAAAGCCTCGCCGTGCGACGCCATTAAATCACCAATACTTCTTCAAAAGCAAAAGTATCTCATATCATGCTTTCTCCATGTCCTTTCCTTTGTCCTTGTTCTTACCTGCAGGGCAACGAGAAAGAGAGCAATCAGTCGGCACATGGAATCAGCTTTCCGATCTAGAACCGACTGCCTGGAACCTATTCCCTGATTGCTTACCTAGCGTTGCTCTTGAGTATTCGTCTTCAATAGTTGATACACTTCCAGAGAAAATACCACATGTGCTTGGAGAACAGCTACGATGAGTGACAATGAAATATCAATCTTGTGGATCGTCAGCAAATGCAACAACTGCACGTGCTAATTCATCCCCTAACCCTCTTCAATATGAATTGGAAAGATTGAACAAAGAAACAGGTCATCACCTCCACCTCATGCTTGCCTGCCATGTGTCTGAATCCTGAAACAGCTCGTGGTCATATTTTCATTCAAGATCAAGCCTCGATGGCCCTTGAAGAAATCACAACTCTGATTCAAAATCAAGTGTTCACCACCCTTGAATCAAATTCAACTCCAAATAAAAGGAGTAAGTTCAGACCTTTGGAGGAGACCAAAAAACAACCTCCAGCCCAGTTCAAGATTAAGCCTGTGGAAAATCAACGATTGGAGGAAACCAGAGAATCTTCCAGTCGAATTCAAGATCAAGCCCCGATGGCCCTTAGATCGACATCTACATTAAGGGACTTCAAAACGCATCTTCTACACCTGACAAGCACATGTATACGACGCGCCTTAAAGTGGGGGCATTTGTAGACACCGAAATTTCAGTGAAATAAATGTTAACCAATGCATTAAAATTACAACATTTATTCATTTCACCTACATCACACGTTCATTTCACCTGCAAACTCCATTCATTTCACCTACATTACACATTTACTTCACCTACCAACTCCACTTATTTCACCTACAACATCCACTCACTTCACCAAAAAAATGGATGGTGGTGATTCACTCTCAAAGCCTATAAATAGGCTTCTCCATCAAGAGAAAAGAGGAGGAATTTACATCACACCAAAACCTTGAAGCTTTGAAACTCTAAAGCTCTCAAGCAAATCCCAAAGGATCAGTAAAACCCTCTTCGTACTTCGTCAAAATCCTCCTTAAAGATCAAGCCCCGACAGCCCTTGAAGAAACTTCCCTCAACCTTCAAGATCAAGGCCTGATGGCCCTTGAAGAAAGTGTTCATCGTTCATCATCTGTTCATCCTAAGATCAAGCCCCAACGGCCCTTTGGATTAACAAAAAATCAACGAACCCATACACGCATTCTTCAAGATCAAGCCCAACAGCCCTTGAAGATCCATTCGTCAACTGTTCAACCCTAGATCAAGCCGCGACGGCCCTTTGGATCAACAGCTCATCCACAAACCTACACCCTACGAAGATAGAATCAGAGGATCAAATTACAAAGAGATTGTAACCCCAAAATCATTAATACAAAATATTATTTTGTACACGTATTCTTGTTTCAGGAAAATTCGTGTTTACACCGATGATATCAAATCTAGCTTCTTCTGGTGTCTCATTCATCATTCCAAAATCAAGAAACGCAAGTTTTCCATCAGGTGTTGCCAAGAGATTACCAGGATGGGGATCTGCATGAAAATATCCATACTCAAGTAGTTGTCTGAGGCTGCACTGTATGCTAGTGTTCAGAAGATCCAATACTTGCAACCCTTGTCTCTCAATTGCAGCTTGCTCGTTTAACTTGACTCCATCCACCCACTCCATTATCAACACTTTTCTGCTGGTATAATCCCAGAAAATGTCTGGGACCATAACCTTTGCCTTGTCAGCATACAATTTCTTAAACCTCCTCGCATTTTGTCCCTCCTGCAGGCACCTGTCAAAATTAACATGGAAACCTAAAAGAATCTTATACAAAATATGAAGTTGTAGAAATTGCGTGTAGTTACATCATGTATTGTAGAGTCAGGAGCAAAGCATTCATACTCTCATGGCAGTTAATGACTAGCAACAAAGGCAAGCATGTCAGTGATTGTCGATGGGAAGACTGACCTGCACACAGTTAAGCTCTTGATAAACTCTGTGTGCAAATTCATCAATAAGTGCTATAACATCAGTGGTTATGACGTCAACATATTTATTTATGAAAAATCCTAGACCTCTTATGAGATAGAAGTCAAGTCCTATAGCTTCTTCAATGCCCGGACGTTGCACCTTGACAACAACAACCTGCCCAGAATACTTGAGATGAGCTTTGTAGACTTGACCTAAACTAGCTGCTACAATTGGGGATGGAGAAATGCATGAGAAAAAGGAGTTGAGTGGCAGTTCCAACTCCCTTTCGATGCAGGAAAATGCTTCTGCATCTGGAAAAGTGGGCAAAGCATCCTGAAGCTCAGAGAGCTCCTCCAGATTCTCATCGATCACGTCATTCCTTTGGTCCACCAACAGCTTTAACCCAAATGAACCCAGCGATATCAGAATTTCAAGAGTCCTCCGAATAACCTTATTTAATTTACCACCAAACAACATAACAGTATACGCTAATTCAATATAAAAAAACCAAACAAACAATAACAACATAATAATTCAATCTTTAACAACAAAAAAAAAACATAATAATTCAATCAAAAACCAAAGAAAGAAAGGAGAAATTGAATAAAAACCTTGACTGGGCGAGAGCCGTACTTGCCCACCAGCAATTCGGGGCTGTAAATGGAAGCATTTGCAGCACGTGCCAGGGCCCTTGCCTCCGCCCGAAGGTCGTCCGTTCGATCACTGCCGCCTCGATAGATCTGCAAGTTCACCGCAGGTATTGCTGGTCTGGCCTCTGAAAGAAGTGATTGCGCCGGTCTTACTCTAACTCTCATGCTACGACTCTTTTTGTAAACAGATGCGGCATCATTTTCCCTTGACACTGCTCTCCAGCCACGGGGTTTAGGGCTGACCCACGGGGCCGCCACAAAGTTAAGGGCTGACCAACGGCGACAATCATAGCTCCTTCTCCTGCTGTGCTCTCTGTACAAGTGCTACTACTATAAGTGCTCAGCTCAGAATGGACCAACAAACCACAAATGCTACTACTTTTTCCATTGGCATTGCTCTAGTCCCAGGCCAGGTAGGGCAATTAATCCTCCTGCAATTTCTCACTTGGACAACTCTTTCCTTCCTATCCAACTCGCATTTATTGTATTTTGTCTTGTTTTTTTTCTAATTTTTTGTTGCAATTAATATTTAGGGTAAAGTACAAAAAATTACCTCAACTATTAGTGTCACGACACTTTCATACTTCATCTTTTAAAATTGACAATGTCATACCTTATCTTACGAATTTGTGCCAATGTTATACCTTCCATTAGCCTGCCGTTAATTTGTCAGTTAAATGCTGAAGTGATTTGATCTAGACCCTACTTTCTATTAAAAAATTAAAAAAATATTAAGAAAAACTAAAAAAAAATCATTTAATATTTTTAAATATTAAAATAATAAAGAAAAGTTTCGTCCCATCCACCCCTCCCCCCTTCTCTCTTTCCCGATCTTCTTCTTCCCTGCGTGATTCAACCAAAAAAAAAAAATAATTGAAAACCCATCAACCCCCAACCCTCCTGAAGTAGTAGAAGAAGAAGAAGAAGCCTTTCGCCGATTCTGATGTGAAATATTCTAACACTCAAATTAAAACCCTATGATTGTAGTATATGAAAGTAAGGATCGTTTTAGGCCGGGGATTAGAAAGGATGCTAATCTACTCAAATTAAACTCTAAAACACTAAATTATACTCAAAAACAGAAAACTAGACTCTAACAACTCAAAACAAACTAAAAAGACTCAAAACAGCACAAAATAATCAAATAGACTCAAACTAGACACTTAAGGATGATTTGGGTGATAAGCTAGCAAGAGGGTCCTTTTCCACACATGACACACTTGCATACAAATTGATTTCTAGTTGCTTTTCCAATAAACCATGAACCTCAACACTCCAGATTAACTGTGAACAGCACTAATTAACCCTCAGATTTTCCTTAAGTCATTGAATTGGATGGAATACGCATCGGCAACCAAATTATTCTTCAATAGTTCCCTACATGAACATCATAATAGAGATACAATCAAAGATCATTAAGCTTTGTGAAAATCATAAGCATTGACAAGGCATTCGTAACTATGAACAACATGATACTCCTGTCAAGAATTTACTTAACATAATCGTGACTAGCAACCTCCACTACTTATAAATATAAGTTCATAACGATTAGGTGAAACTCCCTTATATTTTAGCATCAAATTCATGCATGCAAACTAAGCGGGCCCTCTTAATGAACACACAAGAATAAGTTCTTAATCAAACAGTTAAGTAAATTATATTCACGATTTATGAAATCACAACTGAAAGTAATCAATTCATATTGCAAATATAATCATGGTTTCAAAATCTCCTCTAGCTAAAACGAGTTTAGCTCCTCATGTTGCAAAACAAAGATAATTAAACTTAAACATTAAAAACAAAGATAGAATACACCTAGAAACACTCCAAGTGGCTCCTCCTTCCTTCCTTGCTGCGCATAATGGGGATTTGTGTGAATTTAGGCTCTTGAGGTGTGGTGGATGGTGTGGTGTGAAATTGTGGTAGAGGGTGGTGGTTTATGAGTGCTGCGACATCATCTATTTATAGGGTGAAGGGAAGGCACGAAATTGGGCTGAAAAGGAGAGGAATTAGGACTCCAAATCACCAAAGAACAAGGACACTTTTAATCATATTCCAAGGAGGACAAGGAATGGTCCTTGTGGCAGATTCTAGAACTTCTAGAAAGGTTACATGTGACATAAACTTAGGGCACGAAAATAGGGCTTCTAGAACCTGATATTTAGGTGATTTAATGTGAAAATGAGTCCTCTTTGAAGCTGGAATTAAGGTAGGAAAAGATTAGGATTGACACACCCCGACCGAGATCAGGGCATGCTGGCCGTCACATGAAGGTGACGTAACCATGTGCACAGTGCGGAAGCTAAGAATAATAACAAAAGTACGAAAAAAATAAAAACCAAACCATACACTGAGTAAATAACATACAAGTGCAAGCGTTAGTGTAAAAAACAATATTTAGAGCACGGAAGACCTTGTGCAATTCGGGGAACAAACGCTAAATAAACACACCCAGAGGTGGTCTTACTCTGGTGGTAATCTGTCAGATATGCCAAGAATCCCTCGAGAGCCACCAACAGAGCTATCCAAACTAGAACCTGGAGGGGCGCAAAACAGAAAGCGTGAGTGGGCAAAAACAAAGCTTTTCAAAATCATTTCAATAACAAAAGTTCTAACCCCTCGCCATAAAACCTGTATAGTTTCCCAGAAAATAGAATATACGGAATATATATAAAACATGCTCAGAAATATGCCATGTCGAATGCCTCTAACCAAAATGCAAGTACTCAGGTAATGTCAATCAATGCCATGTAATCTGTCAGCTGGAGTCACCTAACGTGACCTGTATAGCTGAATCTAGAGCTCAAATCCACAACTCACTAACTATACCTGCACACGAGTTGGAACCACCTACAGTGGTCTGTATGACAGGACTGGGTGTAAATAAATACGCTCAAGTGCTACGATCATGTGAAGGTTGGGCGAATAATTGCGGGTCACCTACGAGGCGGAACCACCTATAGTGGTCTGTACGACAAGACTATGCACCTAACTTAGATCCAAGATGAGCATGTGGTGCGGGAGGTGAACATCACGTGAAGGACTGTGCCCTACTCTGGGCGGGAGCACTAACACTGGGGGTGCAGGTTATGAGCTCTCTATGCATCTTAATTCACTACTAAACATAAACATAAACCATAACTTACCTGACACTTACCTGTGCGTCCGCAGCACCAAACATATATATATATATATATATATGCAACTACTAATGCATAATTAAACAGGCAAACATACTACAGAGAAGAATGCATCAAAACCAGTTAATTGGTTTTTCATAATACAATTGTGAAATCAAGAAATCTATATTTTTCCTAGTACCTGGTTTGAAGATTTGTGCAAATTCTGTATAGACGCTTCATTTCACTTTCTGGGAAAAACACAAGTATATAGGTATATACGGAAAACCAAAAGCCCACTCACTGGTATGTAGAAGGGTCGTAACCCCCTTGCCTTAAGTGACTGCGCTCGTCCTCGGGATAGGTCTCACCTATATGCGAAACAACTATAAAAACATTAATTTAAAGCACATAACCCAAACTAGGTAAAACCTTCTCATACAATGCTTAAAAGGGGTGTGTGAATACACCAACGTGATCTACTCAACCTCATGAACATCCCTATATTTTTAAAATAATTTTCCGACGACACACGTGCCCCCACGGGCCTGCCAAGGCACGGCCACACGGGCCGCCCACGCGCAGGCAAGTGCCTGGCACACTGATGGCGTCAGTTAACGCCGTCAGGAATATTTCGTTAACTCTGACAGATTCCATTAACGCCGTTAGGAATATTCCGTCCAAACTGACGGAATATTTCGCCGTCTTCTCCGGCCAAACACCGGTGCCGTCACCGTCGTTGGAAAACCGAGAAATTTTCCAAACTTCATATCTCACTCGTTTTTCACCCAAATTTCACGAAATTGGCACCAAAATGAAGCTTACAACTAGAGGAACAAATCCTTACCACTTTCAAGCACTAAAACCAACGGAATCTAGCTGGAAAAACTCCACCAACTCCGGCCAAATCTCCAACTCACAAACCTGACATCCAAAACCTTCAAACGAACCACCCCGAGCCTCCTAAGGACCTCACCAAGCTTCCTACAAGCATGAAATTCCCAAAAACACAAGATTTTACGTGTGCATGAACAGTGACCAAATCGGGGATCTTGAGTTCGACGTGAAAACGAAGGTATCCTTACCTGAAATGGGTATGGTTGAACTCCTAAGAACCTCACGAGCACAAATATATAGTTTTCATCCACGATCCGTAACATTTTCGAGCACTTTGTTTCTTGTCCGTACAAGGAAGAAAGGAAAGGGAGAGAGAGACAGGGATACGGGATAGAGAGGGTCAACAAGAGAGGGTGATGAGAATGATGATGGATGTGTGGTTGAGATGTAGACAAACAAGTAATCAAAGTAACCACACAAACAACAATTATCCATTAGGGGCAAAACCGTCATTTCATCCCTATGGTATGAAAAATCCGGGACGGGCTGTCACAAGGATAGGATAAGATAAGATAAGGTTGGATAAGGTTTGGATAAGATAAGGTAATTTGGATAATATTCCTTCTTTGTAGCTGATTCCTTATCTTCTTTGTCTTTGAACTTGTTTCTCCAGATTTGTAGCATGTTCTTAGCCTCTCTTTGATTCAATTTCGTCCATCCACCTTGCTCCATATGCAAGCTATCCATAATAAGCCCAAAACTGCTCCAAATGGCTCCAAAATGCACTTTCTTGCTCCTTTTACCATTAGGACCTACAAACACACGAAAATAGCTTAAAACACTCTAATAAGTAGTAATTAGCTCACTAAATGCAAGGAAACAACATAACTAAGTAGCATAAATATGCTCCTATCAGATTCCACGAGGGGTGGATGCAAGGGTGGGTGCGGAGGGTGGATGCGAGGGGAAGACAAACTGGGATTTTTGTTTTTTGTTTTTGTTTTTGTTTTTTGTTGGTTTTTTTTTTTTTTTTTGTTTTTTTCTGGGTTGCAAGTAGGGGCTTGGGTGGGGGGGGGGGGATGGGGAGAAGAAAGAAGGACGCAGGGGGGAGGGTGGGAAGGGATGAAGTTTTTTTTTCTTCTTCTTTTGTTTTCTGGGTTGCAGGCTTGCAGAAGGTAGAAGGAAGGAGGGAGGGAGGGAAGGAAAGGGACAAAATGTTTTGTTTTTTTTTATGTTTTTTTTTTCGTTTTTTTTGTATTTTTTTTACTTTTCTTTATTATTTTAATATTTAAAAACTATTAAATGATTCTTTTTTTTTTTAGTTTTTAATAATTTTTTATTAATTTTTTTAATAGAAAGTGGGCCCTGAATCAAGCCACGTCAGCATTTAACTGAGAAATTCACGCCAAGCTAACGGAAGATATAACATTGGCACAAATTCGTAAGATAAGGTATGACATTGTCAATTTTAAAAGATGATGTATGAAAGTGTCGTGACACTAATAGTTGAGGTAGTTTTTTTGTACTTTACCCTAATATTTACTATTTGTTTTGCGTTCGGGCTGGCTGTTGGCCAATTAATTAATATTTCGTGGTGGACTGGTGTGTTCTACTGTTATATAACTAGCAGTCAAATTTTATTTTAAGGATAATGTTAGATAGATTAAATTTTTTAAATAAAATTGATAAATTATTTAATATATCATCAATAAGAAGTAATCACATTAATCGATACTTTATTAATAATTCAATTATCAATCATTACATATTTGGTTTACAAAATTTAGTCTCTCTATCATTACCAACTTAAACATTATTCTACCACACAATTTAGTATCACTCGCCTTTTGCGTTTTTGCATTGCGAGTAGGAGTGGTTACGGTCCAGTTCACTCTGCAAACTAGGACGAAACTGGTTATTTTTACTGTTCCAATTTGGTTCCTTTTTTTCCTAAATTTGACTATAGGAAACAAATCGAACCAGATCAGGTCAGTTCCAATTTGGTTTGATTTTCGACCGATTTTGGGGGTAGGCCCATTTAACTCTTCTTTCTTTCAAGAATGGAAACGAAACATTCTCAATAAAAATCCAAACAAAAATAGTAAAAAAATGAAGATTCATATAAGCGGAATCAAATCAATACCCAATGGACGACGAACAGTGAACGAAGACTGAAGTGGAATCAAAGATGGGGATTCAAGGATTGGTAGCAAAATCAAGGTTGGGGATTCAAGGACTAGAAGCAGAATAATGGGCAAAGATTCAAGGGCCAGAAGCGAAATACTAAACACTGTCAGGGGACTTTCTCGGCAGGTGGAGTCAAGGACGGCAGAAGAAGACTAGGCGGAACTTGAGGAGTGACTTGATTTCCATGGCCGACACAATTTGGCAGAGATACAAAGAAAAGAGAGAGAAAAAAGAAAGGTACAGTTGTTGGGGGAGGCATAAAAGGAAATGGATAAGCTTTGTTACGTTGGGACTAGGAGAGAGAAAAATAGATGAAAGAAAAAAAAAGAGAAGAATAAGGAAGAGGTGAGGGGGAGAGATAAATGTTACAACCTGTACCTTAAAATAATATATTTTATTCATGAACCATGTGTGTTTGTACCATACTTCACCAATCCTGAAACTACCAAGCACCAGTCAACGTCATACCTTCAAGGACCCACTGAGGGGTTCATGTTGATGTTGGAAGTATGCCCAGAAAGCCGCTCATTTGATGTAATAGCTTTTGGAATATTTATTGTGTTAAACCATTATATGTTTAATAAAGGGAAAAACTTATTGTTAATCACTATTTATTGTATTATGTGTTTAAGCAATAAGGGATTCCAAGGAATGTATTTAATCTAAGAGAGAAGTGATCTAAGTAAGTTAGATTAACGAGACCTTTCTCTTATGTTCATTCCTAAAACATTCCTAGCCATAGGATTGCCAATTGGGCATTGACAATCTGCTAAGGTTAGTATGTGTTATGTTAACTCAAGCGTGAGTATGACTAGTCTCAAGTCATTTAGAGTTGGACACTGAAACAAACACATAGGTGCTCAAAAGGCAATCGAGTACACTGAACAATGATCAAAAGAGAGTTCGAACATACATGTCATGTAAGAACTTGTAAGTTGCAATATGCTAAGTAGTCCTTTGACCTAAGGCATCATAGATGTCTAATGGTTAGGTCCTTGAGCTTTGATCATGTCAAAGGTATTCCATCAAGAGTGTCCATGTCATTGTTGGGGTCAAGCTATCTAGTCATGTAGGCATACGAATGCAGAACAGGGGATCTCTAACCTTCCATGGTGGAGGGAGAATACTCTGAGATATGATTCGGGAGTCTTTGGCCAAAGCATATGAATATGACTTAGGAAGTTTGTTCCAAATCATATTCAAATGAATCATATAGAGAAGTATCACATTGGATAGTAGAAATGAAACAAACTATCACTCAAACAATGTGATTAAGAGTACTGTTTTAGAGAAGGACCGTTTTGCATTGTAATTGTAACTGGATAGGTTCTCCAACAACTTCTACTTAGCTTGGGTAGCCATGACATACTGCTAGGTGTCACTCATGGTTTGTGGAAGCCCTGAAGAATAGTAAACACTAATCTTCATGAAAGGGAGAATTGAAATGTAGTTTCAATTCACAATCAATCGTTAAGAGTAACAATCGCCCACTGCCTCGTTAATTAGAACCTAATGGATCGTACACCGAGTAACGATGAAAGTGAAGAAATATAAATGAGATGGATAAGCAATTAAATAGTTTAATTGAGAATGGTCAAGATTATTTAATTAGTTAATTAGTCTTACGAAAGGTTCGTATTGGGCTTTTAAGTTAGTTTTGGGTTTCGGGGCCCAAAAGGGGTTTTTGGTCCTCAAGGCTCATTGAGTTTAGGTTGTATAACAACTAAAGCTAAATGGAAATTAGACCAATGACTAAGTCAAAACCGGCCATAGGGTGAGTGGATGCAAACTTGGCTTAATTGCAAGTTTGCCACTCACATGTGAGGAGGTATAAAGGCAACTTTATAGACATTCTCTCACTAGGGTTTTCTTGAGGCAAAGAAGAGAAACACTTTCTCTCTTTTTCTCTATAGAGGCCGGCCACTTAGGGAGACTTTCACTAGCATCAAAAGTCTCTCTAAGTCATCCCTCTTCTCTTCACACTACATCTTTGGTGTGGAAACTTAAGAGGTACCAAACCTTTGGTGTTTTTGGAGTTCCTTTCCTCACATCCTCAATGAGCAAAGGAGATTCAAAAGGAAGAAAAATCACAAGGAAGATTCAAGGAGCTAGGAGGTGACTTGAAGGCCCTCCACTTGGGTGAATCCCTTGTGTAAACAAGGATGAGCTTCAAGGGTAATGAATCTCAAAAACCTTTCTTCTCTTTAATGTTGTTAAAGAGTCTTGTGTTTCACCATTCACTAGGCTTTGAAAGTCATGGGTTTTAGAATTGTTTTTTAATGCATGCCTACTTTAAAGTGTTAATAGTTTGCCTATGTGTTCAAATGTTCTCACATGTTCTTAGCTAGGACAAAATTTTTCTTTCAAGTGGTATCAGAGCCTAGGTACAGTGTATGGTGAATCCTTTTGGGTTTTGTGTATTTCATGGTTTGTGATTTAAATGTTGTAAATGTTACAAGCCTTGTTCTTGCTTTTTGAATATAAATTTCGCTTGAAAACTTAGCATCTCAAATGTTGTAGATGTAGTTCATTTAAGCATGAATATTGGAACTAAAATTTGGTGCCGTGTATGTGGTGAAATTCGGCCAAATCCAAAGGGTGGATTTTTGGGTTCATGTTTGTCTTGTTAAAAATGTTTTAAAGTGACTTTTGGAACCCCTAAGTACCCTAGGATGTTAAGCCTCTTTTGAGTAGTGAAATGAGTTTTATTGAGTGAAAACATTCATGGAGCTCTTATGAGTTGTCATGTGTGTTCTTCAATGTTCTTGTTGTTCTTATCAAGAATAAAAAGTTTTGGTGTTTTGATTCAATATGTTTGTTGTTTTTCATAAAGTTTTGGTTTGTTATTGATTGGTGATGGATGATTGGTATCTTTATTTTTTTTCTTACAACCTATACCAATTGTTTGTACCATACTTGACCAATCCCGAAACTACTGAGCATCGGTCAACAGTGTATCGTCAAAGACCCACAGGACTTTTCCTCCAACCAGGAGGCCAATCACAACGCGATGCGTGTCGGTATCAGAGGCCAATCACAGTGCAACATGTGTCGATATCAGAGGCCAATCACAACACGACACGTGTAAATGTCGGAACAAAGGTAGAAACTCTCTTCTATAAAAGGGGATCATTCTCCCACAATAATCCCTAATGTCATTTGTACTAAACTATTCACTAGAACTTACTAAAAGAGAGCTTGAACCTATGTATTTGTGTAAACCCTTCACAACTAATGAGAACTTCTATACTCTGTGGACGTAGCCAACCTGGGTGAACCATGTACATCTTGTGTTGTTTGCTTCCCTGTCTCTATTCATTTACATACTTATCCACACTAATGACCAGAGCAACCTAGCGAAGGTCACAAACTTGACACTTTCTATTGTACCAAAGTCCTCGCCGATTTTATGCATCAACATTTGGCACTGTCTGTGGGAACCGCACTTATTCCTACTCTCTCCAGCTTTGTCAAGCTGGTTTCCACCATTCGTACACTCTCTTTTGACCAGGCACCCCTCTCCAACATGGGGAGCGAAGGGAGCCACAACACGCAGAACGACACCCCTCTCGCACTTAGTGCAAAGCAACAAAAGAAGGAACGAAAGAAGTTTGCTCTTCAGGCTAAAGTCGATGAGCTAGAGGCTCAGAACAACAAGATAACGATAAACAATGAGATCCTCTGGGAGTAGTATGAGAAACTCTTCGGGATGCTCCATGAAGCTAGGCATACTCAAACACACGAACTTATCGCCCCCGGGGAAGTCAACCACCACCTGGGTGCCCCTAACACGGGGGATCACCTGCCTTCAACATAGATATCCCTAATGGGGAGCGAGTTACTCATCAAGGTGTTGATCAAAATGAGACCTCTCTCGACCCAACTGCTTCGACCCAAAGCAGGAGAAGTGGAGGAAGGCACCTTCTTGCAGAAGGAGTAGAAGGATCAAAAGCCGTTTATCACGACTGTCGGGACTTCCTGAGGCAACGTCGAGAGAGCCCCATCCACATAAGCTTGACGGTCAATGACCCAAGGGTTTCTGAAAGATTCAGTCCTCTCCCATGCCCCAAGCCAACTGCCAATCTAGGGAATGAGTGACATTTCCTTGAGGAATATGAAGGTACGGAGGACTCGGGGGCGTTTCGACAGGCTCGTCCTGGAAGTCAGTACGGTGAGTCCAAAGAAAAATCTCATGCCCTTGATCAAGCTTTCCTACTTCTAAGAGGAGATGGAGACCTACGGAAGAAGGATCCAGCAGTACCTGACTCCACTTAGGACCCCTTTGTCCTACAACTCCTTGAGGAAGTAAACAAGTTGAAGGCCGAATGTCAAGCCGAAATACCTGATTGGAACCAACCCAGGCCAGGCCCTCTTACAAGGAGGATCCTCGACACCCCCCTCCAAGCAAAGACAAAGCAGAAGCTTGGCTTACAACTCTACACTGGAATGGAGGACCCGATTGAACACCTTAACCTCTTTGAGTCCACCATGGCATACCGGATGCACACTGACAAAGAACGATGTCTTCTCTTCCCTTCTACCTTCTCTGGCGGAGCTCTAAATTGGTATTGTCGTCTCCCACCTGAGACGGTAAACTCATTTGAGGAACTGAGGAAACTGTTTGTCTCTCAACACATCTTCCAGACAGATCGCTTACATTCCGTAGATAACTTGTACATTATTCGCCAGAAGCTGGACAAGTCACTACGAAAGTATGTCGGCCGCATCAGCCATGAGTATTCTCGCTGTGCTGAGGCAAATGACAAGACCACCTTTAAAGCCTTCACGGCAGGCCTACGCGACTATTTCTTCAAGTACACGATCAATGCTAACACTTGGAAGACTTACTCTGAGGTGATGGCATAGGCTTACAACCATGCCTCCGCCGAGCCAAGGACATATCAAGGGAAACTCCTTACAGCCATCCCTTATCAGCAAATGGGGAGTGGAAGCCAGATCCAACCGAATGAGAAGACCTCAACCTTCCAAACGGCAGTGACGCTTCCCCTTGCCCTATCTAATACCTCGCCAAGTTAACAGGTGTATCATTCTCAGGGCAAGAGGAAAGACTTCCATCCTCACCAGTCTCATTTTAATAAAAAGAGTAAGGGGCACTATCGCAATAACCAAAGGTATCGCCACGATAATGCCCTCCCCCAAGCAGTCAATGCAGTGGGCCAAGCACGTGTCAAGAATAGTCCTACCCCGAGGTATGAGACATACACACCTTTGAACGCCACATGCACGGCCATTTACCCCAGTATAGCTCACTTGATACCAAAGCCAAGGCCGAGGGAGCCAGATTACAAGTCCACGAAGAACACAAGTATGTTTTGTGGTTACCACGAGTATAATGGCCATGACGGCAAGAAATGTATCACCCTCCGTGATCATATTGAAGCTTTGGCACATGAAGGAAAATTTGATTAATTCCTTCTTTACCCTCCAAGGGATAACCACAACCAACGCCAAGTAAATGTGATATATTCCATATGCGGTGGCACACCCATATCTGAATCTTCCAATAGGGCCATGAAAAACAATGAACGAACGTTGAAGTCTGGCCACCAATTGTTTCACGTGGAAGACATCAGGGGAGGCAAGTATCAAAAGCCTAACTGGGATCCAATATGTTTCTACCCTGAGGAAGAAAGAGGTATCATCTATCCTCACAACGACCCACTGATTGTGAAGGCTCGCATAGCCAACTTTGATGTACGACAAATCCTGGTAGACACGGGGGCATCGATCAATATCATGTTTGCTGAAGCTTTCAAAACACTTAATGTAGCTAAACACTTGCTCGATCACTTGGTTTCTCCTCTGATAAGCTTCTCCGATGATGTCGTGCAACCTTTAGGGAGTGTACATTTACCCTTCACCATTAGTACAGGCCCGTACACAGCCACCATCACCACTAACTTCTTGGTGGTTGACTACTTCACAAAGTGGGCACACAGGTATCTTTGGGCGCACAGGCATCAATGATCTCAAGGCTATGGTATCCACACATATGTTGTTGATGAAATTTCCAACCCCCTATGGCAATGGTTACATCAGAGGAGATCAACTTAGTGCACGATCATGTTATAACACTTCAGTTAAGCAACAACACTTGCATGTACCCAAAGAAACACTTTCTATACATGACCAAGTTATAAAGACCAACTCGGACAAAGCCAACTTGGATCATCACGGTGGTCATAGTCAACCCAACGATCCTCGAGATGACTCTTTCTGACATACCCCGATCGAGATCAGGGCATGCTGTCCGTCACGTGGGAGTGACGTAACCATGTGCACAGTGCGGAAGCTAATAAAGTAATAATAGAAATAGTACGAATAAATAAAAACTAGCTTTACACAAAGTAATAACAAACAAGTGCAAGTGTAAGTGCGACACTAAGTTAAGAGCATGAAAGCCTAATGCAGTCTAGAAGAAAACGACGCAACAAAAGCACACCCGAAGGTGGCCCTACACTGGTGATCGTCTATCAGATATGCCGAGGAAATCCTCAGGGAAACCACCAAACGTGCTAGCCAACTAGAACTTGGAGGGGCGCAAAACAAAAGCGTGAGTAAAAACAAAGCTTTTCAAAAACCATTTAATAAATAAGTTTTAACCCCTCGCTGTAAAACCTGTATACTTCCCAGAAAATAGTATATAAATATATAAATCATGCTCAAGAATATGCTATGCCAAAACCTCAAAGTAAAATGCAAGTGCTCAGGTAATAACGCATCAATATCATAGAATATGTCAGCCGGAGTCACCTAACGTGACCTGTACGGCTGAATCTAGAGCTCAAATCTCAATCTCACTAACTAAACCTGCACACGAGTTGGAACCACCTAAAGTGGTCTGTACGACAAGCCTGGGTGTAACATATATATACGCTCAAGTGCTACGATCACGTGAAGGTTGGGCGAATAATCGCAGGTCACCTAAGAGTCGGAACCACCTAGAGTGGTCTGTACGACAAGACTATGCACCTAACTTGGATCCAAGCTGAGCGTGTGGTGCGGGAGGTGAACATCACGTGAAGGATTGTTCCCAACTCTGGGCAGGAGCACTAACACCGGGGGTGCAGGTTATGAGCTCTCTATGCATCTCAAATCACTACTAAATGTAAACATAAATCACAACTCACCTGTGCGTCCGCAGCACCAAACATACATATATATAAACAATTAACAATGCATAAACAACGACAAAACGATAGGCATGGCATATAACGAATAAACATTCTAAACAAATTTCTGGGAAAAGTATAAGTATATAGGTATATACGGAAAACCAAAAGCCCACTCCCTGGTAAGTGGAAGGGTTGTAACCCCCCTGCCTCGAGTGACCACGTTCGTCCTTGGGATAGGATTCACCTATATGCGAAACAACTATAAAAACGTTAATTTTAAAGCACATAACCAAACTTAAGAAATAACTTCTCATACAATGCTCAAATGGGGTGTATGAATACACCAACATGATCTACTCAACCTCAGGATCATCCCCATATTTTTAGAAAAAAATTTCACCGCCGCACGCGCCCCCACGCGCCGGCCAAGGCACGGCCACGCGCAGGCACGTGCTTGGCACGATGACGGCGTCAGTTAACGCCGTCAGGAATATTCCGTTAACTTTAATGGATTCCATCAACGGCGTTAGGAATATTCCGTCCAAACTGACGGAATAGTCTGTCGTCTTCTCCTACGAGGCTCCGGCGTCGGCGACGACGCCGGAAAATCGGGAAAAAATTCAAATTGTCCTATCTTCTTCATTTTTCAACCAAATTTCACAAAATTGGTACCAAATTGAAGCTTACAACGAGAGGAACAAAATCATACCACTTTCAAGTGCTAAAATCCACGAAATCTTGACGGGAAAATACCCCCAACTCCGGCCAACCTCGAAACTCGTGATCCCGACGTCCAAAACCTTCAAACGAACCACCCGAGCCTCCTAAGGACCTCACCAAGCTTCCTACAAGCTTGAAATTCCCAAAAACATAAGAATTTACGTGTGCATGAACAGTACCAAAAATCGGGTATCCCGAGTTCGACGTGAAAACGAAGGTATCCTTATCTGAAATGGGTATGGTTGGACACCAATGAACCTCACGACCATGGATATGTACTTTGTTTCTTCGATCTGTGAAGATTTGGGTGGTTTTGGAGTGTGTCCGTACACATGGGTATGAAAATGGGAAGGAAAATGGGCACGGGATAGGTGCAGGGATAGGGGGAAAGGGTTAGGGAAATTATGGGAGTGTGTGTGTGGTCAACAACCAGCCACACCAATTCAAACAACCACACAACGGAAAAAAAATCACGCTAGGGGCAAAATCGTCTTTTCACGCGTACGTTTTAAAATTTTCGGAACGGGCTGTCACACTTTCACCTAGCAAGCACAACCTGCTGAAGAGTTGGAGAAGGTCTCTATCTCAAAAGATTATCTGGACTGCATAGTGAAGATTGGCACCACTTTGTCACTACCCATTCGGTTAGCATTGATCTCTTTTTTTGCAAGAGAACACTAAAGCCTTCGCCTGGTCATACGAAGACATGCCAGGCATCTCTCCTGATATCATCTGTCATCGCTTAAGTATTGATCCCAAGACCAAGCCGGTGAGACAGAAGCGAAGATCTTATGATGCTGAATGATACGAGGCAATGAAGGCAAAAGTTAAAAAACTCAAAAGCATAGGCTTCATCCGTGAAGTCAATTATCCAACGTGGGTAGCAAATGTGGTCCTTGTTAAGAAAAATCCGACCAAGGAAAGTCTTTTGCTTCAAACGATCTTGTGGAGAATGTGTGTCAACTACACCGACTTAAACAAAGGATGCCCGAAGGATAGCTTTCCCCTTCCTCTCATTGATAGACTTATAGACTCTACAGCAGGGTGTGAACTCTTGAGCTTCATGGATGCTTACTCAGGGTACAACCAAATCCTCATGAACCCTTCAGACCAAGAACACATGGCCTTCACCACTGACAGAGGATTATATTGCTATAAAGTCATGCCATTCGGCCTAAAGAATGCAAGGGCGACTTATCAAAGCTAGTTAATTCAATGTTTATTGAACAGTATGGACTCTATATGTTGATGGCTCATCCAACCAATAGGGCTGTGGAGCAGGACTAGTCCTGACTACCCCTGACAAAGTGGCAATGGAGTATGCTCTTCGCTTCAAATTGAAGGCGTCAAACAATAAGGCCGATATGAGGCCCTTTTAGCAGGTTTACGTTTGGCCAAACACCTTGGAGTTGAACAAATTAATATCTTCAGTGACTCCCAATTGGTGGTTAACCAAATCACGAACAACTTTGACGCTAAGGATAACTCCATGGCAGCGTATCTTGCGCAAACGCAGCTTTTGCTCAAGCACTTCCACTACCTGATCACCCAAGTCCCTTGAGTGGCAAACAGTCATGCAGACAATTTGGCTTGCCTCGCCTCAGCAGTGGAAGACAAGATTGGCAGAAAAATTCACGTCGAATTGTTGGCAGCACCAAGCACCATGGTTGCAGAAGTCTTGTAACAGGGGGATAGCTGGATCACCCTGATTTATAAATTTCTTGCTCATGGCACCCTCCCAAATGATAAAGTCCAAGCTAATCAGATTTGATATAAGTCTACCTGCTACCTGATCATTAATGACCAACTCTACAAGCGAGGTTTTAACTTACCATACTTACGGTGCCTCACACCTGCAGAAGCGGAAATTGTCTTTCGAGAAATACATGAAGGAGTCTGCGGAGATCATGCTGGATCTCGATCCCTAGCACACAAGGCTTTTTGCCAAGGATATTACTGGCCAACACTCCACCAAGATCCTATCAGAATATCCCGCTCATGTGATAAGTGTCAACGCTACGCAACTATTCATCATTTCCCTCCCGAGCCTTTTTCTCATATGATCAGCCCTTGGCCCTTCACCCGATAGGGACTTGATTTGATCGACCCAATGCCTACAGGAAAGGGCAAGGTCCGCTATACGATCGTTGCAGTTGACTACTTCACAAAGTGGGCCGAAGTAGAACCCTTGGCAACCATTACTGAGGCAAAAATAGAAGACTTCGTATGGAAGAACATCTATTGCAGATTTGGCATTCCTAATGTGATAGTCATGGACAATGGGCAGCAATTCGACAATAAGAAGTTCAGGATGTTTTGTTCTAAGTTCAACATCAACTTATTTTTGCCTCCCTAGCTTATCCCCAGTCTAACGGACAAGTTGAGGTCATCAACAAAATAATCAAGCGGACTTTGAAAACCAGCTTAGACAAGGCTAAAGGTTGTTGGCCATAATTTGTACCCCAAGTTATTTGGTCATACCGCACTTCATATCGGACTTTAACAGGAGAAACTCCATTCTCACTTGCCTTTGGTACAGAGGCCGTTGTCCCAGTTGAGCTTGAGCAAGCAACGTTCTGAGTCCAGAAATACATGCAAAGTGAAAATGACAAACAACTCACCCTCAACTTGGATTTAGTCGAGGAACACAGAAACTAGGCTCACTTGAGGAATGTCGCCTATAAGCAGCACATCTTCAACTACTATGACTCAAGAGTCAAACCTCGCTCTTTCAAAGTGGGGGACTTGGTATTGAAGAAAAGACTACTCTGCGACAGAGTCCCTAGTGAAGGCAAGCTCAGCCCAAATTGGGATAAACCGTTTAAAGTTATTGGCATCAGTCGCCCTGGTTCCTACAAACACTGTACAAGTGTTGAGCTATGGCCATTCGGCATCCTATGTAATGAAGGCCATTTGGCATAAATTCAATAAAGAGGTGATTTAGACAACTTGGTCCTAACTCCCTTACATCCTTATCACTGAAACGCTCAGGTTTAAAGCTTCAACACGAATGCTTACAACATGAAATAAAGTCTAAGTATATGTCAACATGACTTATATCCAAACAAGGGATCTATTCAAACATAGCCAAACATTTATCAATGATAGTACAAATACTTGGCAATTAACATCAAAGCGAACAGTACAAGGTTGCAAACATACACAAACAAAAAACCCTCAGCCTTATAACATGGCACATGCCAGACAAACAACAAACTAGTACATTCAGAATACATAGCACATGCCATACAAACAACAAACTATTACATTCAAAGTACAAGCAGAAAAAGAGGGCACTATGAGTCATCCTTATTTGAGGTCGAACCCCTGACAATATCACTTTGCGTTTCAACCGCATTGCCATCACCACCATCCTCGGTATCTCCAGAACCATCCTCATTCTCCTGAGACTGCTCACCGAGACTAGCCTCGTTATCAGAGTCATCCTTACTATTAGGATCAACTGTGAGGATGAAGGCTTCACCTCTTTGTCGGTACTCATCCATCTCATCATGGTACTTTCGGATAATGTTTCCATTATCGTAACGCTTCAAGACGGCCATCCATTTCCTTTTCCCAAAATTTGCCGCTCGGATGCAGTGTGGTTTAAAAGCGTCGTGAAAGGCCTGGGAACCTAAGAACTCCTACACGGCAGTGTCCCTCTCAGTTGGGATACTCTTCTTTAGCTCAGAAACTTCAACCAAGGCACTATCTAACTCCCTTTAACCTTGGAAACTTCAAGGATAGTGGTCTCCAACTGTTTCCCAGTCCCCTCCAGTTGTTTCTTGAGCTTCACGTTCCCACCATTTCGCCTCTTCAAACTCTCAAAGTGTTGATCTTTGAGGCAGATGGCCTCAGCCAAAGCTTTGCTCATTTTTCTGGCATCATTCACAAGCAGGTTATTCTCTTTAAACTTTGCCTTGTACCACTCAACCTCTCGTAATCTGTTGTCATACTCAGTCATGACCTACATGACAGGATGATCGTCACTACCAAAAAAAAGAGGGAAGAAAATAAAGAAATGACAGAATAACACTTACATAAGAAGATAGCCTCATCATCCGGTCACGATCTGATCCATTCTCGTCTAGCGGTTCGCTAAGCTCGTTAACAATGGATTTACGTCCTGCTAGGCAATTATTGACATACCTAAAACTACTTGGCTGCATGGCAACCTTCAAAACCTTCCACGAATGCTGCCAACCTCTTCCTTATACTTCCTCTTACGGTTGGAGCTAGGGTTACCTTCTTGGTCAGTGGACTCCATGGTTAGAGGACAGATGGGATTGATGGTAGGAAAAGGAGGCAACAGTCGTCTCTCCTCCCCTGTAACTATGGCAGCAACCCATCCGATCGCCTCAGCTTCAGCTTTCTTTGAGGCAGTAATCTTAAGGACCTCTTCTTGTGACTTAGGTCTAGGGGTTGGCCTCACCCAGTGTTTACGAGCTCCTTGTGAAACAAAATGTCATCTACGGGAACTAACATGGGTGTTTTCCCTTTCTTGGTGCTAGTCCCCCCTTTCTTGCTCACTTTCTCCACTGAACAAGAAAAATCAAAGTAAAGAATACAACTTTGTAAAAGAAAGAGGGGGCAAAATGAAGGATACAACTTACTTGCTCGTCTCTGGCACTCCGACATTAGGGGCTGGAAATCGTACTTTCGAAACAAAGGTCGTAACTTGCCCAAATGTCTATCCTCCTTAGGCACTCTTAACACCTTCTCTACATCAGCCAGCTCCTGTCCTAACAATTTGATGTTGCCTCATGTCACTGCATGAAGGAAAATGTCAGACACAAGAAGAAATCACAACAAATAGCAAACAATCCGAACAATGGATACATTACAACCTACAGTGTAGAAGTGCGTAAGAACACGTTGCTCAGGCGTGACACCTCTAACATGCTCCCAATCATTATAAAGAAAGCACCAACGATTTTTCCAAGTGCAGTACGCCTTTTTCTTACCAAAGACAATATGTTCTCTCTCACTCCGACATGCATACTCGGCATACCCAGGGCATGCTTTCACCGGGCGCATCTTATAACAGTAGCGCCACTGATGGAAGGAAGGCTCACGTAACCCACATTCCATCCAAATAATATAAAACCGATCAAGGTATCCCAAAAACCAGGATTGAGTTGCCCAGGCGCATATCCAATGAAAGATAGCATCCGTTGCAACAAGGGTGCGAAGGCAACTTCACGCCTAAGGTCAATAATATTTCGGTATAGAACATAACATGACCCTTGGGCGGTTCAGAGGCAATTCTTCATGATGTACCAAACGCATTCCTACACTGTAGGGGATACTACATGACTGCCTTAGGGCCTCAAGTTGCCTTTCGCTATCTAACAAGTTTTTCTTTAAAAGGTCCGTTGTGAACTCAGAGCGAAATATGGGTATGGCGTCAAAAACAACCCCCTCACCCACTGACATGAAGGAGGAAGAACCAATATTGGCTAAGGTTTGACAATTGCGAAAATCATCCAACGTTTCTTTGGTACAAGACTCCAACAAGGGCCCTGAAGACTCCAACATTGCAAGCTCAAACCTAGAGCTAGAGCTAGGGGAGCCCTCATCACTAGGACTTCCAGACTCTGACATCTACAACAAACAGAAACAAACTCGATCACTACATGAAAGATCGAAACATAAGGAAGTTCCTAGGGCATGAAGAAAAGCTCAACCAGTTCATCATGTTCTTAACCAAATACATGAACACTCAAACAATTCAACAAGAATGAAAGCATGCGATCTAGTAGAGAAGACTAGCAACCTAAAGATGATGCAAAGCAATGCCGGAATCCCTCTCAACTAGAGAACACTCTATCTTCCAAAATTACTACAAAATGAGCAAATGAAGGCAAGGTAAAGAGTGGAGACTTATCCTTCTTATATAAGTTCACCAAGGTAAAGAGTGGAGACTTATCCTTCTTATATAAGTTCAACAGGACCAAAGAAATTCAAAATTCAAATTCAAACCATGAGAAAGCCCCACATGGAAAGTCTTCAAACTTCCACAAGCTAGGGAGTTTCAAACTTCAAATTTTCTATGGAACACAACAACTTCATCAATGGAAGACAACAACAATTCTCAAAAGCTTCACACACTCTTGACCAAGATAGTGTGAAGCAAAATTAATTTATGGTGCCAACAAAAGCTTCAACAAGTGAAAGGCAACAACAAATGTCAAAAGCCTCACACACTCTTGATCAAGATAGTGTGAAGCAAAACCAATTTATGGCGACTAACACAAAAGCTTCACCTACAAAGCTTCAACGTCAAACAATGCTTCAACAACAAAGCTTCAACATCAAACAAAGCTTCATCAATGGAGAGCAACTATAATTCTCAAAAGCTTCACACACTCTTGATCAAGATAGTGTGAAGCAAAATCAATTTATGGTGCCCAACAAAGCTTCAATACAAAAGCTTCAAACCAAAAGCTTCACCTACAAAGCTTCAACACAAAAGCTTCACCTACAAAGTTTCAACACAAGAGCTTCACCTACAAAGCTTCAATACAAAAGCTTCAACACAAAAGTTTCACCTACAAAGCTTCAACACAAAGGCTTCACCTACAAAGCTTCAACACAAAAGTTTCACCTACAAAGCTTCAACACAAGAGCTTCACCTACAAAGCTCCAACACAAGAGCTTCATCTACAAAGCTTTAATACAAAAGCTTCAACACAAAAACTTCACCTACAAAGCTTCAACACAAAAGCTTCAACACCAAATCTTCAATACAAAAGCTTCAACACAAAAGCTTCACCTACAAAGCTTCAACATCAAAGCTTCACCCATTAAAAAAAATAAAATAAAATATTTTCGAAAATTCAAAAAATCGAAAAAAAAAAATTCAAAAATTCGAAAATTTAAAAAAAAAAAAAAAAACAAAAAAAAAAAAAAAAAAAAAAGGAAGAAAGAAAGAAATGAGCCTAGGCCTCCCCTTCTTTGGACCTAACAACTTTCATACTAAATATATACGAAGGAGGAGTTTTGGGCAACCACTTAAAAACGAAAATGGTGAAGTTTTGTTTGGAAAATTGCCTAATAGCAAGACACCTCCCTCGTCAACTCCCTCGACCGGAGACTTGGGGGACTCCTACCATATACCACTACACTTTGGTACTCGGAAATTTCGCGACTACTTAGTGCCTTGGATTTTTGAAGTCCCTAACCAAGAAGTTTCAACATGCAAACTTCAACAAAATAAAAAATTCAAAGAACTTAGTGAAGGATACCTTAGTTTATTTAACATAACACATTGAATGAAGTAAAGATTATTTATTGATATCTTCGATAAATTACAAATACGTGTATACACATGAAACAAAACAAACAAACAGGAGGGCGCCTTCACAAAGGTTGCTCAAGAGAAGTCTCAACACTCGACAAAGCCCTAGAAGTAAGAGGCACCGAAGGTTGATCATTTGGAGCTTCAGTATATGGTACAGCCCCAGAGGACGAAGGCAGTAAATGCCTTTCGAACAAACTCACAAACCTCTGATGATCATTTAAAATCTGACCCTCGGATTCCTATAACTGGTCAAGCTTTCTCTTCATGGTTGTAGCATAGTTATGTGCGAGCATGTGCAACTGTTTATTCTTGTGCTTAAGCCCTCTGATCTTCTGTTTGAGACTTATCACTTCAGCCGCCAACGATTCAACTTGGCGGGTTCGAGTAAATAGGCGTTCGGCCATATTAGACACAGAACCTGCACACTGAACACTAAAAACCAGAGAATCCTTAACAGCTAACTCACCGGATCATTTGGAAAGTAGTCTGTTATCTTTGGGAGTGAGAAGATTCTTGGCCACCACCGCAGCGGTCATATCATTCTTCATCACACAGTCCTTAATAGTAAGGGGACTAGTAGAAGATAAGAAGGATGAGCGCCATATGTTATCCTGAGGAGACATGGCTACCTCTTCTATAGCATTCAAGTCCAAACGACAGTCCGACGAGCCAAACATTCTCAGAAAAGATGGAGAAAAAATGAGGTACAGTAAGTCTGAGAAGTACGAAAATAAGGGGAAAATTCCTACAAGCAATAACTTTCTGAACGTACTCCTTGACTTAATTGGTGCTCCTATAAAAGAAAGAGCCAAATCTTCAACAGGGCTGCTTGTTCAAAAATCGAAGAGGCACCAGTCTCCAAATTTCGAGAAGCGGATTTCCTGAGTTAAAATTTATTAGCAATCTTTACATGCGACATCAGTTGCTCAGATACCAAGGACAACTTTGCCAAAGAACTCTGACAAAGTTAAGACAGGTAAATGTTGAAGACCAAGTTACCCTAATATTACCCACAAGGATAAAGGAACAACACCACTGTTTGATTATTGGAAAATCCTTATATGTGTCAACCTCTGTGCTCCTGGCAAAGCAGACTTGCAAAAATGCCCAACCTTTCTTCACATCTGAGAAAACACTCCCAACAAGATTGCTTGCCCATAAATCGAAGAGGCACCGCTCTCCAAATCTCATGAACCATATCCCCAACAAGATTGCCTGCTCAGAAATCGAAGAGGCACCGCTCCCCGAACTTCGAGAGTCAGATTTCATTGGATAAAATTTGTCCACAATCCTCACACGCAACATCAGCTTTCTGGATACCACATACCGTTTTTTCAAAGTGCTCTGACAAAGTTAAAGCACGTGAACCTTGCAGCGACCACTACATTGCTCTGACCAAGAAGGGTAAAAGAATAGCATTACTAGTCGCTGTCGGGACAATTCTTATATATGTCGACCTCTATCCTCCATAGCCAGGCAGACCTGCCAAATAAAAAAATTGCTCAACCTTTCCTCACATCCGAAATGGCACTCCTAATCTAGCCTCTCGAAATACTTCGTTTTCTTCTCCCTCGATAATACCCCTGCTGACCAGCCACATCAGAGCAAGAATATCTCATATCATCAGGGTTGAAAGTAAGAGTATCCCATATCATGCTTTTTCCCTGTCTTTTCCTTTACCCTTGCTCTTACCTGCAGGACAAGGAGAAAGAATGCAATCAGTTGGAACCTGAAATCAAACTTCTGATTTAGAACTGATTGCCCGGAACCTTTGCCTGGTTGCTTGCCTAGCATTGCTCTCGAGTACTCATCCTCAACTATTGTTAAGGTCACGAATTCATTCGGCAAATACCTCAGAACAGTTGGTACGATATTGGTTCTTTACATTGAAGCTGCCAAGCATGGATGAGTCACTGAGAAGTAGTGCTCTGAAGGACCATTTAAATGCAAAGGTTGCTCATCATTTCTGCTATACAAAAGATTGAAGCAGAAGGTTCAACGGCGAGCTAGAACAAATCACTACAGCACGACGCCCTTCTTATGGAACCGCACAATCTAGACGGAAGAGTCTAAGTCAAATCCAAGCTCGGTATCATTGCCCTAATTGAAGAGATCGAGAAGCCTCAACAGCCTTTTGCTAGCACCGTCGTCGAAGAACAAAGCTTCGCCATACCACATCTACTACTTTGTCAAACAGCAAAACTATCCTATATCATCAAGATCGAACATACTCCAGGTTTGACGAACTTGTTTTGACCCTCAAATTCTGGAGTCGGCTTGCTCTTTTGGACGAAACCAGAAAACCCTCTAGCCCAGTTCAAGAATACACTTGTGGAAAGTTAAGTACAACAAAGCACGTGTCGATTCGTCCGTCTTCTCCAAAAACAAGAGTACCTCTTATCATCTCTTCTCCATATTTCTTCTCTTTATCCTTGTTGCTGAATGAGAGACAAGGAGAATGAGCACAATCAGCCGGAACCCAAGATCAACCTACCGATCTAAGACTGATTGCTTAGAACTCTGATTGCTTACCTTGTCTGTCACCTCCTTCGGTAGATCTCCTCGCTCAGAGACTTGGGGGACTCCTACTATATGGTTTGTATCACACTTGACCAGACCCGAAACTACAAGTAAGCTTCAAATGAAAATGATACATTACCTTGTGTGTCAACGCCAACTAAAGATACCACTCCTAGATGAAGGAAAAGTACTTCCAAGAGAAGATGCCACATCTACTTACAGGACAGAAAAGGCAAGTGAAGGCGACACCACACTTCGGTACTTGGAAGTTTCGTGATTACTTAATGGCTTGGATCATGCAAGTCCCCACTCGGGAACTTAGGGGAGCACTGTTTGTACCATACTTGACCAATCCCGTAACTACTGAGCACCGGTCAACAATATACCGTCAAAGGCCCACAAAACTTTTCCTCCAACCAGGAGGCCAATCACAACGCGACGTGTGTCGGTGTCAGAGGCCAATCACAATACGACACGTGTCAATGTCGGAACAAAGCTAGAAACTCTCTTCTAGAAAAGGGGATCATTCTCCCACAATAATCCCTAATGTCATTTGTACTAAACTATTCACTAGAACTCACTAAAAGAGAGCTTGAACCTATATATTTGTGTAAACCCTTCATAACTAATGAGAACTTCTCTACTCTGTGGACGTAGCCAATATGGGTGAACCATGTACATCTTGTGTTGTTTGTTTTCCTATCTCTATTCATTTACATACTTATCCACACTAATGGCCAGAGCAACCTAGCGAAGGTCACAAACTTGGCACTTTCTATTGTACCAAAGTCCTCGCCAATTTTGTGCATCAACACCAATCAACCTTTTCAACCATGCGAATCAACTATTCAACCCATACCTTTCACTTTTTCAACACACTTTAAAACTTTGAATTTTCACCAAAAACCAAAACCCCTTTTTACACTACCAAAACTGGCCACCCCTTAGTGGGGGTACTTTTGGGGCTTTTTATGCAATTACATAAAGTTTTGATACTTTTGTGTATTTGCACTTTGGCCCAAAAGTTTACGTTTTTACGTAAAGGCCTAAAATCACTAAAGGACAAATTGTTTTGCTCCTTTAATGAAGTTTATGTAATGGTTGAAAAATTTTGGGTTCTAGTTGTAATTACATGAAGTTGTGGACAAAGGGACCCCAAAAGTTTTGTATTTTGCTTAGTGGCCCAATAGTTGAGGTCATTGCTTTTTCGGCCCAAAATATGATGAGAACAAAATGGTTTTGTCTCTTTAAGGAGAATTGGATTTTCATTTCATTTAGTTCCATTTAAATCAATTCTATGAATCTGAAAACCAATTGTTTAAGTTGCTTTCTTAGTTAATGTGATTGATTAAGAAAAGGGTGATTATGAACCAAAGGCCTCGATAATTGAGCTATGTGATTGGCCGGTTTACATTAAGAATGTTTGGGTTTAGTAGTTTAGATTTGAATGTAATTTGATTAGTTCAAATGTGTTGTAAATGGGCATAAGTCCATCAAATGTGTTGTAGAAGGGCATAAGCCCTTCTCTTTATTTCAAGTATTCCTTTTTGTTTATTTGCATACAAATTGGAATAGTTGGATCCAACGCCCAATAGGAAATAATGGTTTAATTAGATTAAACGCGTAACTAAAATCAACAACTACCTACCTTAGACCCAAGGTCCAACACAAGGCTCGTGTTAGATCAAATCAAACAGTTCATAATCATCCTAAGACCTAAAATGACTATATAGTCCATATGAGGATGCAATGCATTCGTTAGTAGTTCCATATAGTCTCGCTTGTTTCATTGAAATAGTGGGAGTATTATATACTACTAATTCATATAAACTTGGACCAATGGTTGTGATAGGCCCAAGTTCTTTTAATAAGATTAAAATGAAATTGATGTAGCCCAACACTATTCCCTCAACAAAACGAATATTAAGTTGATAAGCGAGAGATGCTTTGAACATCTGTTCGTAGGCCTTCCACCGTGGTGGGCTCCAATCATTTGTGACTCGTACACCGGCTTCACCCTATCATGGGGAAGTTCAAAGTATGTGCTTACATTCAAGAGGAACCCATATATACATACATGATGTGGTGAGGTAGGCAACGAGGATGGCCAGCATCATATCATTGTGAGGCTATTCTTCAACCCCTACACGAACTAGCATGGTGGGAATAACTTAACTAAGTGCAATGGTGCCGACATCATATCATTGTGAGGCATCATTCTCTAGAGGCCAAACTAGATGGGTAATTACAAGAGTTGTAAATGACTAAAGCATTATTCTCTCATCATTATTATTGCTAACCAGCATCATATCATTGTGAGGTGGGCTTGGTAATGGTGAGCCTCCCATACCCCGCTAAGAGTTCAATATAACTCTCGGATTCCATTGAGGGATGTGGAATTTGCCAAAAATAGTGGGTGGTACTATTTGATTTAAGACCCAATCAAGTAGTTTTAAAATCAACAATCTAATACGATTTCTGTTATGTTATGTAGTTAATGACATGCCTAAAATTTCACCTACCATTATACTTGACAAAAAGGGCCTTAGGGGCCAACATTTCCTTGCTTGGTATCATCACATTGAGAATGTCTCAAAGATGAAAGACATATCGTATGTGCTCAAGCAATCCCCTCCTCATGTACCTCCTACGAAAGTAGCTTCAAAAGAGGAGTGTGAAAATTATACAAGACAGTATGAGGATGACTTACAAGCCAAATGCTTAATCCTCACTTCAATTAGTGAGGAGCTTAAGAAGCTACATGAGCACATGGACATTTCTTGTGCCATGGTTGATAGTTTGCATAAGATGCATGGCATTGAGACAAGTAATGTACGATTCTCAAATGTTTGTAGTCTATTCAATGCCAAAATGGCAAAGGGGACATTGGTCCAAAAACATGGACAAAAGATAGGAAGGATCTTTCAAGATCTTGAGAGTTTAGGAACTTCCATCGATGGGAAAATGGCCCAAGACTTTTTCCTTGCATCTTTCTCGGATGATTTCACTAAGTTTATAGTAAACTATAAGTGAATAGGTTTGATCGTACTCTTTCTGAGATGATTGACATGTGCTGTAAGTTTGAACAAGGTTTCAAAAAGGACAGTGGGAGTGAGAATGCAATCACAAGGACAAGGTTGCATAAGAAAAAGGCAAGAAAATCCAAAGGAACATGCTTTCATTGTGGAAAGGATGAATGTTGGAAGAAGAAATATAGAGTGCACATTACGAGCCTTATGACACGAACTTTTGAAGGGACTATTTTTGTCATACAGAGTGGTTTTACAGTAAGCTCCAATTCCTGGATATTTGATTCAGGCGCTAGTCAACATTTCTGCCCATTAGGTAATGACCAAATGGGTAGTTGTGAATGTTGCTTGAAAGGGAAGATGACCAAATCTCCATTCATTGGGAAGGGAGAGCATGCCATTGAAATTCTAAGGTTAATCCACACTGACGTATGTGGACCAATGTCTACTACGTCAAGAGGAGGCTTTTCCTACTATATCACATTGACCGACGATCACTCTCGGTTTGGCTATGTGTATCTTATGAAGTACAAGTCAGAATCCTTTGAAAAGTTCAAAGAATTCAAGAATGAAGTTGAGAAGCAAATTAGGAAACAGATAAAGATCATAAGTTCAGATCAAGAGGGAGAGTATCTAAGTAACGATTTCCTAGATTATCTCAAAGAGTGTGGAATAATATCACAGTGGACTCCACCAGGAACTCCACAACTCAATGGAGTTTCTAAAA
This sequence comes from Pyrus communis, assembly GCF_041283825.1. Taxonomy (NCBI): domain Eukaryota; kingdom Viridiplantae; phylum Streptophyta; class Magnoliopsida; order Rosales; family Rosaceae; genus Pyrus; species Pyrus communis. Next base: position 30,594,808 of record NC_142580.1, read on the forward strand.
GGAGAAATCGAACCTTAATGAACATGGTTCGTTCTATGGTGAGTTTCTGAAAGGAGAAATCGAACCTTAATGAACATTATGGGGATATTCTCTATATACAGCAGCTTACTTGCTTAATAGAGTACCTTCCAAGTCAGTTTCATAGACGCCCTATGAGATATGGCATGGTAGAAAGCCAAGTCTTAATCATATTAAGATTTGGGGTTGTGAAGCATATGTCAGTTAGGTGCTATTTTGTGGGATATCCTAGAGAAACTATGGGATATGAGTTCTACCATCCTGACAACCATAAAGTCTTTGTTGCTAAAACTGCTAAGTTTCTAGAGGAAAAATTTTATAAGTAAAATGATGGAAATTAATGAGATTAATGATGAACCACAAACAAGCACTCGACAAGTTGACAACCCTGTTCCTGAACCCCTATCTCCATGTAAATCTGAACAGGTTAGAAAGCCATCTAAGAGGTATGACTTGGATAATGACTTTGGGGAATTACACCTTCCAGGTGACAATGACACAAAGGAGGACCCTATAGACTACACTGAAGTAATGTCCGACATTGATTCAAAGAGATGGAAAGAGGCCATGAAATCCGAGATGGATTCCATGTATCAAAATCAGGTATGAACTTTAGTAGACCCTCCAGAAGGTATAGTACCTGTTGGAAACAAATGGGTCTTCAAGAGGAAGATAGGCGCTGATGGGAATGTGGAGACTTATAAGGCCAGACTAGTAGCCAAGGGTTACAGGCAACGAGAAGGGATTGACTATGAAGAAACCTTCTCTTCTGTAACCATGATTAAGTCCATTTGGATTTTGCTTGCTATAGCTGCGTACCATGATTATGAGATATGGAAAATAGACGTGAAGACGACCTATCTGAAAGGCTACCTAGAAGAAGAGCTCTATATGACTCAACCCGAAGGTTTCATGTCAAAGTCTGAAAAGACTAAGGTATGCAAGCTTCAGAGGTCCATTTATGGACTTAAGCAAGCCTCTAGGAGCTGGAACATTCGTTTTGATAGTGAAATCAAATTGTTTATGAAGACGACAATTGTGTTTATCAAAAGGTCGTTGGGGATGCAGTTGCCTTCCTAGTGTTATATGTAGATGATATATTACTATTCGGGAATGACATTGCAGTACTTTCTTCTGTAAAAGTATGGTTGTCCAAAACCTTCCATATGAAAGATTTGGGAGATGCATCTTATGTATTGGGGATAAAGCTCTATTGAGATAGATCCAGAAAATTAATTGGATTATCCTAATCTATGTACATAGATAAGGTGCTAAGTAGGTTCCATATGGAACAATCTAAGAAAGGTCTTCTTCCTGTGAGATGATGCGAGAATTATACGCGCACAAATTAAACCCTCTTTTTGACAATTGTAGTATAAGTATAAGTAGGGATCGTTCTGGACCGGGGATTAGGAGGGATTGTTAATCACTTGGATTTGACTCAAAAACGTAAAAACACAATATAAAACACTATACTAGACTCAAAGAATGCAAAACTAAACTTTAAAACACTAAGATAAAACAAAGACTCAAAATGCTTTAAAAACACAAACTAAATTGATTTCTAACTAAATTGAACATTAAAGCAAAAGGGGGATTGAGGTTTTGACGAAATTAAATTAAATGCACAGATTGTAAATTAAAGCAGAATGTAAATATGAATGTGATGGAATTTAATGGATGGGAAGCTAGCTAAAGGGTTCATCTCCACACATGTTATACTTGCATATAAAACGATTTTCGGTTGGTCTTTCGATGAGTTATGAAACTCAACACCCCGGGTTAATTAGGTCCGCTTAAATTAACCGTCAAGTTTTCCTTAAGTTAATGAATTGGATGATTGCATGCGACAACCCAAAGCATTCCCCACAAGTTTCCTACATGAATTGCATAATAGAGATACAAGCAAGAATCATTAAGCATCATGAAAACTATAAGTGTTGACGAGGCATTCGTTACTATGATTGCATGAAACTTATGCCAAGAATTTATTTAACGCGATTCTTTATAAGCAACCTCCACTATTTGTGAATATAAGTTCATAACTATTAGGTGAAACTCACTTATATTCTAGCGTCATATTCATGCATGAAAATTAAGCGTGCACTCCCACGAATTTGCATCAAATATACTTAGTTACCCCCCCCCCCCCCCCGCCCCACACTTAAATCAAACATTGTCCTCAATGTTTTAAGCATAGATTCACACAAAACATAAGTAAACACACAAAAAGCACTTAAACATACTAAACATGGCAGAATGTAACTAACAAAGAGAAGAGTTTAGGGACGCAAATCTGGTTATGGAGTGTAAATTCCCTCTTCTCCTTGGTGATTGCATTGAGGCTTGATCTTGGTGATTCCACAGGCTTACTCTTGAACTGGGCTGGAGGATTCTTTTGGTTTCCTCCAATCGTTGATTTTCCTTTGTGCTACTCTTGAACTGGGCAGCAGGATTCTTTTGGTCTCCCCCGAAGGTCTAAGCTTACTCCTTTTATCTGTTTCTTTGTTCAATCTCTCCAATTCGTATTGAAGAGGGTTAGAGGATATCTCAACATATGCAGTTGTTGCTTGTCTCCACATGCTTCAATGTATCATTTTCACTTGCCTTACTTGCTCCCCTTTGCAGAAGTGGTCCCTTCTCTGAAAGTGTATCAACCGTTGAAGATGACTACTCGAGAGCAACGCTAGGTAAGCAACCAGGGAATAGATTCCAGGCAGTCGGAACCAGATCGGAAGACTGACTCCAAGTGCCGGCTGATTGCTTCTTTTACTTTGCCATGCGAGTAAGAACAAGGACAAAGAAAAAGACAGGGAAAGAGCATGATATGAGATACTTTTGCTTTTGACCTTGATGATATGAGATACCTTTGCTTTTGAAGAAGCGGTGAATGAATCAGCACATGTATTTGTTGTGCTTGTCTACCGTTTCCTTCTGGATCATCTGTACTCCAGGCATCTGGTATCATCTTTGGGGAAGAAGAAAAAATTGAGTATTTCGAAAGGCTTTGCTGGGAGTGCGCCCTCAGAGGTGAGGAAGAGTTGGGCATTTTCTTCAGGTTTGCCTTGCCATAAAAGATGAAGGTCGACATATATAGGGATTTCCCAATAGCAAGTGGTGGTACTGTTCGTTTACCCTTGTCGACAAAAGTTTTGATCCCGCAAATCCGACTTTTTGAAATAGTGACGACTCTTCGATCTTTGAATACGCTTCTTCGATTTCTGAACGACGCCTCTTCGATTTCTGAACGAGCGCCTCTTTTGACAAAGTTGCACGCGTTTTCTGAAAAGCAGAGAAAGCGTCGCTGAACTTTGTGCTTGTCGGCAAAAGATGTGTAGTTGCGATGATGGCCTCCACGTGTTTTCAACTTTGTCAGAGATCTTTTGACAAAGTTGAACGCGTTTTCTGAAAAGCCGAGAGAGCGTCACCGAACTTTACGCAGGAAATTCTGGCTTTTTGAATCGGTGGTCGTGTCGCCTTGGCTTTTTATAGAGCTATCGATCACCTCCAACATGCACACTTTGAAGATTGCCCATTTGTAAAAATCATCTCCGGCCCTTTGAGATTTAACTCCATCCACCCTTCTCTTTGAACACCTTTGAAAAATGACTAACCCATCGAACCTTTGCTTAGATTTAAGTCTCAGCAGTGATCCGGTTGCGCCGCGTCAAGGTAATGTATGGCGCCCTTCTTTCTTATCTTATAACGGTCCTCTTACAGGTGAAGACTCCATGATGACGGATGCAACAATAGCTACGATAGTAGTAAGGAACCTCCTCACTCCTAAGGATAGTAGGCTGCTTTCAGGACGGTCCGATGAGTTGGCCGTTCAAGAGTCCCTCGCTCTTAGTGTTCAGTGTGCGGGCTCTGTGTCCAACATGGGCCAACGCCTACTTGCTCGGTCCCGTCAAGTGGAATCATTGATGGCAGAGGTGGAAAATCTTAAGCCAGAGATCAAACAGCTTAAGTACGAGAATAGAAGTTTGCACGTGCTTGCAAATAACTATTCGTTGGGCATGAAGAGGAAGCTTGATGAGCTGCAAGAATCCGAAGGTCGGATTCAAAGTGACTGTCAAAGGCTTGCTGCTTATCTCCAGAGGCACCTTTTTCCTGGGTCATCCAGCGTTCCACCAAGTATTGTGGCCTCGAATGATCTAGCTCCGATGCCTCCCGCCTCGATGCCTCCCACTCCGATGCGTCCCGCTTCGATGCCTTCTGCTCCGATGCCTTCCGCTTCGATGCCTCGTAGTGGGGCTTCACGTAAACATCCTTTGTGAAGGCTCCATGATTCTGCCATGTTTTTTTTTTATTTTTTATTTTTTTTATTTTATTTTTTTTTATTTTTTATGAACATGCTTTGTTTTATTCAGTGCATTGGGTTGCCTCCCAAGTAGCGCTTTCTTTTACGTCTTGCAGCCGGACGAAGAACCCAATCACTCCAGGATATGTTCACAAATCGGATGAGAACTCCGAGTCATAAACTAGTACCTAGAACAAGAAACAAAATAAGATTAAGAATCTGGAATAAAATAAAAACAAACGAAAATAAAACAATCCAAGGGATTAGCAAAGTTGCTAATCCCCGGCAACGGCGCCAAAATTTGATGCGAGAATTATACGCGCACAAATTAAACCCTCTTTTTGACAATTGTAGTATAAGTATAAGTAGGGATCGTTCTGGACCGGGGATTAGGAGGGATTGTTAATCACTTGGATTTGACTCAAAAACGTAAAAACACAATATAAAACACTATACTAGACTCAAAGAATGCAAAACTAAACTTTAAAACACTAAGACAAACCAAAGACTCAAAATGCTTTTAAAAACACAAACTAAATTGATTTCTAACTAAATTGAACATTAGAGCAAAAGGGGGATTGAGGTTTTGACGAAATTAAATTAAATGCACAGATTGTAAATTAAAGCAGAATGTAAATATGAATGTGATGGAATTTAATGGATGGGAAGCTAGCTAAGGGGTTCATCTCCACACATGTTATACTTGCATATAAAACGATTTTCAGTTGGTCTTTCGATGAGTTATGAAACTCAACACCCCGGGTTAATTAGGTCCGCTTAAATTAACCGTCAAGTTTTCCTTAAGTTAATGAATTGGATGATTGCATGCGACAACCCAAAGCATTCCCCACAAGTTTCCTACATGAATTGCATAATAGAGATACAAGAAAGAATCATTAAGCATCATGAAAACTATAAGTGTTGACGAGGCATTCGTTACTATGATTGCATGAAACTTATGCCAAGAATTTATTTAACGCGATTGTTTATAAGCAACCTCCACTACTTGTGAATATAAGCTCATAACTATTAGGTGAAACTCACTTATATTCTAGCGTCATATTCATGCATGAAAATTAAGCGTGCACTCTCAATAAACATACATAAATAAGTTATCAATCAAACGGTTAAACAAATTGAATCCACAACTTATGAAACGCAATTAAAAGTAATCAAATCATATTGCAAGCATAAACATATATTTCGAATCCCCCCCTAGCCAAGGGGGGTTTAGTTCCTCATACGTACAAAACAAAGAGAATTGAAATTAAACATTGAATTCAAAGGAAAAGAAACACCTAAACATTCCAACAACTCAAACTTGAATTGTATGAACGTTTAGGCCCGCTTCTCTTCCTCTTTGTTGTAGCACAAGGTCTAAGGTGAGTTTTGGGGATTATGGATGAATGGATGTGTGATGGAGTGAGGAGTGGTGGAAATGGAAGTGATGGTGTGAGGAGTGGTGGAAATGGAAGTGATGGTGTTTGGATTAGTAGGGAATTGATGGAATGGTGCCTTAAGGCACGGCACCAAGGGATGGTTTTCTGAAATGGAAGAGTGTGTATTTTGTGGTTGCAATGGATGCTTATTTATAGGTGAATGAAGGAAGAAAAGAGGGAATATTGCAGCTAGGAGGGAATGAATGATTATGGGTGCATGTGATTGGAATAATGAAGGGGGAATGCATGTGTTGGCTGATTTGTGGTGCAATGATGAAGAGTTGCATGTCGAATAATGATTAAAGAGTGAGGGGATGCACGGCAAAGTGTTTGTGTTAGGTGAATGGCTGAAATAATGAAAGGGTATGAAAGTGCACGGCAATGGTGGGTTGTTTATGGGAGAATAAATGTATGATGGTGGCTGAATGATTAAAGGGATGTTGCTAGGTTGGAAATACATGTGTAATGGCTAGAAATGCAATGGGAGTGCACGGCAAAGGGGAGTGTTGGGTGATGGGTGCATGTGTTGATGGTTTATGGAGATGCATGTGGATTAAAGGAATGCATGTGCAATGACAGCTAGGTTAAATGATTAAAGGGTGCATGTGGGTTGGAAATGCATGTGGAATGGCTGTTTTATTTGTTGGGAAAGCATGTGAATTAAAGCTAGGGTGAATGATGATGAATGCATGTGGGAGTGTGGCTGAAATGAAGGAGTGGAATGCTAGAATGTTATGCACGGCAATGGTGGAAATGGAGGTGCTGGAATTGATAAAATGCACGGCTAAGGATATAGGAAAGGTTTAAATGTCCTAGAACTAAAGGGAACAAGGTTCCAACACTTTGGTCTTCAATTAGGTCTTCAATTTCGTCCAACACTTTGGCTCCAAGCATAAGCTATCCATCCTTAGCCCAAAAGTGCTCCAAAAGTCACCAAAATGCACTTTCTTGCTCCTTTAGCCCTTTGGACCTACAAACACATGAAAATAGCTTAAAGTACTAAAATTACTAAGTACTAGCAACATAAATGCAAGAAAAGAAGCAAACTAAGGCGCATAAATATGCTCCTATCAAATTCCCCCACACTTAGCTTTTGCTAGTCCTCGAGCAAAACAGAAAAACAAAACAAAACGAAACGAACAAAACAAACCAAAGATAATCTTAAACCTTCCAACGTTGCCTCAAGGATTTCCAATGCACATGACATGTTAAAATTCATTATCTCCACAGATTTTGGTTATCTTTACACTTAAGTACATACTTAATCATAGTCAGCACATACTAGTTCACAATTAAGCATTTAAAACCATGTTTTGAATGTAGTAACATGCCTTAGAGAATTTGCTCAATTCCTTACAAGATATGCACTCAATTTTCACTCAGATTTTCTAACTACACACCCTAATCTAGTTACATGTGAGAAGATTGATGTAAACATGAAAACGAACACTCATATATATGTATCATAAAGAGAGCAATTTCTGGAGTTAATAAGCATGTTTAGGTATGACCTCATGAATGGAATGCTACTACTTAGATGCGAGAACCAGTGACACCATAAGCTCATACCAAGTTCAAACTCCACAAATTGAAACACATAACACTCAAGATGAAGTCACGGGTTGTAATGGGGCTTGAGGTGTTTGGCTAACAAAGAAGTGATATGGAAAACAAAGGTTCTTAAAGAAATAGTGAGCAAAGCACTTGAATCAACTAAGAATTCACTTTTGAATGAAAACTCAACTTTTGAACAAAAAGGGAGAACAAGCTCTTTTTTTTTTTTTTCTTTTTTCTTTCTTTCTTTCTTTTCTTTTCTGTTTTTTCTTTTTCATATGTTTTTCACAAATTTTTTTTTTCTTTTCTTTTGACTCTCAAAACATACATAAACACTTAAGAACAAAATATTCTCTCCCCCACACTCATTTTCTTTCATAATGTAACTCAAAAGGAATTCATTTAAGTCATGCTCACTATCTTTTAAGAACAAGGGTGTGGACTGTCCTACACTAGGCTAGGTGAGGATAATGTGGGTAAACAAAGAATAAAGACTAAATAAGGCTCAACGGGGTTAAAACTTACAACATATACGAAATATGGGAAGTAAGGCTATTTGGCTATGGTGGCAACTACACAACTTCATCTTGATATATGTTATGCAATTCAATGTCATGCTTTGAATGAAACGGATATAAGTTCTAGCATTTAGTTCTATCATGATACAATTGCATTCTAAGTAGCAACCAAGCAAGGAATAATGAGATCATGCAACAACTTTAGAAAACAAAGAATCACAGATTATAACTCTCCAAAGAAGGTAATGGCTCGAGTCTCACAGGGTTGTAGCGTTTGTTTGAGTTCCTTCCTTCAAGTATGTTACAAAAACGAATTTTTCTTTTATGATTGCATGTGAAGTCATACATTATAACCATAACCAAGCATATACCAAGAGTAAATCAAACTTTTCTCTATGTTTATAACTCTTTTTAACAGTCATGCAATTACAAACCAAATCCTTATCATTATGTTGGAAGGTACCCTAAGACACAAACACACAAAAACGACTCAAAACACTCTTTTTAGGCTTTTCAAAACATGTATGCCATGATATGCACAAGGCCTGATATTGCATATGATGTGAGCATTACTAGTCGATATCTATCTAACCCAGGATCAGAACACTGGGCAATTGTCAAGACCATCCTTAAGTACTTAAGAAGAACTAAGGACATGTTCCTTGTTTATGGAGGAGCAACAGAGTTGTTATTGGAAGCCTATACAGACGCAGATTTCCAATATGACGTCCATGATAGAAGTTCCAACTCCGGATATGTAATCACTCTGAATGGTGAGGCTGTCAGCTGGAAAATCAAAAAACAAGATGTAATTCCTGATTCCACAATAGAGGTAGAATATGTGACTGTAGCTGAAGCTGGCAAGGAAGCATTCCGGATGAAGAAGTTCAATACTGAACTTCGAGTGGTTTCAACCATTACATCACCAGCAACTTTGTACTGTGATAATAGTGGGGCGATAGCTCAAGCCAAGGAACCCAGGGCTCAAGAAAAGAACAAGCATTTTGATAGACACTTTAATATCATTAGAAGATATGATGTCGAGGGGAAAGTCAACATCCTCAAGGTTGCCTCAGCCGATAATGTAGCAAATCCACTGACGAAGCAAATGTCTCAAATCCAACTTAACCGCCATATGGAAAAAGTGGGTATTAGATACATGGGAAGGTGGCTTTGAGTGCAAGTGTGAGATTGTTGGAAGTATGCCCACAAAGCCACTCATTTGATGCAATAGCTTTTGGAATATTTATTATGTTAAACTATTATATGTTTAATAAAGGGCAAAGCTTATTGCTAATCACTATTTGTTGTATTATGTGTTTAAGCAATAAGGGAACCCAAGGAATGTATTTAATCTAAGAGAGAAGTGATCTAAGTAAGTTAGAATAATGAGACCTTTCTCTTATGTTCATTCCTAAAACGTTCCTAGCCATAGGATTGCCAATTAGGCATTGACAATCCGCTAAGGTTAGTACGTGTTATGTTAAGTTAAGCATGAGTATGACTAGTCCAAGTCATTTAGAGTTAGACGCTGAAACAAACACATAGGTGCTCAAAAGGTAATCGAGTACACTGAACAATGATCAAAAGAGAGTTCGAACGTACATGTCATGTAAGAACTCGTAAGTTGCAATATGCAAAGTAGTCCTTTGACCTGAGGCATCATAAATGTCTAATGGTTAGGTCCTTGACCTCTGATCATGTCAAAGGCATTCCATCAAGAGTGTCCACGGTATTATTGGGGTCAAGCTATCTAGTCATGTAGGCATATGAATGCACAACAGGGGATCTCTAACCTTCCATGGTGGAGGGAGAATACTCTGAGATATGATTCGGGAGTCTTTGGCCAAAGCATATGAATATGACTTAGGAAGTTTGTTCCAAATCGTATTCAAATGAATCATATAGAGAAGTATCACATTGGATAGTAGACATGAAACAAACTATCACTCAAACAATGTGATTAAGAGTATTGTATTAGAGAAGGACCGTATTGCATTGTAATTGTAACTGGATAGGTTCTCCAACCACTTTTACTTAGCTTGGGTAGCCATGACATACTGCTAGGTGTCACTCATGGTTTGTGGAAGCCCTGAAGATTAGCAAACATTAATCTTCAAGCCCTGAAGATTAGCAAACACTAATCTTCATCAAAGGGAGAATTGAAATGTAGTTTCAATTCACAATCGATTGTTAAGAGTAACAATCGCCCACTACCTCGTTAATTGGAATCTAATGGATTGTACACCGAGTAAGGATGAAAGTGAAGAAATATAAATGAGATGGATAAGCAATTAAATAGTTTAATTGAGAATGGTCAAGATTAATTAATTAGTCAATTAATCTTACGAAAGGTTCGTATTGGGCTTTTAAGTTGGTTTTGGGTTTCGGGGCCCAAAAGGGGTTTTTGGTCCTCAAGGCTCATTGAGTTTAGGTTGTTTGACAACTAAAACTAAATGGAAATTAGCCCAATAACTAAGTCAAAACCGGCCATAGGGTGAGTGGATGCAAACTTGGCTTAATTGTAAGTTTGCCACTCATATGTGAGGAGGTGTAGAGGCAACTTTATAGACATTCTCTCACTAGGGTTCTCTTGAGGCAAAGAAGAGAAACATTTTCTCTCTTTTTCTCTATAGAGGCCGGCCAGACTTTCACTAGCATCAAAAGTCTCTCTAAGTCATCCATCTTCTCTTCACACTACATCTTTGGTGTGGAGACTTGGAGGTACCAAACCTTTGGTGCTTTTGGAGTTCCTTTCCTCACATCCTCAAGGAGAAAAGGAGATTCAAAAGGAAGAAAAATCACAAGGAAGATTCAAGGAGCTAGGAGGTGACTTGAAGGCCCTCCATTTGGGTGAATCCCTTGTGTAAACAAGAATAAGCTTCAAGGGTAATGAATCTCAAAAACCTTTCTTCTCTTTAATGTTGTTAAAGAGTCTTGTGTTTCACCATTCACTAGGCTTTGAAAGTCATGGGTTTTAGAATTATTTTTGAATGCATGCCTACTTTAAAGTGTTAATAGTTTGCCTATGTGTTCAAATGTTCTCACATGTTCTTAGCTAGGACAAAATTTTTCCTTCAGTTGAGGTACCCCTGCCGAAGCACAAGAGTTTCCCTCCAACTAGGTGGTCAATCATAGCACGACACATGTCAACGTCAAAATAAAGCTCATAGAGTCCCACATCGACCACAGACAAAATCTAGAGACTCTCCTCAACTATAAAAGAAGTCCATTCTCCTAGAATTAATCCCTAATGTCATTGTTGTACTTAAACTAGTCATTAGAACCCACTAATGATGATTATGCTTAAACTTATGCATTTGTGTAAACCCTTCACCATTAATGAGAATTCCTCTACTCCGTGGACGTAGCCAAACTTACGGTGAATCACGTACATCTTGTGTTTGCTTCCCTATCTCTATCTCTTTATATATTACCATCACTAGGTGATTGAGGCAACCGAGGGAAGGTCACAAACTTGACATTTTATGTTGTTCCAAAGTCTCACCGATTTTGTGCATCAATAGCGTGAAATGAAAAAAAAAACCCCTAGTTGGGTGTCGTGAGTAATTATCGAGCCTCAAGCTTAAATTGCAATTTCTCATATTTTCTTAGTTTCTTAAGGTAGTTTTCATATTCATGGATATGTGTGCCAAGGCAGAATTTAAATCGGAGTTAGGAGAAAGAAGTTACAAATTTAGATTTAACGAGGGCATTATGGTAATTTCACTTAGGAAATTAATTAGGTGGGACTTAACCTACTCTCAATCCCTATTTCACCCTCATTTCCATCGCCCTCTCCTTCTCTAACTCCCATTTTATTTTATTCTCTCTCTGTCACCCTTCACCTACAAAGCTTCAGTCTAAAAGCTCCACCTACTAAGCTTCAACCTAAAAGCTCCACATACAAAGCTTTAACAAAAGCTTCAACAGTACAACATGTAGAAAGCTTCACACACTCTTGATCAAGACAGTGAAGCAAAATCAATTTATGGTGCCCAACGATTAGCTTCAACCATTCAAGATATGTGCCTAACCAAAAAGCTTCACCTACAAAGCTTCAACCTAAAAACTCCACCTACAAAGCTTGAACAAAGCTTCAACACTACAACATGTAGAAAGCTTCACACACTCTTGATCAAGATAGTGTGAAGCAAAACCAATTTACGGTGCCCAACGATTATCTTCAACCATTCAAGCTATGTGCCTAACCAAAAAGTTTCACCAAAACTTTAACAAAAGCTTCAACACTACAACATGTAGAAGGCTTCACACACTCTTGATCAAGATAGTGTGAAGCAAAATCAATTTATGGTGCCCCAAGAAGAGCTTCAACAATTCAAGCTATGTGCTCAAACAAAAAACCTACATCCAAATCCTACAATTAATATACCTTCACCCATTAAACCAGAACCATAAACTTTCAAATACTAAATTAATGTTCAAACACAAGTTTTAGCCACAAAATTCAGAAAATTCACAAAGCCCAATACACTTTTCAATCTGTCCATTTCTTCTCCATTCAATAAACAAGCATAAACATAAACCTCTTCCACATAGTAAATTCACTTGGTCCCTATTTCATATACAATTATTTATATACAATTCAAGTATATTTAAACAAAGGCACAATTTGATAGGATTGAAAGGACACCACAAAGTAGCACACAAATGTCCTATTAATTTTCCTTATTAACAATAAGATTTGTCAATTGTAGCATATGAAAATAAGGGTCTTTCCCACATAAGATTGTTTTATCTAACTACTTAAAATGTCACAAAAACTGGGATGTTGTCCCTACTGACCGGCCACCGAAAAATAATTATTAGACTGACTTACACTTATCTAAAGTCTACGAAATTTTATATGCAGATACTAGACACACAGAGCTATACTCACACAAATTTTTGGGATTTTTGGAGTTGATTTGCTGTTTAAATTTAATCGAACAAAAACAAGATAAAAACAGATTTTAAGTAGTTCTCAAATTAAGAAAAACGAGTTAGGGGAATTGCTATCCACCACCAAATAATCATGCAAACATGTTATGTTTCATTCAAATTCCTTTCATTTTCGGATGAAGATGCTCAAGTTGGCTCAATGTTAGAACTCAACCTATTACCCTTTCTTATGTAGTATGTTAAGAGAATGGCGTTTTCAACTTAACTTAGTCCCTAACATGCAATCTAGAATGGTGTGTTCATAGATTTAACTAGTAGAAATCATTAAGAACGAAAAGAGTTTGAGTCATCACAAGGCATCGTAAGTACTAGTGTTGTCTTACTTATCCTATAAATTGAGTCACATGTTAATCGCAATTAACAAGTACTACTCTAGAACATATGTAGGTCCTCATTCGACAAGGGCAGGCACACACATACTCATAGCATTAGAATCCTAGATATGCTTACTAAGTATGCATCTGTAGAAAACACATAAAGAATTCATCAATGAGACAAGTAGTGAACCAATTTTCATCCATTCATAAAAGTAATTCAAACGAAATGTCATAACAAACTTGCAATCATATTCGGGGCTTCAAAACAGCCCCTAACTACAAAAAATTAGTTACACATAATTCTCAAATTAAGCCAAAAGAAAGACATGAGTTTGAGAAGATAAAACCGAAAGAAGAGAATGCCAAGATTTCCTCCTTCCTTTCCTTCCTTCCCCAACGCAGCAGCCTTGCCTTTTTTCCTTGCTTTTCTTCCTTTTTTTTCAATCTTTTTTTTCCCACCTTTTTTCCCCTCTTTGCCGCTGCAACCTACAGCCCTTTTCTTCTTTTGTGCTGCCACAGTTTTTTCTCCATAACTCACCCCACTAACAGCCATTTAGTGATGACAATAAGTGAGAGGAAATGCTAAAACAATTGTAACTCTTTGGGCAGCCTTTATGCCCATTACTCCCACTTAATTTTCCATTTCCTCTGATATTTGAATAGCTATCAGCTAGCTTGATCTTGGCTGAATCAGTTTTTGCTGCTAGTTTTATTGGATTTATTGCTTTCAATGCTTTCTTGTCAGTTACAAACTGCTCAGCCTCTTGGGAACCTTTCAGTGTTAAAATGGCCATAACTTCTTCTAGAAAAATGATATTAACAATCCGCGAAATGCTCCAGAAAATAGACATCCACAGCTTTCCATGCATGTAAGGCTCATTCTCTAATTCATTCTGACCTGTCCGCAACTTGCTTCCAAAGTCAGCTGACCTGCACAGGCAGTTTTGACGAATTTGTTACTTAAAATTCCACTTGTGCTATTTTTCTTTTCTTTACTTGACAAATCCTACAAAACACAAAAACAAAGTAAATAGCTCAAAAATATAAGGAACTAACTACGAAAAGACAAGTGAATTTGATGTAAAATTTATATAAATATGAGCTTATCACAATTAAACAATCAAATCCCAAGTATTTTGACACCCCAAAAAAGGAGTGTTGGACCTCTGAAGCACAATGAAACAATCTGTTTATTTGTAATCCCTTCAACAACCAAAAAGCTTCTCCGCTGTTTTCGCAGCTTTAGACTTCACCCACCTTCAAACCTCCTCGGGAAGACCTTCACCCTTCACCTCACCTTCATCGACTACAACCAAACAGCCCCAAACCCAAAAACAAAATTTTTATTACACAGCCACCCACGTTTTCTTCCCCGATCTCACCTCAATCTCTTAGACGCGGGATGTTCTTCCCCAACCTACCCTCAACCTCTCAGACTTAAGGATCACGACTATCAAGGCTAGCTAAAATGGGGTCGACTTCCTGCAACAACCACTCCTCATTCGAACCTCAACACCACCCCCAAATTGGCAGCATGTGACAGTTTTTGTCCCCTGTAGCTTTTTCTCTCTCGGTGGTCTCTGTGGCTTGAGGCTGCAGTTGCTGTTAAGACCCAACCGGCACCGAAGAATCAACCATAATGGTAGCTAGGGAGCACGGGGATGGCGAGAAGATAAAGAGAAGGAGCAAAAGGAATATTCTATTAATTTTCAAATTTGACCGTTACAACAAACTCGGAAGCATGTACATCCCACAGGCTGCATTTTCCCCAATACAAGAATGCCAGCTGGACAACAACTAGCAACTACTGAAACCTTCTATTAACTATTAGGCCATTACAATAGAACCCAATACTTTTATCTCTTTACAATTTTACCCTTAACTACCTTACACTTTAGTCCTTACTATTATTAACTAAAATCTTCATGTGACCAAGGCAATCACAACTAGTTCATAACAATACCTCCCCCTTAGAGAACCTTGTCTACAAGGTTTGCTCAGAGAGGAAATGAAGAGTATTTAGCCTTGGACTCATCAAAATCTTCCCAAGTAGCCTCCGATTCTTCTTGATCTTTCCACTGCACTAGCAACTGAACCCCTGCAACATGGCCTTTCTTATAAACTCTCCTTGCCAACACTGCAACTAGTGTGTTTCCTATAAACCCATCTTCGACCACCTAAGGTAGAACATTCTGTGGCCCCACATTACTTCCCAATTGTTTCTTCAAGTGGCTCACATGGAACACATAGTGCTAGGTGGCAGGTTCTGTTTATAGGCCGCCTTACCAACCTTCTCATAATTCTCCTATGGACCATAGTATCTTGATTGAAGCTTATGGTAGCTATGCTAGGTGGCAGGTTTTGTTTATAGGCCGCCTTACCAACCTTCTCATAATTCTCCTATGGACCATAGTATCTTGATTGAAGCTTATGGTAGCTATGAGGAGATAGAGCCTGCAACTGGTAAAGAACTAATTTTAGGTACACATAATCCCCCACTTCAAATTGCCTCTCAGATCTCTTCTTGTCATGTTGCACCTTCATTAGATTTTGAGCCATCTCCAGGTTGGTTTTTAAAACAGATGAGACCTTATCCCTTTCCATTAAACTCTGTTCCATTATCTCCACCCTTGCAGTACCAAATTCATAGGGTATAATTTGAGGAGAATGATAGGTAGACTAACTCGAAGGGTGTGTGTGGAGCCAAAAATAATCAAGAAGAATATGGAGGTGACACGTGGATTTTTGGTTGAAAAAGACAAGATTACCCTTCAGGCACACCGGGATTTCTACGCACAAGCAGTGGGCAATCATCACTCAATTAAGTCAAAAGTGCCCAAAATAGGCATTTATTCAAAACTTATTTCATCCATCCACATCAAATCTTCTCCACAAGGTAACCCCTAAATCATTCATTTCTAATTATATTAATTAGCTAATTAATTGATTTATTACCTAATTAATTTATTAATTAGCTAACAAATCATGAATCTCACCCAAAAAACCATCCAAGTGGCCAGTTCCCATCCTCGCAAAGGGGCCGACCACATCCCTATAAATACCATCTCATTTTCTCCAAAACGGAAGTCCATTATCCTCCCAAAATTCTCTAAACACTTTCTCTCTCAAATTCTAACTTTGGCATCAAATGTTCTTCGGCCAAAGCCCCCCATTCATCATGGGCACTTAAGGCACTTGAGGCTCTTGGCCTTGACCTTAAGTGTTAATTGTTTTGCAGGTGCATTTTCATCTAAGAAGTAGAAGGTGGAAATTTGTATCCACAAATTGGTGTTTTCATTGAGAGTTAAGTCACACACTCGTAGAAGACTCTTGCATCTAAGGTTTTTTGTTTCCTTGCTTATTTGTAGATTTTTCGTACGTTCTTATTCTCAGAATTTTTACTTCTAAAAATTCTTTGATAAAACGATGAGTAGAGCGGCACCACCCCCACGGGAATTCCAACATTCAAGGATTAGGATCGCAGTGATCTACAAGGCTCAACACAACGATGAGTAGAGCGGCACCACCCCCACAGGGCACCACCTTGGCAACTGCCATGGTGGCTACCCATGATGCCAAGGCCACGGCCTAAGCCCCAGCAAAGCCAGCCCGTGCCTTCCAAACCCAACGTAAGCCCAATGTGTTGCCAAGCCAAGCCCGAGCCTCACACCCACGTGCACCACATGCCAATCAGCCCACTTATGTGGCCTAGAGTGCTTTCGCGGCCCAGCCTGCTCACGTGGCGTTCCAAGCAGCCCAAGTCGGCCTAAGATTGGTTTAACCATCCCGGATTCAGATTTCTAGGCCGACGATTGAACCAGGGGTATTTTCACCCCATTTCTCCGTAGATTTGACATTTCCCAACTCAAATCTCATGCCCAGAGTCCACTACACTTCTACCACCTATGGAAAAACCTACTATCCAAGCCTTTCCATCTCGCATGGCAAACAACACTTGTCCCGACAAGTTATAGAGTTGACAAGCACCCTCACATAGTTGACGACCTTGGTTAATCAGCTTTTGCAGCATATGGAGATGCAGCATGCAACATGTCTCATATGAGGTGTCCCAAAGCAGGATAAAGGCATATGACAAATCTCTCCAGTAGTGTCCTAGCAAGCAGCCTCTCAACCAGCCACAATCTAAGCGTACTGGCAGTTTACGCTATCGTTTGGGCACTCAAGATAGCATATACTCTTTTCTTAGCACGCAAAGGAGCGTGCACTTTCGGTTAGGCCCACAGATAAGAATACATTCACGGTTGGGGTCACATTCCGATAATCAACGTATGTAATCTTCCAGGCTAAATGTTTATTCACGGCTAGCCTCGCAAGGAGCATCCTCCACCTCACATCGGAGTAGGTAGCATAACAAACAGAGAAAAGCTATCACTCAATCTGGCTCAAGTTCGACCAGCAGTCTGCAACGGATTCGCTCGCCTATTAAGAACGTACCACATGCACCGTAGCCGCAACATAGAGGAACTGAGCACATGGAAGAGGAGCTTAGACCAATATGTTAAGACCGGAGGCCGCCTGAAGCTTTGCTATCCCACTAAAAAAATTCAGGAAGAAGTTCAGAGGTTTCTGATCGAATGATTACGTGATTTGTAGTGCATCGAAGTTACTGACGAGGCGTTTTGATGAGATATGACCAACATAAGCGAGACACCTTTCATTGACAAGATCGAGCAAACATGACTATCCCACATAGATTGTCGAATACAAAGATTACTTCTATCTCGACAAACGAAGTAGCTTAGCCTAATGGTGCGCTGGGGCCAGACGATTACCGTAAGGACACACCAGCCCAACTACCAAGAATTGGGGGCAGGCCTTATTCTCAACATTCCAGATGATTCAATATTAAAGCAGCACATCACCAGTAACCGAGCATCACGAACCTAGTGGTCCAAGTCCTCTTGCTGTGCATAACCTGGCCCAAGCCAACCCCTTGCACTCATAGTCGTGTCTACCTGCTCCACGGCTTCTGGAAGCCCTTGATCTATCACTATGGCCCTTAACTGTGTCGATCTTGCACCACGGCTCCCAACCCTGCTGATCTCGCCTTGTGGTTCCTAATCATGCCGACTAAGCTCATGGCATTCCAAACTTCGAACCACCTAATGACAGAGCAGAAGACAAGGCTTTATTAGCAGCCTCTGCTAAAGATAAACTTAGCGGTGAATAAGCTTGCAATCAATCCAAATTCTCAACTGATCACCAACCAAGCCTAAGAAAGGCACACAACGAAACATATAGCGATGGCACAATACTTGAAGAAAGTCTGGGAAGAGCTCAATGCGTTTCCTGCTTACACCCTTACGTGAGTTCCACAAGTAGTTCGAATTCTCAAGCAGATTGCCAAACAAGATCTCGCAGGTTGAGGATTATTTTAGTTGTCCAGCAGTCCAACTTTCCTCAGCTACACTCATAACAACGACTTCCATGCTTTCCAATGCGAGAGGGTAAACCAATCCCCCAACACTCATTTGGGTCTACTCTCCAATGTGAGAGGATAAATTAATTGCTCTCCAGTGCGAGAGGGTAAACCAATTCCTCGACACCCATTTGGGTTTATTCCCTAGTACGAGAGGATAAACTAATTGCTTTCTAGTGCGAAAGGGTAAACTAATCCCCCGACACCCATCTGGGTTTGCTATCCAATGTAAGATGATAAACTAATTGTTCTCTAGTGCGAGATGGTAAACTAATGCCCTGACACCCATCTGGGTCTGCTCTCCAGTGCTAGAGAATAAACTAATTGCTTTCGAGTGCGAGAGGGTAAACTAATTGCTCTCCAGTGCGAGAGGGTAAACTAATTTCTCTAAACACTTTCTCTCTCAAATTCTAACTTTTGCATCGGAGGTTCTTCGGCGAAAGCTCCCCCTATTCATCATGGGCACGTGAGGCTTTTGGCCTTGACCTTAGGTGTTAATTGTTTTGCAGGTGCATTTTCGTCTAAGAAGAAGAAGGCGGAGATTGGCATCCATAATTATTGTACTTACACTAGTCATTAGAACCCATTAATGATGGTTATGCTTGAACCTATGTATTGTGTAAACCCTTCACTATTAATGAGAACTCCTCTACCCTGTGGACGTAGCCAAACTTAGGGTGAATCACGTACATCTTGTGTTTTCTTCCCTATCTCTATCTATTTACACATTATCATCACTATGTGACTGAAGCAACCGAGCGAAGGTTACAAACTTGACACTTTACATTGTTCCAAAGTCTCATAGATTTTGTGCGTTAACAAACTCAAACGAGGCACCTCCAAGCTAGATCACACCAAGTATTGCGCGTTCCATCAAGGTTCTGGTCACATGATTGACAACTGCTATACATGGAGGGACTACCTAGAGAAGCTGGGGAAGGAGGGTAAATGCGATAGATACCTAGACAAGCCAGCCCGCATCCTAGGAGGAGGAGTCAGAGAGGAGGAGTCTTACCAGGCTGCATCCCAACAATGCATAATGCAAATGTTGAAGGAGTCAAAGAAGAAGTCCTTCATCCCCATACAAGCTACTAACATTTAAAAGGACAAGCCTACAACCTAATAGCAACCACAGTAGGTGGATGATGGCGTTCAGGAAGACATGCCAACAAAAAAAAAGGATCGAAGCTAGAAAAGGACACCGAATATATCACTTTTGATCCTGAGCAGCCGAAGAAGACGGCTAGAATCAACTCACGATTGAGCCCAGCCACACTTAACTGTTTCCTTTCGTGATTACCGACCGATGCAATCCCTTTTTCAAGGCCATCAAGAAGGTGCAGAGAGACAAGTAGGAAGACGAGTGTGAAGAACTATTGCAAGACTTGAAGAGATATTTGACATCCACTCTGCTATTGTCTAAGCCGGAAGCAGCCGAGGAATTATTCATCTACTTGGCAGTCTCAAATGTAGCAATAAGCTTTGCCCTCAGACAAGAAAAGTTGGGGGCCCAACTATTAGTATTCTACAATTCTAAAGCTTTCCTCGATGCAGAAACAAGATACCCGATGATTGAAAAGCTAATTTTGGCACTAATTGTTGTAGCTCGGATGCTCAGACCGTACTTTAAGGCGTATTTGGTTGTCATCGTGACTTAATATCCCCTACAATCTATCGTACATGGTTTAGACACTGCTCATAGAGTGATGAAGTGGGCGTTGGAACTTAGCGAATAAGGCTTGGTTTACCGACCTTGCACGGCGATAAAAGCTCAGGCCTTGGCAGACTTCATAGCAGAGTTCACTCCCAGCCTGGAAGACGCAATAACACACCCCAAATACACCCTCGAGCACGCCTTGGCCAAACCAGCCATTTTCTGACAAAGGCTTTTGGTGCCTGTACATTGACGATTCATCCAACTACAAGGGTTCTGGAGTAGGCTTAGTTCTCATCACCCTCGACGGTTCGATGCTCGAGCAGGCAATTACTCTAGGCTTCAAGGCATCAAACAACAAAGAAGAGTACAAGGCCTTATTCACAGGCCTCCGAATGGCACAAGATTTACCAGTCAAGAAGCTTGCATTCCATTTTGATTCTCAGCTCATCACTAACCAGACTACCTGGAAGTATACAGCAAAGCATCCAAGGATGGCACTATACCTCGAGAAGGTACGAAAACAGCTTGAGGTGTTTCAGACTTACACCCTCACAAAGGTGCCATGGCTAGACAACACTCATGCAGACATCTTGGCAACCTTAGGATCTGCTTTGGATAATCAGTTTAGATGCACCATCTTGATTGTGTATTTGGGAAAACTGAGCATAGAAGAGAAACCGGCAGCCAAGGTGTTACAAACTAATATAACCCTAAGTTGACAAGACTCCATATCTAGTTAATGGGACACTCCGTGCAGAAAGATTGGAAGCTAGGAAGCTCCAAATAAAGGCGGCATCCTGCTACATGTGAAACGACATTCTCATTCGAAGATCATTTTCAAGCCCACATCTTTGCTGCCTAGCGCTTCCTGACGACTTAAAAGTTCTGAGCTTGATCCATGAAGGAGTCTGTGGAAATCACTCAGGAGGCTGATCTTTAGCACATAAGGTCTTTAATGCTGGCTATTACTAGCCTATCGTGCATTAAGATGCTAAAGAATTTGTTCAAAAGTGTGACAACTGCCAATGCTTCAAGCTTGTACCCTCACTGCGTACCAGCGAGCTCTACTAGCAGACAAGCCCATGGCCATTCTTGCAGTGGGCAATCGACCTGGTAGGGCCCATACTGCTTGCTACTAGGGTAGAGGCATGATGATCATTGCTACTGACTACTTCACTAAGTGGGTAGAAGCCAAGCCCATGTCTAACACTACTTAATTGGACATAGAGCGCTTCATATGAAGGAACATCATTTGCTAATTTGGCATCCCACAATCTATTGTCACCGACAACGGCCCGTAATTTGTGGACAAAGACTTGGCAGAGTTCTTCCAAAAATATGGCATCAAGCAACACATGTACACGCCTAGATATCCCTAAGGCAAAGGGTAGGTGGAGGCATCAAACGAGACAGTCCTAAACTTCCTCAAGAAATCCCTCACAGACAAGCAAGGAAAGTGGCCATACGAACTTCCCAGAGTCCTACGGGTGTATTGCACAACCAAGCGATGAGCAACCGGTGAAACTCTTTTCTCCTTGGCATTTGGTTCAGAAGTAATCATCCCTCCCAATGTCATTATGTTGTGCATCAACACCATACTGCCAATTTTTGAGCAAAACAAAAAGGAGATGGCCACAAATCTAGATCTGGTAGAGGAGGAACATAAGAAGGATATCACCCACATCATAGCTTACCAGCATTAGCTCATCTCCAACTACAACAAAAGGGTAAAGATTCAGCAGTTTCAGCCTGAAGAGCGAGTCCTAAGAAAAGCATTCATCACTGCTCGAGGAAAAGGCTTCAAAAAGATGAATCATATTTGGTAAGGTTCGTACAAAGTCAACAGAGTAGGCGGCAAGGGTAATTACACCCTCACCACCATGAATGACAAAGAGATCGATAAGCAGTGGAATGCTTACAACCTGTGGAAGTAGTACGCGTGACATCCTGCTTCACCTTGGGCTCTGCTCGGATAGAATAAAGCTCAAAGACTCAAGCAGCTCGACAAGCACTACCTCGCAAGCTGAGGGCTATCTGATTTTCAGCTAAGTTTGATATCCGTTCTCTCATTTTTCAATGAAGATTTCCGAAGTTATTCATCACTTGGCTTAATTGCGTATTTGTACCAATTGTCTACCTCTGCTCTCGTTGAAGATCACGCCTAATCAGGGACCTATCGCAGGAATTGAGCCCCTTTGGGGACCTACCATGCTCTCCCCCTAGAAGAGGGTAAACTACACACTTCGAATATCCAAACGTGGATGGGTCGGGCTGTCTTGGCTAGAGAACGATGGCATGCGTTAACATTCCTAGAAGTAGCCACAATGGTTTATTCAAGGCTTAGATAGATTGAAGGATTTTAGGCTTTTGGCTTGATTTGCGAGGACCAGGGCCTTAGTGATGAAGGAGGCATGTTGCGCAGCTCGCCCTTTGGATAGCTGCCCATGAAGATGAACTATAGTTGAGCATCCTTGATGCGATTAGCTGTTGGCAACCCCCAGTTGAGCATTCGTGATGTGACCAGCTAGTGTTCGCAGCTGAGCATCCCCAGTGCAATACATAGGTGATCTCTACGAGGATAAGGAATTCTAGCTCCAGCTACATGCATGGGGTTCACACGGTTGAGCGTCCTTGATGTGATAAGCTATCATAAGTAGCTGAGCATCTTGTATGTGACCAACTAACAATCTCTGCGTATCCCTGAAAACCTAAAGCCACTGCCAATTTAACGAGCAGCCTATGGTTTCAGGAAGATCTCTAGGAACCTAAAGCTGCTGCCAGATCAACTAGCAACATATGGTTTCTAGGAGACTGCTTACGGTTTATGAAATAAAAATAAAATATAAAGACTTAATTATAGACATTACTTTGCCTCGAAAACAGAACCAATACAGTTTGTTGCCACCATTATTCTACTGATAAGAATCTAAAACAAGAAAATTTCCTTAATAACATATGACACATCTTAATTCACTACTAAGAAAAAAGTGTAACTAATAAATGTAAAACATTTGTTTTAAAAGTTGTCATCCCACTGTATTTAAGAGGTTTCTGAATTAACATTGATGAATCCCAAACAGAGCCTTGGATAAACGCAAGACAATCACTACATATTACACATGTTATGCACGAAAAAGGCAGGTGCAAAATGATTGAGAAAATGCATCTTTAATTTAAAGGATTTCATATTTTAACTTTTTAAAGAGCCATGATCATTCAATCTCTGCAACTAATGCAGAACAATGCAGGAATCCAGATAGGTATGAATAGATTTCCAGTAAGTTCCATTAACTAGCAATAGTGGGAGAATTGTTGCTCTTCGTGCCATCAAAAAGGCCATTGCGAAAGCAGGCTCTTTTGAAAGTGGTAACCTACAAACTTCTTGCACATTAATGCAACTATGACCACAAAATACTTGCATGGAAGAAACGAAACCACAACAAAGTCCCAACCAATAGTAAAATTTTGAGTTTGAGTGCATACGAAACCAAAAACATAGCATCAATATCCAAGAGAATTATCCGTGCAAGACAAGAAAAGTATCTAATATAAACTAGAAATCGAATGCGAGACAAACTTTAGACACTAACTGTGACAACCAAAGAACAATAGCAATTACATACAAGTGCTGATTGGAAGCAGGTTTTTGGGAAGGTAACAACAAATAAGAGAGTCCATCCATAAGAGCCTTGAGATCCACAAGCAATTGTTTGATATGTCTAACTTTCTGCATTCATTAGTAGTTAGGGAGAGTGGTAAAGAAATTTTTTTAACTAATTGTTGAAGCTTCTTTGAACACATTAATATACTCATACCTCCTATGTGATGAAAAATAACTAAAATGATATCTTATCCTAATAATGAAATGCACCATCTGCAATGGAAGGTGATATGACGTGTCTCATAAGCCCCCACAAAGTTGCACCTAGATGTGAAAAAAAAGTATCACATGCAACAGTGTAATTTTGAAACTCTTGCACAAGAAAAAAAAAAACAATAAGATTATAGAAGAAATTGCTTCACATTTAATAAAGAAAAAAAAATGGATAAAGCGAAGCATTCAAGTAGTCTTATGGTCATTCAATTGCTAGACACTATACGAGATCCCTTCCGTCCAAATGAGGGTGATGAAGAGATTTTGGAACCCAAAGTTCCATATCTAAGTGCGAAAGGAGCTTTATTGTACTTAGCTCAGTGTACTAGATTCGACATTTCCTTCATTGTCAATCTTTTGGCAAGATATAGCAATGCACCCATATGTAGACACTGGACAGGTGTTAAAGACATCTTCCGCTACCTTAAGGGTACAATAGATTTGGATTTGTTCTATCCCTACGAATCCTCGAGAGGTGTTGCAGCCCCCCTCGGTTCTTAAGCCAATTCCCACCTTGTTGGTTATGTTGATGCATGGTACTTATTCGACCCACATAAGGCGCTCTCTCAAACGGGTTACGTCTTTACCATTAGAGGCACCGCAATATCTTGAAGGTCAACCAAATAGTCCTTAGTTGCCATTTCTTCGAGCCATGCTAAAATACTCGCCTTACATAAAGCTAGTCACCTTACATTGCGACAAAGTTCTTCTTCTCACATCAACAACAAGAGCATTAGAAGATTGAAGTCAAGCAAATATTGTTCCAAAGACAACCTGGCCGACATTTTCACCAAATCATTGTCGAGGACGATGTTTTAGAAGCATGTGTTGGAAAATTTAATATTTTTATTATATTAAATTAAATAATTAAGCGTAATTAGAAGTGATGCCTTTTGGTGGAAATATGCGTTTATCTTAATAAAGAATTGCAATTTTTCACTCTTCATGAATGGTCACATATTGTTCCAAAGAGGTATCTCAAATTCTATAAAAAGGGAATCCCCCTATAATCACAAAACAACTTTTCATCATAATCATATATAGAGTGCACTAAATATTAGAGAGTGTCATTGAGTCCATACGAGAGAGTTTTCAACACAGTTGTAGTTCATGGAGCCTTTGATTTGGAGTGCTACTATTACGAGGACGTGATCGTTGTATCTTGGGAGACAAGCGCCGATCAACCATGAGCACCATAGTGGGGCATAAATTTGTCATAAGAACAGAGTGTTCAACACTTGCCTTGATCGTATTTTATAGGTTTTCTAATCCATTATGTCATGTTCATTTAACATTGGATACTCATGTGCATGCACTATTTTGATATATAATTGCATGACTTATGCTTTAATTTCTATATGATTTAATATGGCAATTAAACCCTATTTTTTCCAACAGCTTGTTCAAGGAATTGGTATGCGTAAACTTTCTTGAGTTGTAATATTGTTAGTTCTCTTTGGAATTTTGTCAAACTTAGGGGGAGTATCTTGAAGTATACTCGCTTGAGCTTAATGTACTTATTTTCCTACGATTAGGACCTTTTTTTTCCTTTGGGTTTTTGCTATATAACGAGGTTTTGACAAGGCATCCATCTTGGGTTGGTCATATCACTAATGTACTTCCTGTAGACGTTTAATTTGACTTTGCACTTTCTCACGCACTTTTCCTTAGGCAATGGGTTTTTGTCCCGCCTTGGGTTTTACCATAGCCATTGGGTTTTTGTGAGACTTAGTTCCATATGCAAGTTCCTTTGTCTGAGACTAGCGTAGTCCCAGAATCAGTGCCAGCCAGTCGGCTTCCTCCTCTCTACCTGATGACGAATCTACTTGAGTATTTACACATTCAAGGGGGAGCGTGATAGATATTATATTAAAGTGTGATTGTGTAAATCCTAGATAGATTTGATTATTAGTTACTCTTTTCCTACTAGGATTGTATTTCCTTGGAGGAGAAGGATTCTTCTCTTCTGTACTACTATAAATAAAGGCACATACATGGAGAATAACACATCTCACACGCACAAAGAAATCCCTACACTTTGTCGCCTCTCACTCTCTCTCTTTGCCGCACCCCTCTTTACCTTGTTAGATAAATTGACCACAACAGTTTACTATTACATTGGGCCCGATGGTTACATTAACTATTAAAACATAATTAAAATTGATTTTAGTTCATATTTTATTAGTTACTAATGGGATCCATGCATTAAAAAGTTAAACTAAATATATTTGACATTTTCTTTAAGTTCGATATGAATGAACAAAAGGAAAGATTGTACTCCATTATGTGGGACAACGAGACTTAGTTTAGTCATCTGCTTCCACACTGTCATACTCCTTTTTTGTTTGTTGTAAAAAAAAAAAAAATGACAGTTAGAAAGTAAGGAGTCAAATGACTCAGCTGCCACATCATATATGGCATATCCATTGGAGAACACTTGAATGTCTTTTAGTCCTATTTGTCATATTTGACATCTCGTTTAAGATGGTCTCACATATTTCTCTTTATTTTAAGTATCAAATCGAATAAATCAGCAGAAAAAACTATCACAAGTAAATAGGGATGTATAAAGAAAAAAAAAGAATGAATTTTTTCTCACACCCTCAAGTGCTGGTAATGCTCACTGTTGGAATTAAATTCGGGCACCGACGTGAAAGGTGGAGGGAGAGACACAAATTTGTTTACCTGCTGTTGACGCCCAAAAATGTCACATGCAAACCCAACCAAACCTCAAAGCCTAATTGTTATACAAGCCTAAGGTCGAGCCCAAATACATGCTAAGGTGTAAAATCGAGAAGGGATAATATTTGTAATCATGTCATGCTACGTTAATTAAGCCATGCATTTGTGTGAATTACACCACACTCGTGCAAACTCGTGCATATTTGTCACACAAAGCTTATCATGCTAATCACTATTCATGCTAAAATAAGCTCAAGTCACATATACGAGGCTTGTCAAATAAATTGTGGTGTTGACAGTTACGAAAGTCCACTGGGCCTAAGTGAAATCAAGATTATGAAAGATTTTAGGTTGCTTAGGAACCCAAAGATATAAGCCCATAACTTTTGTAGTCCACATGGGCAAGCTTGAGAGAGAGCCAACCTAGTTTCCTCATTTCTCTAGCAAACTAATCAACTTAGTTACGAAGAAACAAAACCCTGATCCTCAAAGTCATGTGAAAGCCCATCAAAACAAACATTTAATGAAGCAAGAAACTGGCTTTCCCTTCTAGCTCATGTAGAAGATCAACATTCATAGAAGTAACTCTTATGGAAGGCTGACCTTAGGAAAGCAGTGCCTCGGGAAAATGGTCGAACGCAGGCTTCACGAGGATAGCAATGACTACCTGCCTTGCACCAAAATGAAAGTGACAGAAGAACGAGGGGGCAAGAGGAGAGAAGACCAAGGCACAATTAGAGATTCCTTATGAACCTTAGAAGGGATTCATTCACCTATAAAAAGACTAGTAGAAGCCATTAGAAGGAAATAAACAAAAATCATAACATTGAGGTTCAAAAACACAAAGAAAGGTAGGATATGACACAAAGAGGCATTCAAGGTTGTTCTATACCAAGCTAGGGAAATGACTTTCTAAGTGCAAACAGTCTTGGATTCTTAGAAAAACCATCCTTCTGCAACCTTAGAATTTTCCCTAACCTTCCTTCATCCCTTTCACCAAGTAGAAGCCTTTTTACTACCCTAAGAAACCCAGATTACTAAACCTAGAACACCATGCAAGCTCTCTCTCTCATGATAAGCTGATGAACTTGTAGCTTCCACACCATGCCTCACATGAGCAAGCCATTATTTGCTTAATAACACCATCTTCAAGTCATTGATCTAATTGAAGTATTTCCTAAGATGTGCTAATTTTTTCGAGATATTCCAGAACATAGTACGAAACCAAACTAATGGAGACAAGATGACATTCTCAAAGCCCAAGTCTACCTTGAACTAAAAGTCTCCAACATAAATTGGTGACTTCACTAGGGACTAGGTCACGATCTTGATTTAATGGCTCTAAGATCTAAGAAAAATAGGACCAAGAGCAGCAACACCTTAGAGGCAGGCGAGGATGTTTTTTGATTTCTTAATGCAAAGACCAACAACAGGACTTCTAAGAAAGCCTAGATGAATGTGCCATGGTAGACATCATTGTAGCCATTCACACTTGCAATTATTGAAATGTTTGGGTCTAGTTGTAATTGCAAGAAGTAGTGGACTCTTGTGTTTTTACCAAGTAGTAGACTCCAACGTAGTAAACTCCAATTGTTTGTGACTCATACACCAGCTTTACCCTATCATGGGCAGTACAAAGTATGTGTTTACACTCAGGAGGAATTTTATATGAATATATGATGTTGTGAAGATAGGCAATGAAGGAACAAACCTTTATCTTCAACACTTGATCGCTTTGGTGGTTCAGGAGGACTCTTGTGTTTCGACACTTGATCACTTTGGTGGTCAAGACTGAACCTCTATCTTCAAGAGGCTTAACACACCAACACCTCAAAGCTCTGTTTGCAAAAGGTTCTCAAAATCTAAGAAACAAAGCAACACGACTAGCTCTCCTCCACGACGGTCGGCCTTGGAAAGACTTGAAGAAACCAAGAAGCCTTCTAGGAAGAGGAAGACAACACCGTAGGAAGAAAAGCTCAATGGTTTAGCAGAAAAAGATGACGTTCGAAGCTCGATTTCTTCAAGGATGAAGCACAAAGCAACCTTGGAAGTCAACACAAAAGGACAACTAAAGGTAATGAGGCACACCATCGTCCATATTGGCCAATCTTCACGCCAACAAGCCCAAGAGGATGGCATTGAAGAGGAGGTCGAAGATGTCTTCCACATCACAATCCAAGAAGACAAAGAAGATGAAATCCCCGAGGAAGACGTCACTACTATGACACCATAGCTCGAGGATGGGGTCAAGCCACGATTAATGATCTTAAGAAGGAAACTATCGTCCGTTTCATCAAGGAGCATATCATCCATCGATATGGTGTGCCTCGTTACATCATCACTGACAATGAAAAACAGCTGTCCAATTGACTCATGGACGAGCTCTGTGAGAAATACAAGTTCAAGCAGCACATGTCTTCCATGGATCATGCTCCGACCAACAGCTTTGCGGAAGCATTCAACAAAACGTTATGCAACCTCTTAAAGAAAGTAATCGGCCGAACAAAGAGAGATTGGCACAAAAGAGTAAGGGAAGCACTTTGGGCATATAGGATGACACATAGGACTCTTACCCAAGCTACGCCTTATTCTCTCATATATGGCGTGGAAGCTGTTCTGTCACTCGAAAGTCAAATCCCCTCACTAAGGATGGCTATACAAGAAAGCTTGACTAAAGAGGAAAATGCAAAGCTACGACTGGAAACACTCGACGAAAGGAAGCTCGAAGTTCAACAGCACTTGGAATGCTACTAAGCACAGATATCCAAGGCATTTAATAAGAAAGTACGCCCAAGGTCTTTCCAAACTGGAGATCTTGTCTTGGCATTACGAAGGCTTATCATCACAACTCACAAGACAAAAAGCAAGTTCACGTCAAAGTGGAATGGACCTTATGTAATACAAGAGGCCTACACCAACGACGCCTACTTAATCATGACGGAAGACGGCTTAAAGATCGGCCGCATCAACAACAGGTTCTTAAAGCACTATTATCCCTAAAACAAACAAGCACTACTCCTAGCCTACATGAGCCTAAACTACACACAATATAATGGCCCTTGTTCACACAAGCTTAAAAGGCGACACTCGACGCTCCTTGTTCGCATGAGTTTAAAAAGAGACACCCAATGCTCCTTGTTTGGACAAGCTTAAAAGGCGACACCCAACTCTCCTAACCTGCAAGAGCATAAACTGTGTACAGCAAAATAAAATCAAAATCAAAATCATCATCAAAATCACCACCAAAAGCATAAAAAACAATCCATCATTTCTTTGAACTACGTCATGACTTGATCCCTCCTCAACCAAGGGTATGTGGGCAACTTGAAACTTCAAAACTTCAAGTACAGTCACACCATCAACAAAAACACAAACACTTTGAAGAATAAAGAGCAAATTCAAAATGTGAATACTTTATTTCTTTAAAGGAAGAATTTGGCTACAAAGCCCTATTACAAAATGAGCAAAAGCAAAAAAGGCTTAAAATACAAAAAATGGAAGAGCAATTGAATATAGGATAATTGAATATAGGGATGGTTAACAATTGTGGGGTGTGGCAGAGTAAGGGAGAAAGAGGAGTTAAGGGGGAAAAGAGGAAGGGTAAGAGATTTTGGCCGTTATATTTCTATCCTTATGGAACTAATTTGGATAGGATTTGTACCCTATAAATAGTAAGAACATGTACATTCTATCACTCTCTTTCTCACTTCATTTACATGGAGGAGTAAACTCAACTTCAAAAAAAAAAAAAAAAAAAAACAAAAACTAGGAAATGCCCACTGCATTGCCGTGCAAAGGAAACCCTCCTTTGAGCAATCCCTAATAACAGATACTGCATTGTCGTGGAAAGGAGACCCTCCTTTGAGCAAACCCTAATACATAGTTAATGCCTAACATGCCCGTGTGAACAGGGGCCATTGTTTCGTTAACTCCAAGTATTGTATGTTGGAAGTTGATGTAGTGCTAGCTCCTTGTTATCAGCAACGACAAGGTCTCCCTTACTCATTAAATCAAGGAAGTTGATTGTCTCTGTTTGCCTTTCCTGTAGGGGATTGTATGATTGACGTAAATTTCCTTTAAGTTTTTTAGTACGACAATATAGTTTACACTAAAGGGAGGGGGAGTTTGGAAGCCACACAATGGGTGTTAAATTTTGGTTTCAAATCTTGTATTGTATTTCTCATTATGTTGTTTACAAGAGTAAACAGGCAACTCTTATAGAGAGACGAAAAGAAGAATACAAGAGGAAGGCTAACAACCATACCTCACTACCAAATCAGTCCTAACAAGTGGAGAAGACAAATATTAATAACAAGTAAGTGGTTCCTAGAAACAAGGAAGAAAGATTGACAAAAGACCTAAGTGAGTGACAAGGTATGAAAGACAAGAGTATGGTTGAGAAAATCACTTTAACCCATGACTTAGCTAGAGTGATGTTTACAACCATACTTGTGACATTTGCTTTACAACCATACTTGTGACATATACAAGCAAATAGTAATTGGTTTGTTTCAATACTCCCCCTCAAGCTGGATAAAGGGGGTTAATTGATCCAAGCTTGCACAACAAACGCTGAAATTGAGTAGAATCTAGGGCTTTTGTGAACAAACCAGCCTGTTGATCGTGACTTCATGTGAACACTATGTCTATCACCTTGGATTGAACTTGAGCACGAATGTAATGGCAATCAACTTCAATATGTTTAGTCCTCTAATGAAACACTGGATTGGAGGCAATGTGCATGGCAGCTTGGTTGTCAAAAAACAAAGACATTGGTGTGTTGCTTGTGAAACCGAGATCAGAAAGAATACCTTTCAGCCATATAAGTTCACATGTTGTCACTGCCATGGCCCTATACTTCGCCTCTGCACTGGACCGTGCAATTACGATTTGCTTTTTGCTCTTCCAAGTGACAAGATTACCTCCAACAAATGTGCCAAAACCGATTCACCGATGTTGACTGGGCTGGAAATTCCATTGATCGAAAATCTACAATGGTAGTTCCAGCCCAGTCATCATCGATGTAAGCCATAATGTGATTTAAACCATTGTTCTTCATAAGTATTCCTCTACCTACTGAGCTCTTGAGATAACGCAGTAATCATTTGACAATTTCCTAGTGAACTAGTTTAGGAGAGTGCATAAACTGACTGGCTAGGCTTACTGAATAAGAAATATTAGGCCTAGTGATGGTGAGATAAATGAGTTTCCCAACCACTCGCTGATAAACACTAGGATCCAAGAGAGTTTCACCTTTTTCATGTAACTGAAGTTTGCTAGCTAGGGGTGTAGGAGCTGGCTTGCACTCCATCATGTTAGCTTCATCTGAAAGATCTAGAACATACTTTCTTTGATTCAAGAATATCCCATTTAAAGAGGTGGCCACCTCAATTCCAAGAAAGTATTTCAAGGTCCCTAAGTCTTTAGTGACAAATTTTTTACGAAGTGATTGCTTAGGTAGCCGTGATTTCACTGACATTATCACTTGTAATAATTAGATCATCAACATAGATTAGCAAAGTACCACTAATTTGCCAGTATTACCACTTTGAACAAACAAGGAAGAGTCAGCATGACTCCTTTCGAACCCTGCAGCTTTAAGAACTGAACTGAGCTTTGAGTACCAAGCTCTGTGGGACTATTTGGGACCATTTATGGCTTTGTGAAGTCTGCAGACCTTATTGGATTCATTTTCTCATGGATGACCTGGGCTACTTCATGTACACTTCTTCTTCAAGCCCCGCATGAAAATTGCATTTTTCACATCCATTTGGAATAAAGGCCACGCAATACCGACTACCATAGAAAACAATACCCTCACAATGTTCCTTTTGGTTCTTGGAGCAAAGGTTTTGTTGTTGTCAATGCCATAAGTTTCTGTAAAACATTGAGCTGCTAAATGTGCCTTATGTCTCTCAATGCTTCCATTGGAGTTGAACTTGGCCTTATATATCCACTTACTTCCCACTGCCTTCTTGCCTTTTGGAAAATCCACAACACTGCATGTCTGGTTGTTATTTAGAGCTTGAAGCTCTTAAGTCATAGCATCTTTCCACTCAGGCATGCACGAGGCTTCATGAAAATTCCTTGGTTCCAAAGTGTTGGATAATTTGTTAAGAAAAGAAGCATAAGATGGTGCAAATTTGTGATAAGAAATGGCTGTAGAGATAGGATGCCTTGCAGTGTAAGTAACGTACTCTTACAACCTTACTGGTGGATGTCTATCTCGTGCAGGATTTTTCCTTGGTGCACTTATAGCTTGCTGAGTTGGTTCAGGTTCTGATAATCCTGAGGAGCTAGGTATGCCGTCATTTACACTCTCATTAGGGTGAGAATTCTCAGTGTTGGTATGGGCAGGAGTGACTTCATGAACTTCTGTTGGAGTAGGCAGTGGAAATAGGTCCATAAGATGTTCCATAAGATCTTCATCAAATCGAACATCTCTAAAGACTGCCAGCTTCCCAGTATTAGGGTTATACACCTTGCAACCCTTTTGAGAACTGGAGTATCCCATAAAAACACATTTGACAGCCCGAGGGCCAAGTTTATCACGATGGGAAAAAAAAATTTCAATGCCATTCCTCAGTATGATACTCTCAAAGCTTTTGGATGTCCTTTGTTTCTGAAAATGTGATTTGCCAGTGGAATTGATGCCCCTTCGTGGTGTATTGGAGCTTGAGCCACAGCTCGACAATGCAGAATTATTTACACTTCTCTTAAAATTCAAAGTCTTTCTATGGCCAAAAGATGACTGCTTACTGTTATTATTCGTTAGCATTACTGTTATCCTCATCATCATCGCCATCATTAGGAGCATTCTTAGAATCCTCAACACGAAGCAGAACCTCAAAGAATTCTTGGTAGGTAGAGCACAGAGTAGAGGTCGCCAAGGAACGTAACCGCTTACAAATCCCTTTCTTAAAATAACAGAGCATCTCCCTGGGATTCTCAGCGATCTGAAGACAATAGCGAGATAAGTCAGTGAACTTTCGATGGTAATATGTGGCTGACATCATACCTTGTTTCAGCTCTGTGAATTATTCCCTCTTCTGGTCCTTATACTCCAAAGATGTAAATCTCACCTCCAATAGACGTCTGAACACATTCCAATTCGTGGCATCTTGAGGGGACAAATGGGCATGACTCCTAATCCCACCAAGATCCATCTCCCAGACGGAAGAACCAAGTCAATGTCTCGACTCGTCTCGACCCATCTCTCCTCTGGAAGATTTCCCTGTCGCTGCATAACTCGAAAAGTCTTCTCAACATGGTCGATCCAAAACTCGAATTTCTCGGGTCCTTCATTGTGAAAGAAATTATTTATCTTAACTATGAGCATGCTAGTAGGGATTCATACTTGGCGTCGTTGTTGCTTACTTTGAATGGTATCTTAAGGGCTTGTTCAAGTATAGACAACGATTATTCCCATTCCGCCTTGACTGCGCAATAATTGATCGCTTAACGCAAGGGGACGTAGTTTATCGAGGATTAAATCATTTTATCAAAAAAGCATGGACATTGATTATTCCCTAAAATAACGACTTGCAATTAAGAAGAAAAACGAAACAAAAAACAAATTGAGATAAAATCCCAATTTTAAAGTCCAATTGTTCGTCCATCTTTCCACAAGGACTACTGAGCAATAACAAATTCAGAAAGGATGGTTTGTTGGTGCATAAACTAGAAATGGAAGGTAAAGAGAGAGTGGAGAAGCAAAAATGGGGAAAGAGAAGAATAATAATCTAAAAATGAAAGGCAGATAGGAGTTGCAGAGAAGTGGGTTCTGATTTAGGCAACCAAAATCCTAGGGATGAAAACATTTTACTCAATCGTGGACAGCAAAATATTGCAGGAAAAAAGAACAAAACAAACAAAATTGCAATTGAGACGTGGATGTAAAAGAAGATGACGAATTATAAAGCAAAACAACAGAGAAAAAATCCCAATTCAGAATACTCATATTCCCTAAGGAACACATAGATCAATTTAGTCAAAAAAATATAGAAAAGCATATGGATTTGGTTCGTTTGATGAGGGCACCTTTGGCCTGGCCGCATTAATTTTGTTCAATCCAATCAGAAATTGCGAATAAAAATGATCAACATAAACAATAGTTTGAGTAAAAAAAAGTTGTATAAAATTTCAAATTCCATTCCAAGTGAATACCCGAAGTGAGAACGAAGAAGCACAAGAGTGGAAAAACGAGAATATTCAGAGGCATAGGCAGTTTTACAATAATGCCCTCAGAAATATCATGAGTTATTTTGTTTGGTGAGGTAATTTTGTCAATTAAATGTGGAAAATTGACCGACTTTGGTTCTTGAGCAGCCATGGCAAGCATGGAAAGGAGTTGCAGGGAGGTCTCGTACTGGGGATAAAAAAAACATTTACCCAAAAGCATGGACGGTGCTTACTGCCCGGAAAAAAACAAT